>NC_143032.1:53887500-54225000 GCF_057628025.1 Oncorhynchus mykiss | reverse complement strand
GCTTTATGGGAGAGAGAGAGAGTCATAGGGTGGAGAGCTTTATGGAATGGTAGCGGCACAGTTTCAAAGTAACATTTTGTGCAGTAGTATAGAAGTGTAGATTAACGTTTGTAGATAAATAATAGATTAAAGAAGTCAGACCAAGTCAAAGGTTACTACATTAGTCTGATTTGGCATGATGATAGTTACAATGGGGCTTTAATGGTTAGTTGCCATGGCTTTTTTGTCTCCATGACGCCTCCCTCCAAAGAGATTGGACACAAACCAACATCTTTGAAAATGATCATTCCTGGGATTCCAGACTAGGTGACAGTTTAACCTCCTATAAAAACCTATAGCAGTAATAGATTAGATCCATGTGTTGTCAGCTGGATGGAGCATGGCTGAGTGTGGTTGGTAACAGCATGTGACTGTGCTCTGCGTGGCCGGTGCTCTGTCGCAGCTTTAGAGTGTGTGTCTGGGGTGGAGAAGGCTCAGTGACCAACGGCAGGGGTGGGATGCTGAGTAGGGTTGGCTTTAGTTTAGAGCAAGAACACCCTGCTCCCGCTCTTCTCTCTCACAGCCGCAGGCAGGCTCTCCTGTTAGACAGTAGAGAGAGAAACCTTCTCTAGTGGCAACCGAAAGAATTTACCAGGCTGTGACTGACTAACCTGCTCCAGGACAAGAATGGAGGGAGGTTTACTCAGAAGGACTTTTTTAATTGACTTTTATTTGTAGCTACTAGGCACACTGTCTGCTAGTGACTTGAGTAGCCTATCTATGGAGAATTATTGTATTATGTTTTAAGATTACTCCCATTGGAGTGATGTTGCACTCTGTCGTCATGGTTTAGAAAAGGGTTTGAGGTAAAGTGAGTTTTGCAAGATGTTATGTCTACATTTCTCATTGGTGTACTCCACTAGAGGTCGACCGATATTGATTTTTCAACGCCGATACCGATTATTGGAGGACCAAAAAAAAGACGATACCGATTAATCGGCCGATTTAAAAAATTAAAAAATAAATAAAAATAAAAATAAAAAATTATATGAACACTTATTTTAACTTAATATAATACATCAATAAAATCAATTTAGCCTCAAATAAATAATGAAACATGTTCAATTTGGTTTAAATAATGCAAAAACATGCCTACCATCGCTCAGTCAGACTGCTCTATCAAATCATAGACTTAATGACAGTGGGGCAAAAAAGTATTTAGTCAGCCACCAATTGTGCAAGTTCTCCCACTTAAGAAGATGAGAGAGGCCTGTAATTTTCATCATAGGTACACTTCAACTATGACAGACAAAATGAGAAAAAAAATCCAGAAAATCTCATTGTAGGATTTTTAAAATTAATTTATTTGCAAATTATGGTAGAAAATAAGTATTTGGTCAATAACAAAAGTTTATCTCAATACTTTGTTATAAACCCTTTGTTGGCAATGACAGAGGTCAAACGTTTTCTGTAAGTCTTCACAAGTTTTCCACACACTGTTGCTGGTATTTTGGCCCATTCCTCCATGCAGATCTCCTCTAGAGCAGTGATGTTTTGGAGCTTTTGCTGGGCAACACAGACTTTCAACTCCCTCCAAAGATTTTCTATGGGGTTGAGATCTGGAGACTGGCTAGGCCACTCCAGGACCTTGAAATGCTTCTTAAGAAGCCACTCCTTCGTTGCCCGGGCAGTGTGTTTGGGATTATTGTCATGCTGAAAGACCTAGCCACGTTTCATCTTCAATTCCCTTGCTGATGGAAGGAGGTTTTCACTCAAAATCTCACGATACATGGCCCCATTCATTCTTTCCTTTACACGGATCAGTCGTCCTGGTCCCTTTGCAGAAAAACAGCCCCAAAGCATGATGTTTCCACCCCCATGCTCCACAGTAGGTATGGTGTACTTTGTCCTCCAAACACGACGAGTTGAGTTTTTACCAAAAAGTTATATTTTGGTTTCATCTGACCATGTGACATTCTCCCAATCTTCTTCTGGATCATCCAAATGCTCTCTAGCAAACTTCAGACGGGCCTGGACATGTACTGGCTTAAGCAGGGGGACACGTCTGGCACTGCAGGATTTGAGTCCCTGGTCGGCATAGTGTGTTACTGATGGTAGGCTTTGTTACTTTGGTCCCAGCTCTCTGCAGGTCATTCACTAGGTCCCCCCGTGTGGCTCTGGGATTTTTGCTCACCGTTCTTGTGATAATTTTGACCCCACGGGGTGAGTTCTTGTGTGGAGCCCCAGATCGAGGGAGATTATCAGTGGTCTTGTATGTCTTCCATTTCCTAATAATTGCTCCCACAGTTGATTTCTTCAAACCAAGCTGCTTACCTATTGCAGATTCAGTCTTCCCAGCCTGGTGCAGGTCTACAATGTTGTTTCTGGTGTCCTTTGACAGCTCTTTGGTCTTGGCCATAGTGGAGTTTGGAGTGTGACTGTTTGAGGTTGTGGACAGGTGTCTTTTATACTGATACCAAGTTCAAACAGGTGCCATTAATACAGGTAACGAGTGGAGGATAGAGGAGCCTCTTAAAGAAGTTGTTACAGGTCTGTGAGAGCCAGAAATCTTGCTTGTTTGTAGGTGACCAAATACATATTTTCCACCATAATTTGCAAATAAATTCATCAAAAATCATACAATGTGATTTTCTGGATTTTTTTTCTCATTTTGTCTGTCATTGTTGAAGTGTACCTATGATGAAAATTACAGGCCTCTCTCATATTTTTAAGTGGGAGAACTTGCACAATTGGTGGCTGACTAAATACTTTTTTGCCCCACTGTATAACATAATAACACACAGAAATACGAGCCTTTGGTCATTAATGTGGTCGAATCCGGAAACTATCATCTCGAAAACAAGACGTTTATTCTTTCAGTGAAATACGGAACCGTTCCGTATTTTATCTAAAGTGGCATCCATAAGTCTAAATATTGCTGTTACATTGCACAAACTTCAATGTTATGTCATAATTACGTAAAATTCTGGCAAATTAGGCGGCCCAAACTGTTGCATATACCCTGACTCTGCGTGCAATGAACACACACACAATTTCACTTGGTTAATATTGCCTGCTAACCTGGATTTCCTTTAGCTAAATATGCAGGTTTAAAAATATATACTTGTGTATTGATTTTAAGAAAGGCATTGATGTTTATGTTTAGGTACATATTGGAGCAACAACAGTTCTTTTTTGCGAATACGCATCAATTATATGCAACGCAGAACACGCTAGATAACTACAGATGGTTGATGATATTACTAGTTTAACTAGTGATTTTATGATTGATTGTTTTTTATAAGATAAGTTTAATGCTAGCTAGCAACTTACCTTGGCTTACTGCATTCGCGTAACAGGCAGCCTCCTCGTGGAGTGCAATGAGAGGCAAGTGGTTAGATCGTTGGACTAGTTAACTGTAAGGTTGCAAGATTGAATCCCCGAGCTGACAAGGTACAAATCTGTCGTTCTGCCCCTGAACGAGGCAGTTAACCCACCGTTCCTAGGCCGCCATTGAAAATAAGAATGTGTTCTTAACTGACTTGCCTAGTTAAATAAAGATTAAATAAAGGTGTAAAAAAAGAAAATAGGCCAAGTCGGTGTCCAAAAATACAGATTTCCGATTGTAAACCTGTCCTAGAAAATGTCCAATTCAAATCTAAGCAGTTTGAGAGATCATAAAATCATTCATTCTATTGATTGTAGAATTTGTATGGATAAGGGGTTTCAGTAGCCCTGACTTGAAGGGACTAGCATGCTGACCCAGGAGGTCGTCGAGGAAGGGAGTGCGGGAAGTTGTCAGGTGGGATCACCCCATCTGTGATTAATATGGATCTTTCAGTGTAACATTTCTAGTGTTGATTCAAGAGTTACATTAACACCGTAAAGAGTTAAATTAACATTCAATTGTGTAAAAGAACGCCAGTGTTGGTGTTCCCATTATTATCATATTTCCCACCACACTCTATTGCAGGTCGATTTTTTTGTTGTTTGTGTCAATATTTATGTTTTTACATGTACATTGATTGATGAATTAATCTTATGCTACTCAAATATAAATAACATTAAAAAAACATTTATTGGACTTATTGTTCCAGTTTATATATTTATATATTTAAGGTAGTCTCATATCTTAGTCTTACTAACCCTGGCAGTCATTCTGAATTCAGGTGATGTGTTAATACAAATTCCAAAAATGTTGGATATCCCAACTCTGTCTGGATTCCAATAGGAATTGCACATCACTTCACAAGCCAGCATAATGTGATTTGCAGGGCTGATGTGGCATATAAACTGAGATTCAGGCCATTGAATTAGAGTAAAACCTGTCCCTCAAAAGAAGGACTTATGAAATATGTATTGTATTGTCTTCAATAATACAATTTGAATGACAATATATTCAGCTAAGACCTCACTTGGTGAATGCCACAGGACTGAAAAGTAATGAATGTAACAGCCACGTCTCTGTCACTAATAAACACAGTCATGGGGGGTACTGGTAACGCTAGAATTCACTCGAAAGGCACCCTGGGAAATATGCCATGGGAAATATGCAATTAAGGCTTAAAACTACAGCAGGGCTATTCAATATTGTATGGTTCGATTTTGTATGGTTATTCAAAGAACCATCTTCAAACAACCATCCTATTTATGGTTCTTCAGAAACCCTAAAATGGTTCCCCTATAGCATCACTCTCAAGAACCTTATTTGGTTCCAACTTGCACCTTTAATTTAAAGAGTGCATGGTTGGACTGTAATTGGTCAAATGGATTGTCCTGATTTGTTAAGCCCCCTCGCCTTTTTCTAAGGCTCAGCTCTGTGGACAGTCGGTGGGCCTAGGTTACGGCCTTTCTCCCTGACACCAACACCTCTGCCACGTTTAGCATGATCCAATATATATGTCATCATTACATTTTTTTTAAAGCAGGATGTTTTGCAGTTAGTGGTTATGTATTTTACTTTGTGTCATGAATATAGAAAAGGGGGGCATTTATCTTTCTCCAATCAATTCTCTATTCCGGTCATTCATTTTGTTTTCAAAAATTATTTTATGAAAAAGTTCCCTCACCTGTCTAATGTCCATATTTTCCACCCATGGGGGTGTGTTGGTTGCTGTACGTTGATTTTGTTTGTGTGTGTCTGTTTGTTTGTTTTTTAATGTGCACAGGAGTGTTGGACATCAGGAGGGTTGGTGACCGGAGGTGACTATCAGAGTAGTCTAGCAATCATAGAACTAAACAGTAGACTGCATCCGATACACCATTCAGTCTAGCCGAGCCTTCTCACTCTGCTCAACAGAACCTGCCGTGATGTCGACACTATACACGTAGACATAACTGTACTTTACTCTGGTAAACGCATGTGGTGCACCACAGAGGCACTAGCTCTCTACTGTAGTTCTACTGTAGTTCCACTCTACCCTGTCATGGTTACGGACTAATATAGTGCTCTTGGCACTGTACTGTCTTACTGTCTTGTAGCATAACAGTACAGTGTGGAATAGTCTAGTTGTTCTATTAGATGAGTAGAGACTAATACTATAGAGGTCTCTAATTCCTGTACTATAGTCTCTATAGTCACATCTTATTTGTATGGTGTAGTTACTCTTTACCCAACCTGAACAAACAAATATTGTCAATAGGAAATATATGAATTCAATGGTTTGGCTTTTGTTATTTATTATCATTATATTAATTTAGTATTATCATCTTCCTGAAAATGTCCAATATTTCAGTTTCCGCACTGTTAATGATAGCTTAGCTCCCACGTTTACTGAAGAACTGTGTGGAAGAATGGCGATAAACACACTATGAAATGTTGGCTTTTAAATAGCTCACAAAATCATCGTAATGTCTTAGCGGGAGAGAAAAGCAAACAAAATGAGGCTGATGTGCTGTCAGTGTGTGAGGTTGACGGCTCTCTCCTCTGTCTACGTCAGTCCATTCTCCCTCCTCCTCGTCTTCCTCGTGTTCTGTGCTGTCCCTCCCTTTCTTTCACCTACTGTGTCTCTTTCGCTGTCCTTCCTTTTTTTTGTTGTAGAGGTGAGATGTGTCTGTGATTGTATTGCCTTTGTGAGATTCCAGGAGGTCACATGTTGGTGACGAGAGGAGGTGAGGGCTGTGGAAGGCAGGCAGGCCGGAAAACATTCCCACTCATTCCACCTGCACACCTATAAACCACCACTTCAGGGGTTGGAAAAGTTTTCATAGAACTGAGAGCAACCCTGGCTAGGCCAATGGGGTTATGGTTACAATGAAGTTAAAACGAGAGCTTCTTAGTTCCAAATCTAGCAGCAGATTCTTTCAGAGAGAAAGTAAATGTTATACTCATGAATGTTTTTCACCTTCTATGCCCCACGTTGTGAAAACAACAATCCCTCGGGTCTATCCTCTAGTTGTCTTTTACCTCCAGCTTTCATAATGACCTAATGTACTGGTGCAGCATTGTAACCCGGACACCCATGTTAATAAGGAACCCTTACAGGATGAGGCAAGGAGCAGCACCAAAGAGACCACAACCATGGACTTGGTTCACATTTACCTGATTTCATGGGCTCTGTATTGAGCTGCGTGTCTAAACTGGCCTTTCTCCTCTTTAACTCCCTCCTCTAGATTGATCCGAAAGTTGCATTCCCTCGTAGAGCCCAGCCCAAGGTGAGTGAGCCAGTCTAGTCATGGTTCGTCAGGGCTTAGTCCTGTGAGTTCAGTGTGAATGGCATTGCTGGGAGGGAGCAGGTTAGCCTGTGCTTGCCATGTTAAGCTTTTCACATTCTATCTGGCCTAATGCCTTGTCAAGAGAGGAACATGACTGCTGCTGTGACATCAATGTGATCTGTACACTCTTGTGTGATCAAGTGGCTTTTGTTAACACCTTATACAGCACAATAATGTACATTAGTATATTCATAAGAGCGTGTAACCTGCAAGTTCACCGGCATTAATGCAGGTGGTGGTAGCAGTAGTAATTTCCTACATAAGCAGTGTAATAACTATGTTAATAATGTACTGTTGGTCGTGATGACATAAATATGAACATAAAGTCTAAAAACATTTTGTGCTAATACTTGGGCAGAATTATTTCATCTGACTCCTTTATTTTTCATGCAAAGGGGTCTTTTAGGAGCTTTGAGGTAAATTGGAAGCTTTGCCTGCTGGTGGTTTTCCCATTGGCACCTGAATTTATCATAGAGATGGACAATACCAGGCTACCCATCTACAGCCACCGTTAAAGGATCATCCTAATCCATGGTGTTATCACAGTTATTCTCGATCCATTCATATTAACGGACCCATTTCTCCTTGCAGCTAGTGACTCGGACCAAGAAGATTTTTGTTGGAGGTCTATCCGTGAACACGACCATTGAGGATGTCAAGGCGTATTTCGAGCAGTTCGGAAAGGTAAGCCGCATGGGAGCTGGTATATAGCTATTGAAATGTGAGGTAGAAGGTAGACGCGTGTGGATCTGTGTCTCAGACTGTGTTGAGGGAGTAGAGATGGGTGTGATGTTGCATCATCCTCCATGCCACTGTTTTCTTCAACCCGTCTCACATCTTTGTTGTTTAGATGAAACTGATTGGTGGGGTAAGGGTAAAAATGAAGTGCAATTGAAGAGTTGTTTTGGAAGGGAGGAGAGTTACTTGTGGGAGGGGTGGAGGAGAAGGATAGAGAGGGTAGAACGGAGGTATGGAGCATTAGGCTTTAGTTAGGGAAAAGAGGGAGAAAAAAGTTTTGGTGAGTGTGGTGATGGTAGGGAAGGGGGAGGGATTATCAGAATTTGAATTAATCTGATGTAACAGCTGCTCCTACCCCCAACCCCCTCCTGGCCCGTTACCGTGGTGACCCGGCTTGCCCATTGTCCCCAAGTAATTCAGCGGGCAAGGGGTTTTGTGTTGAGGGTGGGGAGGGGCGGGGGGTTGGAGAGTGTCAACCCAGGAGTTTTGTAACAATAACACTGGTTGACCAACGGTCAAACCGACCCAAACCAGCATACGTGTCACTTCCAGTCTGTCTTCAGTTCTTCAAACTTATGCTTTTGATTTTATTTGAATATCCGTATTGTACTCAGTTTTGACGCTTCCCACCATAGATTCCAAGGGCTTTGAAATGCAGAGCAGAGATAATAAATGAAGAGGTAACAAAGGCAGAAGGGAGAACGGGTGCAAGGACTATTATGTCTTTGAAGAAAGCTAGGCAAATATTTTGCTAGTTTGTACAGGAGTTCAATATTTACAAGGAGGTGCGCTGTGGTGCACTCTTACTCCTCTGTTGAATCTTCAAACTTTTTGTTGACACTAACTATTTTAAACAGACAACTTGAAATAGTGGTCGCAAGTAACCTATGCAAGAAAGTAAGGTGCAAATTCAGTAGGAAATCAGATAAACCAATGAGCCTGCATACTAACTAGATTAGCTTTCAACCCCAATAAAAGGCTGAGGCAAAGCTAATTGATGTAGTTTACCATTAGCCAGTCAGGGCATTGTGATTATGTAATATTAAATTCAGTCTTGATCATTTAAATTATACTTCCTGTATCTATCACATACTACTGTAAGTGGCACATTTTATTTTATTTTAGCTTTATTTAACTAGGCAAGTCAGTTAAGAACAAATTCTTATTTTCAATGACGGCCACTTCTACATGAAGTGCTTCACTCCCAATCATACAATTGCATTAATGGAATGAGATGGAGAGAGAGAGATGGCTAGATGGAGAAATGTCAACTCTAGCCACCCATGGGAAGTTTCTGATTAGACTGCCTCACTGGACCTTTTGTCTCCTGCTCTGGACAAGGGGGCGGAGAGAATGACTGGGAGGATGAGCAGTGGAAGAGAGGGTAAGAGGGGAATATTGTCCAGTGCACCATTAAAATGTCCCGTGTTTGAAATATATAGCTTTGAAGGACAGTTATTGACTTACTAAGAAACATTTAGTTAAATGAGGACATTGATGTTTTAACTTGTGTACATTTTAATTGCACTGGGTACTTGTGGGGATGATGTGAAAAACATACCTGAAGTGTCAGGACAGTTTTATCATCCTGCTGATTGTAGATTTCAGCATATAATTCACCTTCTAATTCAGTATATACAGTTTGGTTAAAGTTTGGTGCTCTAAACTGTGGAGCAACATTGTCTGTGTTGTTCCATTGCTGTGTCATGGTGCTTAGACTGTGAAGAGGCAGGCCTGGTTAGGGAGACAGGAGGGGTGATAGGGAAATGTCAGAGTGGAAAGAGTCAGTGATTTGAGAGAGCTAAGACTGACAGGTCTTCTTTCACCCTGGCTGGAAGCCCTCCTCCCTCACCCTTGACCTTTCTTCGTGCAAGCTACCCAAGGGTGGACCCAAGCACGAACACACACACACACTGACACATGCCCATTGACTAACACAATGTGTCAGCTCTGCGTGGAACCGTATAGGCGTGTGAATAAGTGGTTCTGGCAAATAGGTGGTGGAACCATGTGCACCTGCCTTTGGCTTTATTGCAAACTGAAAGGCATTGGATATTGAATGTGGAAAGCACACATTTTGCTTTACTAAAATATTAGTTAGCAATTAATTCAGGAGTTAATTTGAATGATATTAGGTGTTTGACAGTTGCTTTTTTTAAATTCGATTTTGTATTGCAATGTATTGGTCTGTGTTCAGCTGAAGATGAATCCTAGGCCTCTACTGTGAAGGAGGGAGGTATAGAGGGAGAGGAAGAGAGGGCACTAGGAGAATAGGAGTTATGGCTGGCTGTGCCAACAGACAAAGCCTCCACACCTCTTTGTTCTCTTGCACCCATTCTTTGTCGCTCTCTGTTCTCCTCCCTCCCAATTTAGTCCCACATTTTCTGTCTCCACCTCTATCTCACGATAGTTTCTTTCACCTCTCTTTTTCTCACACACACCCATCTCTACCTCACCACGGTCTGTACCTGTATTCTCTCCCCAGTCCCTCTTCCCCACATCCAACATTGTACATGCCTACATTTCTATCTTACTTATTGTACCTTCTGTCTATGTATATCTCTCACTCTTCCTCTCTTTCTCTGTCTATCTGTCTGTAATCTCTCTCTCAGACTCTCACACATTCTCTTTCTCTTAACAAATAATGCTTGATGCCAGATAAAGATTTTTAAGATAACTTTTTGCACAGTTGCCATGGGAATGGCAAACTTTGGAAAGTGGGGGGAGCGAGGGTGGATTATGTCCTCTTTTTCAGAGAGAGATTCCAATTATGCAGTTCAGAGGCAAGACATCTAACTAAGAGAAACAGGGAATTGATTCTGATTTTGTGTTTGTGAATCAAACCTTTTCTAGCGGCCATCTTGTGCCCATGCATCACTAATGTCCCCTCTTAAGATGTTTCTTCTGTTTTCTTCTCTTCCTCTACTGTGCTCCCCTCCCTCCTTTGAAACCTGTCCCCCTCCTCCACCCCTCCTCTTTCTGCCCCTTTTGTCCATCTGTTGCTGAGCCTCCCTGGAGAACTTGAGAAGGGGTGAGGTCAGACAATATGGCGCGTGCGTACATTGTGTGAGGTGATGTGTGTAAAATTCTGTGTCCTCTAGGTTGATGATGCCATGCTCATGTTTGACAAGACCACCAACAGACACAGAGGTGAGTCTGAGAAACCCCCTCTCTGTCCAGTCCCCCAGTACTCTAAGCCTCACATCTCTGTATCCTCAATAGTCTTTTACATTTAGGTCATTTAGCAGAAGCTCTTATCCAGAGCGACTCGCAGTTAGTGGGTTCATCTTAAGGTAAAAGACAGCTACGTATACTAGTCGAAGTCACAATCGTAGTAAGTAATACTTTTCCTGAATAAAGCAACTATCAGCTATCTCCTCCTCATAGGCTGAACAGGAGGAACGGAGTAGGAGGAGAGGAACAAGTCTAGGCTAATTAGTCAGTCTGTTAATCGAGGATCAGGATAAAGCCTCCTAAAGCGCCTTCTACCCACCCTGGGACTGATCGATTATGACAGCCCACCAGCTTTACTCGGCTGAGGGAGGGAGGGAGGCTCGCTGACCTGGCCAGCAGGGAGGGGAGGGAGGAGGGGATGAGCCAGGAACAGCACCCCAGAGGGGGGGAGGGTGCGAACGTACTAAACGGCTACTACAGTACCTAATACAGAAGGTGGTTAGCATTCGTGCATTAGCTCCACACTCTAACCCCCAGAGACAGCAGAATGGATTTCCACAAACTTGGGTTTGAGATGTTCAATAATGGGCTTTAATCAATGGTGTTGCCGAGCTCTTCATGAGCTGACCCTCCTCACATACATTATTTGTATTTGTCCACTCCAGGGTTTGGCTTTGTCACGTTTGAGAATGAGGATGTGGTGGAGAAAGTGTGTGAGATGCACTTCCATGAGATAAACAGCAAAATGGTGAGCTAAGAAGGCTTTAAATAAATCCTTCGTTATTCAATACACAATGTAACTGTTAGTTGTAATTGTTGACTGTTTTGTTCCCCCTCGTGTGTATTCATGACAGGTGGAGTGTAAGAAGGCTCAGCCCAAGGAAGTGATGTCACCCACGGGCTCGGCCAGGGGGCGCTCTCGGGTGATGCCCTACGGCATGGATGCCTTCATGCTGGGCATCGGCATGCTGGGTAAACTCATAGTGACGAGGATGACGACAGTAATGTCGACGAAGATGTGGCCCCTCATCCTGTTACCCCATACCATCACACATCCTCTCATAATATCATATTTTATATTATGAAGAGATGATTTACCACAGAAGTTACTACCGCTAGGGGACAGATGGCATACTCTTCATAACATCCTCTCCCCTTAATACAATATTTTCATATTTGCACCTGCCAAGTCTATTAAAACATGTGGTACCAAATTAGTTTGAGGAAAAAGTAATGCATGTATGTATGTAATATTGCTATTGATGTATATATTGAGATATATATATATATATAATTTAGTGGTTAAAGCATGCCTCTGAAGATGGGGAAATTACACTATCATGTACTGTTCAGTCTGAGAACTGCAATATTCCCAATGACGTTGGCAGGACAAGAGGGAATTCTAGGCAAGGGTACAGTTGTTAAGTTAGATCAACTTTGAGCTGAGCATACGTACACAACATACACTGTTGGCTGATCTAGAATAAAGAATGTTATTGAGTGCATTGTTTCTGTGAACCTGTTGTTACATTGACAGTATCCTCTTTCACAGGCAGGGGGCAGCACTGTTTCACTCAAACACAGACCCATGACTGTCCTTTCACCATAGGTTACCCAGGGTTTCAGACAGCTACGTATACTAGTCGAAGTTACACTGGCATCACCCCTGGATATACCTATCAATTCCCTGGTAAGAAGCTACTCCTCCACCCATTCATACTCCCTTGAGTCAAGCATGGCCCTTTCGTGAGGTTCCTGGACGGTCACAGAGTAGTAGAAGAGTCCAATCATTTAATGATGGTTGTGTGATCCTATTCATCTTCACTTGGTGTGTGTCTTGACTCGTCATACTGTGTATAGCTCCCACAACACAGACAAACTCTTTAACCAACACAGCCTCCATGGAAGCTCATAAAGCACTCTGAGTGTCATTTGCTGCTTATAAATATCAGGGAGTGGATTACACGTGCTTTGTGTGTGATTGTATGTGTTCGTAAGAAGAAGAGTGGGTATGTTTGTGGGGGGGGGCAGTATATTCTTATTCCATCCTAACGTATTCGGCTTGAACCACCAGTTCAAGCTGAATCTTTCTTCTATGTAAATCTGCCACTTCCCATTCGCTCTTCATTTCTTCCTCTTACGCCATCTCATTGATGTGTTCCCTTGGTGTCACCCTAGTTGTATGTTCCCTGCCAGTGTGTGTGTGTGTGTGTGCGTATGGATGGGTGGGTGTGTCCCTTACCTCGCCGGTGTGTTGTTTCAACAGCACTCTCTGATGTTTCTGTTCTAGAATTCCATTTAGAGAGGACCCCCCTTCTGACATCACCACACCCCCCTGAGCTCACAGGTCAGTCCCTCCTCTGGCCTTTACGAGCAGCATGCTGCCCGTCTGCTACTCACCCCTTTACTGTGCTACACACCAGTTATTACACAGTGACACCAGTTAATACACTAATTGCACACCGCAGTCGTGGGTAATGTAGCCCCATATGTTAGAGGTGGACATGATGTCAAGGATTATGGTCAAAATCATGTTCTGACTGACCTCTAGAGAGGTCAACGCTGTTTGTAGCCCGAGCTGGATTTGAAACCTGCTGTACCTCCTCTACCCCCTCAGCCATTCCTCTGTCGGCATATGGACCAATGGCAGTGGCAGCCGCAGCAGTAGCAAGAGGTATGTATGAGGGGTTGAGAAATGTTTGCCAATTTGATGTATAGTATTTCTCCTGTGTAACTAATTATGTGTCTGTCTACTTATTTGCATCTGTATGTTATTTTAGGCTCCGCCCCCTCTCGCTCTGGGGGGTTCAGCAGCCCTGGGCCAATGGCAGACTTATATGCAGCAGCCAATCAAGAGTCTGCTGTCAGCAGTTACCTCAGCGCTGCAAGCCCCTCCCCAAACACTGGGTTCGGCCATAGTCTGGGGGTAAGACACAGCCCTTATCACGTAGGTATTTTAGACCCTATTCATGTTTGGAAATGCAAAATGTGTCTGCATACTATCGATGCTACAGAGCAGTGCTCCTAAGATGTTGATCTTGGCACATGTTCATAGATCCATCTTGCAATACTGTCCAATCCTGTGTTATGACCGTATACATTCAGGGGGTCTGTTATGAGCATAGAATTGTCTGTCAATGTGTGACTGTCAAGTCAAAGGAACAAGTAATGTTGCTCTTGGGTAATATACTGTCCATTTTGACAGATTTTGCTTGCACATTTGGTGAGGGTTGTATTATTGAATGTGATATGATGTTGGGGATGTTGAGAGTGTTGGTGGTTGTGTTGTGATGACTGGGTGCTCCCTCTAATCTCTCCTGTGTCTGACTGCTCCCTACAGGGTCCTCTGATTGCTACGGCCTTCACTAATGGCTACCACTGAGAGAGTGAGTCTGCTACTATACCCACCCACAGCATCACATACTCAGAAGAGTAATGCTCCATTCAAATAAATCACTCTAATTTACTGTACATTTATTGTAGCAATATAATGTTGCCTATAGACACATGAAAATTGTCTCAATTTCTCTGCAGAGCTGTGAACTGAGAGATGGAAAGCTTTGAACTGGTCTGACACTCCTCTCTGGCTGTGTGACCCTTGACCCCTGATGTCCACGCCCCTCCTCCCACTGAGGATCTCTTTTCTTCAGACTTCCTGTGTTCGGTCTTAACATCCCTTCCTGTCTAACATGTTACTGTAGTTAGCAGAAAGGAACAACAACCTTTAAAAATATATATTTCTGCTTGTATTAGAAAAACATGCAGATAATTCTAGCTACTTTTTTATTTTATTTCATTTGACTGTTTTGTGGAAATTGTCATGTATTCTTGTCTTAATTATTTTTTTTCCCATTTGATTCTTTTGTCAGAAGGTGTTTTATTGAGAGTCAGTGAGGGAGAAAGTGATCTCCAGGTACGGAATATGTGAAAGACTGGAGCAAGTATTTGTACTGAATAAATGTATATTTATCTTTCAGTACATACAGAACATTGCTGATAATACCATATTTTTTTTTGTATGTATTACAAAGTTGAAAAATGTATATCTTGGTAGGTTTTTAACAAACATTTGTTATACTAATAATGATAAAAGTAACTAAATTGATAGTCATGAGCCTATTTCCAGTCAGATTTGAACTGCGTGATATCTGTTTTTTTGTAAAATATTGTAAATATAACTGTCTTTTGGATTCTGCAAAAAATGAGGGGTATTGGGAAGGCAGTGATGGTATTTGTTTTCAGCAGATGTTTTTTAACTTTCATTCGTACTGTTCGGCGTTGGCCACTCAGACTCATACATATCATAGTGTATTTGTGTGATTCCTAATCTTTAGCTGTCTGAGTTGTGAGACTGGTCCAGGTATGACAGAATGAAAGGGTTTGCTCCTATACTGTGAATTCACGCAGGAACCACTTATCAGCACCGGGAGTGAGAGCTTGTGGGGATATTCCTCTAATGAGTAGGCCTAAAACGGTTTCTTTCATCCTTACTTGGAACTTATTTTATTGTTGTTTTTAGAATGATCATTTTGAATATGTGGTGGTTGTAAAGGAAAATGAAGGACAAACATGCAGGAATCAGTCGTAAAAACAGTTTCACAGTGGTACGATTTCACGGCTAGATTCTTTCGCAGATTGTGTTGTGTGACTGCGCGTTTGTGTGTGTGTGTGCATTGTATGGCTATGCGGTCACACTGGAATTAGGTGTGAAATGTATTGTCAGGGAATGGATACATTGGTGGCAAATGTGAATTTATCATCTTCATTTTGGTTTGTTAATGAACGTCCTTGTCTCTGTCGATGTGTGGAGAGGATTCGTTCATTTGTTTCAGTGCTAAATTAACACTCTCAGAGGTGGTCCTGAGGCTCTTCCATGATGAGATTGTATGTATTTCTCCTCAACCCCCTTCTCCACACTGACCGATACGCTGTACATCTACTGGATGACATAGACTGGAGCCATGAAACTCATGAGAAGCTATATACTTTTAAAAAAATGTTACCTTTTTGCAATGGGAGGTTAGATAAGGTGTTTTACTTTTGTGGTTAGTTTAAGAACAAGAGGCGCTGTCAATTTCTATCACCAAGTTGTAGATGTTGATATTTTTCTAAGCCTGCTGATGGATTGCCATGGAGCCTTTGGACTCTGTGTTTACTCTGAAAGGTTCTTGTCAACACTGTAACCCTCTTACATTTTTTTACAATTCCTAATAAATTATTTTTAAACATTCTACTAATGCTTTAAGTTGTAACGGTCTTTCCAGACATGGTTTTCATGAAAAGGTTTAGAAACAGTACAAGATGAAGAGGGGGTAGTAATGGATTGATTTTCAAGCTTGACATGACTAGTATACTGTACTGTCTGTCAGATAAAGGCAGTCTCTCCCACTGACAGATTTACCATTAGGAAGAAGAGGCAATTATGAAAATAATTGATCCACTTAAGCCCCCCCCCCCCCCCCCCCCCCAATGCTCTGCTCGATGCATAAGAAATTCCCATCAAAATCTGTCTGTTTAAACTAGAGATGTCTCAATCCCTTGCATCCGCCGATGATCTACAGCGGGGTTTGTCAGACCAGGACACATCTCGACAATCTGTCTTCTCATGAAAACGTCTGTAGTGTCCGAACGGTCTGGTCTACAAATTACTTTGACCCATCTATGGAAAGATGAAACTCTCACACACATGATGGTGTACTCCGACTGAAGGTAACCCGGTACCAGGCCGAAACATGAATGTCAATGTACACAGGTAATTCCACTAAAAATTCTTAGCATTTTTTCCCCCTGAGCTTTCTTACATCTCTCAGACACTTAAAAAAATGTTATCCAATGCATTTCTATGGGCTAATAGCAGTAAGGCCGAATTCAGTGTTTCATTAAAAAAAATGGTATGACCATCTTAAAGCAATTGCATATGTTAGCTTAGCTCACTGATTTACACCGGGTCTCCACCCCTATTTACCTATTTTTCTGCCATGAACTTCCCCAGGCTTACCCGTTATTAGGGAATTATTATTACCCGTTATTAGGGAAGCCTGGTTCTCGACGAGGCTCGCTTAGTAGAAACGCAGACCAACCCGAACCCAAACTTACACTCTTGGGGATACAATACACATTTCTTCAGTAAAAAGACAGATGTTGCTGATAATACTGTCATCGAGGCAAAGGACATGTATGTGAAGCCCATGTATCTGATGCTGTCTGGCAAAATAGAGTATGGCATGTTATACTCTTTTTGGCCAGACAGCATCAGATACATGGGCTACATATAGTAAGAGAGAGGGGCGCTGTTTCGCTCTCTCGGATGCTTTCTCTGGTGAGATAGTCCATTGTTGATTTAGTCCCAACATGTTTTGCATGTCAGCAATCAAGTTTTCAAGATATATTACTTTCAAAATACAGTTATATGTATATTTAATGTGACCAGAGTAGTCATTCATAGGTGATTTGCTTTTAAGTGAGTCTTCTGAGCCATTTACAATGGGCAGAGGCCCACTAACATCATGATCCATAACATGACTAGAATCTCCCAACCACCATTAGCCGTTTTCACTCCTATCCCTGTGTAAAAAATGGCTCAATCTTTTCCTGCTCTCTTTTTTCCCTTTTCTCTGTGTGGCTGATTCAGACTTAGGAATTTACGCTTTTCCTACGCATACCTTTCCTACACACTTCTCAGTATTTGGTATTCAGTCAAGTTCAGTTGCTTAACAGGCTCTGGAGTGTGGCTACCTTGCATGTGTTGAATACATCCCATTCAACCCCTGAAAACCCTCCCACTTGCTGGCCAACATATTTTCCATCCCTTTAAATACGGTGTACATTTTAGTTCGAATTTCGTCGACAAACTCACTACACTAGAATATATCGAGAGGACGCGTTCAGAATATTAGGGATCAATGAAAGAAAGCCATCTAAATAAATGCATATTTGTCTCCGTTTCAGCACCAATTGGTCTTGTAGATTATTTAGGTTTAGGAAAGTATTTATGAATCATAAAAAACAGGTTTGGAGAGCCTTTATGCATGAAAGAAAGTAAACAGTGGTTTGATTCATTCTGAAAATTGCCACATTCAGTTCTTTAACTCATGGTCATGTTGGAAAACTGGTGTACATATAATTACAATAGGGAGAAAAGTGTACAACAGTAGGCTGTACCCTCGTCTATTGCCTTCACTAACCATGAAACTGTGTGATGACACGGCCAGGTATTGGGCCATGCGTCAAGTTCAAGCTGTTAAGAATTGGTCTGCACTCCGCTTCATAACAATTTAATTAGCCTACATGTCTTTTTTAAAACATGATCAACTGTTACTAATGATCCTCAGCAACAACCACACAGCCGTGATGGCGTTTACAGAGGAAGAAAATGAAGGTAAAGGAAAGTGTAATTAAATGGACTGTATGCTATATCAACTAAAGGGAACGAACAGTAAATTGGCAGTTGAATATGTGTTATTATTAGGCCTACTGATGGTCGATACTGATAGTGGATAATATTTAACACAATAGGAAAGAGAGAATGACGGGTTAGCCTATAATTAAAGGAGCTATATGTAATATTGTTTGGGCCAGCGAATCTCTTGTCAAATTGACTGGGGAGCTAACGGTTTGTGCCACATTCGGTTAGTGTGAGGCTCAGGCCCGGTCTGTCTTTTGTTGACCAATAAGAAGGCTGCACCATTAGAATGGGGGTGGGTCCGATACATATTAAAGTTTCTGAAATTACAATGCAAAAAGATTACATGTAGCTCCTTTAAGACATTCGAGTGCCATCCCTGCAAATGAAAAGACCATACAATTTCAATTCTGCATGATGGCACAGCATTCATAAACTTTACTGTTGGAAAGTTGATATGTTGATATGCTTCAGTTTGCTGCCATATGCCATTTGTCTTCAGCGATTATAAGGTAAAATAGATCTAGAACAATTGTCATTTATATTTACAATTCCCTTATCCAATCGGTTTACTCATTTACATAGCTCTTGTCAATAGCTCTTATCAAGTTGTAAATTACAGTGCATGGAGAAGAGAAGGGTGTTTTTTCTATCTGAAAAAATAAAGTAGATGCTGTTTCCACTTGGAAGTGGTTGGTTTGCTAGACCTGGTTTCCATGGTTTCCTCACTGTAAAGGTGTTTGAATATAGTGTATCTGCAGACACACCTCCGCCACGCCTTAATTTATATATTCGATCTCCACCCCAAAAGAATAGCGGGTGAAAAGCATGCAATTCTCATGCTTAAGTTCAACGTTAGAATACGTATAGAGAAGTGCATAAAAAGGGAATTACATTCAATTTACACACGCTTGTAGGTAGCCTAGCAGTTAAGAGAGTTGAGTCAGTAACCTGAAAGGTTTGAATCCCGAGCCAGCAAGGTGTAAAAATAGGCCATTAGTCCCTTGAGCAAGGCAGTTAACCCCAGTTCCTCCCTATCATCGTCCTCTCGCAGCCCTCCTCTCTCAAAAGAAGGATAGTATTCACCCCTGAAAGTAATTAGGTCATCTCTCATCTCTGGCTGGAGCCCCCAGTTTGCGTCCTTCTTCCCACGCCTAAGGCAGCCTTAAGACACTCTTCCCCTTGTTACTTTTCCCATACATTGGCTTACTTTTTGACCTGGGTCTTCTACCTAATTTCTGTCCATCTCTGACTGACCTGTGTGACCAGTGTGACCCGTTTAGCTGGTTCGATGTCTCCAGGAACGCCCCGGTCAACGGAGGTGAAGACCAAGCGACCACTGGACGAGAGTGCTGACCACTTGGGGGGCAGGGAGGCACAAGAGATCTCCCCTCTGAAGAACAATATCTACCTTACCATCCTCACCTGTCAACATCAAGGCTCTGACCTTCTCTGTACTGGTGAGTCGAAACAAATGCCTCAGGCATTAAAACAGGCATTAAGTAATGAGTATTGGTCAATGATATGTAACCTCTTAAAACTTCAGCCATGACATCACTTCATGGTAGTTTTGTGGCACAACAGTGTGCTACAACATACAAGGCAGGGGCGGAAATATTTATCAAGGGAGGATCAATGAACAGGCAAAATAACGTAGTCCAGCGATTGGAAGTTCTCTTTATTGAAACATGAAGACCCCTAATTAATAGTATTTTTTTCTGTGTGTGCATTCTGTAAATCTACATCAGCATTTCCCAAACTCGGTCCTCGGGACCACAAGGTGCACGTTTAGTTTTTTGCCCTAACACTACACATCTGATTCAAATTAGCAAAGCTTGAGGATTAGTTGATTATTATCAGCCGGGCAACAACCAAAATATTCACAGAGTTTGGGAAACCCTGATCTAGATAGTACCATCTACTACTGCCAAAATAAAGGAAACACCAACATGGTGCCTTAATAGGGTGTTGGGCCACCACGAGCCAGAACAGCTTCAATGTACCTACTACCTTGGCACTGATTCTACACGTGTCTGGGATGCAACACCATTCTTCCAAGAGAAATGGGATAATTTGGTGTTTTGTTGATGGTGGTGTAATACGCTGTCTCAGGCACCACTGCAATTCAATTGGGTTGAGATCTGGTGACTGAGAAGGCCATTGCATATGGTTTACATCGTTTTCATGCTCATCAAACCATTCAGTGACCACTTGTGCCCTGTGGATGGGGGCATTGTCATCCTATATGGGCATAGCCATAGTAGCCAAAATAAGGGCCAGAATGGCCTGCCCCCCAGAATTTTAATACATGGCCCTAAGCATGATGGGATGTTAATTGCTTAATTAACTCAGGGACAACATCTGTGTGTGTGTGTGTATATATATATACACACACACACATACATACTTACATACATGCATACATACACACACACACTGAGTGTACAAAATATTAGGAACACTGTCCTAATATTGAGTTTCACCCCCTTTTGCCCTCAGAACAGCCTCGATTTGTCGGGGCATGGACTCTACAAGGTGTCAAAAACGTTCCACAGGGATGCTGGCCCATGTTGACACCAATGCTTCCAACAGTTGTCAAGGTGGCTGGTAGAGGATCTCTACGCCGATTCATCAGACCAGGCAGTGTTTTTCAAATTTTCCAGTGTCCAGTGTTTTTGGTCCTTAGTCCACTGCAACAGCAATTTCTTGTTTTCTGCTGAAAGAAGTGGAACTCTGTAAGGTCGTCAGCTGCCATACCCCATACGTGTCACAGTACAATGAGGTGTGTATTCTTCTTATGTCTTTGGGCACCAATGTTGTACTGGACTGTCAGTTGACTAAATGTATCCCGACTGTTGCGCTCCACAATTTGTGTCAGCTTCCTTTGTCCTCTTTCATCAATGACCCATTTTCAACCACTGGCCTGCCGTTGGCTGGATGTCCTTTGGGTGGTGGACCATTCTTTATAAACAAGTTAAACAGTAAAGCATGAGAAACCCACTACTACCATACCCCGTTAAAAGGCACTTTTCTTGCCCATTCACTCTCTAAATAGTACACAATCCATGTCTCAAGGCTTCAAAATCCTTCTCTAGCCTGTCTACACCCCCTCATCTACGCTGATTGAAGTGGATTCAACAGGTGACATCAATAAGGGATCATAGCTTTCACCTGGATTCACCAGTCATGGAAAGAGCAGGTGTTCTTAATGTTTTGTACACTCAGTGAATATCCCTAATTTACTAAATGTCCATTATGTTGTCAGTTACCTGTATGTAGGGTTGTTAATATGACAACTAGTTGATTCACAAATATATAGCTGATGCACTGAGAGCTTGCATAAACCTAATGGACTTTAAATGTGGTTTTCTCCTGTTGTTGTTTGATTTTGACATTCTACCTGCTTGACCAATAAGGCTCTGGATTTTAATCTCTCTCTATTTCTCTTGGACAGACAGACACACACATTTATTCATACACCATGAGGGCCTCTGCAAGCCACCAGTGATTTTTCAACCTGACACTGATGGGTGAGATGTTTTTTTGTCTGACTGCCTTCCCTACTCCCCCACCATTCCCACTTATTCTTCACACCCATTGCAATCTTGCAGGTGTGAAGGATCCTGTATTCTGATGTGTAATCGAATCAACATTAAAAGGCTAAAAATAGAGGAGACGTTCCCCTGGTCTGTCACTCAGGTGGAACCTTAATGATGGTTTCAACATCACTGATTATGTTGATGAAACGATGGGGGTGTTGATGACAATGTTGACGATGGTGAAGATGAGAAAAATAGAACCTTATGATGATCATTGCTTTGCTCTTATTTCATTCCACACATTCATAGTTTAAGTAATTTCAGTAAAGAATGTAAAGGATTCAACATTTTGCAGTGTACAAGAAACTGAATCAATGCAAAAACGTGTTTTCCCATCTCTGATTGTCAAAACCTTGAGCTGCAGCTCCTGCTAAGACTGCTGTTCACACCCATCTGTGTTTATCTTAGTGTGTAAAGTGTTTGGAGCCTCTGCGGATAGCTATGACTGGTTTCCCAGAGTATACTGTGGCGTGGCCCAGTTGTGAGACAGTGAAACTGGATAGCCGTGTGAAAGCATGATGGGTGAGCTGAGACACCGTAGGTTATCTTCCTCAGGTGTCATATGTGTAGACAAACACATGATATTAGCATTTTTTAAAGTTGGTTGATAAGTACCAAGAATGTTTTATCAGTGTAAACCCCACTGGCACATCATTTCCATGTTTATTTATTTAGGCTATCAAAAACGTGATTATTTTACACTATCAAAAACCTCACTACGTCAAGGGAAATGTAGTATTATTTCTAACAAAGATATCTAAATATATTTCAGGATGTTGTGCATCCCTAGAAATAATCTGAATTGATGTAAACATAACATTTTTGAAAACAAAGCTTTTCCCAAAAAAGTGGTCTCTTGGCACAACTTACTCCAGTTATGTTGGGCATAGGGACAGGGTAAGTTGAGCTGCCTTGGTTGTAAGTGGGTGATGGTGCTGGTAGGTCAAAGTTGAATTCATGGAATGGGGGTGTGGTATATTGTACATATTAAATGTACCTACATTCAGAGCTCTCTGTTCAATATAACTTACCCTTCCATTTCTTGAACAGTTTTCTGTGGCAGGGATGTTGTTTCAATGGTTCTATGCATATGAGGCTACTAAGTTCATGAAACTAGTCCACGAGATTCTTGATATGTTTAGCAAGTTTGATGGAGTTAAACAGGAAATGAGGAAGCTTGTGGATAAGGTCTGCAGTCTCCAGCCAAGCAGAGCAGACCTGCATCAGTAGTCAAGACTCCAGGCCACCCTCCAAAAGAGGCTACACCTTCGCCGTGTCCCAGAGAGCTAAGTTATCACCCTGATGGGGACTATTGCCAACCTCCTCACCAGGCCAGTACCGCACCTTCACAGCGCTACGTTGGTGCAGTGAACCGATAGTCTTTTCCTCCTAGGGCTCACCCTGATGCAGCAGCATATGAGCCACGAAGAGCTGCCAGCCAAAGGCAACCCACCAGGTCGCCAATCAGGTCAGGTTCCATGGATACATAGGCCAGACCCTCAACACCATCCACATCCCCCTAGAGGAATCACCGCCGCAGCAGCATCGCAGACCTACAGAGGCCCTAGGCCAACCATCCCTAACTTCAACAGCCTTAAGATCGCACTAGGGAACCTCCTGCCAGTTGACGGGAATGAGCTCTTTAAGTATCGGATCCTAGTGGATCACTTAAAGCTAGAAGAAGCCTGTCAAGTGGTAGATTCATACCTCAACTCCCCCATGCCTTACTCAGACATCATGGCAGTCCTAAACGAGAAGTTTGGACAGCCACACCATGTCACCCTGAAGAAGATAGCCAGTGTCATGGACTCTCCCAATGTCCACTGTAGAGATACAGCTGCCTTCGATAAGTTTGCACTACAGGTCCAGTCCTTAGTGGGCATGCTCTGAACACCACAGCCAGACGGCGACATAGACCTGATGGTTGGGTCTCATGTGGCACTCCTACTCAGCAAGCTACCACCTGAGATGAGGTCAGACTTCCGCCATTGCATGTTTCATAAGCCAGGTACCACATAAACCTTACTCGAGTTCTCAGAGTGGTTACAGTATGAGTCCTGGTGTCAAGGCTACGATGGCCAGACATCAAGCAAAGGGCATAAGGACAGGCTTGGGCAGAAGTCAGAAGAGCGCACACAGGAAACATGGAGCATCCATCCTTCACGGAGCTAAAGACAACCCGGAGAGTGGAGCCGCTGCCTCAGCATTCAACAGTTTGGCTGCCGGCAAGAAGAAAGGCAAAGCCATACTGTCCTTATTGCAACAACCCTGAGCACTATCTCAACCACTGCTCAGCCTTCCAGACGCTCACCAAGGAGAAAGTAACAGAGTGGATCAAGACCAACAATAAGTGCTGGTGTTGTGGAAGGGACCCTCAGGCATCCCAGTGCACCCTGCCAGGGAACGAATCTACAAGTCCTTCACAAGGTCAATGCTAGAACCCGCAAAAAGGCACCAAAAGAGGAAAGCTGCCTGGTAAGCACAGCCACAAAGGTGCTTTATCTATACAGACCACCCTGCTGAAGGTGATCTTGCCTCCTTCGCGTCCTGCTGAAGGTGATCAGGGTGCTTCTACACCATGGAGACCATACCCTCGACACCTATGCTATTTTGGACGACAGGACCGAGCGTACCATGCTCCTTCCAGATGCTGCACAGAATATTGGGTTTCAGGGTACCCCAGAAGAGCTCGCCCTCAGAACCATTTGGCAGGACATCCAGACCCTCCGTGGTGCATCAGTGACCTTACGCATCCCTCCTGCCTAGCAATCCAAGACAAGTTTCCAGATCTAAGGGGCCTTCACCGTGACTCGCTTTGGGCTAGCAGACCGTTCCTATCCAGTGACCAGCCCTCAGAAGAGGGACAAGCACTTGGTTGGTCTCCCTCTACAGCCGTTCCTCAACGCCAAGCCTCTAGTCCTCATTGGTGCAGGTCATTCTCATTTGATCACCCCATAAAAACAGTGAGGCTGTGTCCTCACAGTTCCAGGTTCTCAACCTGAACGAGTCCCTGCTGCCAGGACCTACCTTGGGTGTGTCACTCCTGGGAGTACTGTTGCAGTTCTGCAAGCACGCCTTCAGGATCAGTAGGTACATCAAGGGGATGTTTAATCAGGTCCGCCTTCTGCCTGAAGATAGGTCCCTCCTACAGTTTGTGTGGCACGAAATGAAGAGAGAAAAGCCCCCTGATGTCTTTGAGTGGCAGGTGCTTCCCTTTGGCACCACATGCAGCCCATACTACCCAATATTTGCCCTCCAGGGATATCACAGAAAACAGCGAGCCTAGAATAGATATTTGGTTCTCCGTAAAGAGGTGCTTCTACGTTGACAACACCCTCCAGAGCGTGCGAACACCAGCAGAAGCCAGACAGCTAGTGGACAAGCTATGAGAGCTCCTGGCATCTGGCGGGTTTGAGCTATGCCATTGGGCCAGCTACGTGCCAAGCATCATCAATTACTTACCAAAGGAGGCCAGATCAGACAACCTCGAGCTTTGGTTTGACTAAGAGAAAGAAGATTCACCCGAGTCTACCCTAGGCCTCAGCTGACAATGCCAGTCGGACACCTTGGGGTACAAGCATCGAGCCGTGGACTACGGAGTGCCGACCATGCAGAATGTGTACAAGATTCTCGCCAGCCAGGTTGACCCCCTTGGGTTCATTTCTGCCGTATACCACCCAAGCCAAAGTGTTGGTCCAGCGCCTCTGGGATTAACAGCGGGACTGAGATGTCTCCCTTCTCCCTCAAGATCTACTCCAGGCTTGTAACAATTGGGAAGGAGAGCTACAGATCCTGCCACGAATCACTCTGTCTTGGTGCTACATACCTGCAGATGTCGAGTGACCAGAGAGGTCCATGTGTTCTGCGATGCGTCAAAGGCCTACGGGTCCATTGCGTACCTGAGGACAGAAGATAGTCACAGCAAGACCTACTGGTCATTCCTGATGAGCAGGTCCAGAGTTGCTCCTAAGCGACTACATTCCATGCCAAGACTGGAGCTCTGTGCAGCTGTCACTGGAGCCCAGCTTGCCAAGCTGCTAGAGAAAGAGCTTAACTTGAAAAATCAACCAGACCACCCTGTGAACAGATTCCACAATCGTGCTGATGTGGCTGCAGTCCTGCTGCTTCAAAAACTTAAAGACCTCTGTGCATGGCGCTATGTGGATTTGTGAGGAATCCCGCAGATTACATCACCAGAGGCAAGACTCTGAAGAACCTTGCATAGCCGAACAGATGGAGCCAAGGACCACCGTTTGTCCTTCAAAGTCCAGACGAGTGACCAGCTAAGCCAAACGCTCATCCTGAATACAACACGTCTGAACTCTGGAAGCTCACCTTCTGCGGTGTCACTGCAGTTGCTGGTCCCCAAGACCCAGATGTGAGCCAGTGTATCACCTGGAAGGAGCTTCTAGAAGTAACTACGCAAGTGCTACACGGGGGGGCAGGTCAGGGTGATGACCCTACTACCGAAGACTACCTTCCATCGCTTACAGCACACCTGCACAGAATTCCGTAGATGGAAATCCAGACCTGCTGTCCCCAAGATGGCTGACCTGCCAGTTGCACACCTGTACCTTTCCAGGTCAAACTGGGGCAGCGCGTCGAGAAGAGATGGGGGATAATCTTCAAGTGTCTCACCACAAGGGGTGTATACTTGGACCTCCTGACCAACATTGATTCCAACTCCTTTCTGATTGCCCTTAGAAGATTCATCGCCTGCCGATGAGCTGAGCTGTTCTCTGATCAGGGAACAAACTTCCGGGGAGGCCTTCGCTGATTTCTCCCAACCTGCAACAGCAGCTTGCAAAACAGAAGATTGCTTTCCACTTCAACCCCCCTGCAGCACATCACTTCAGAGTTTGGGAGAGCAAGATTGACTCCATTAAGACTGCCCTCTACACTACAGTGGGTGCCCAGTCAGTGACTGAAGAAGTGCTCAGAACTGTCCTCATTGAAGTGGGGTATCCTGAATTCGAAGCCCTTGGGCTCCGGGTCCTCCAGTATTGATGACCTGGACCCCATGACCCCTAACCTCCTGTTGATGGGGCGACCAAACGGATCCCTGCCGCAAGTGGTGTACCCAGAGACTGAGCTCCTCAGCAGGCGTCGATGGAGACACTGCCAGATACTGATCACTTCAGAGGTTTCTGTGTTAAGCACTATAGCACGTTACCATATGTGATTGAATATTATCTGCTGTTGGCTTGTGTGGATGTATGTATGTGTTATGCAACATAGCTGACTTGAAACATTGTTAACAGTTTCAAGGTCATGGGCCTTTCTCATGATGGAAAAATACAGAAGACGGGACCTGTTCAATGAGTTGGGAGGGGGGCACATTCAGAGCAGGGTGTTGCAAGAACAAGCAGTCTTTTGTTAGATAACAGGAGCCGGGTGCGAGATAACGGTATGAGCGTATGGATGTTCTTTACAGCAACATCTATCAACAGAAGCGCCAAGAGGCGGGGACCCGCCTGAGCGCCTGCAATAGGCTGAGCAAGTTTAAACCACACCCAGCCTCTACTGTGATAGGCCAACAGACGGGTTGGAACTGTCTATCACAGTATAAAGAATACTGTTTACATACATCTCGTCAGTTCTGTTTTTTCCCTGCGAGGTGGGACAGAGAGCCCGTATAGACGAAAATTGCATTTACCACTTATAGATTAGCTAATAAAAAAAATACATAGTATACAATCGGTGACTCATTGTCATATTTATCCTGATACCAGATTTTAATTGACTACAATTTAGCATTCTGTCAAGTGCAAGTAAAGCAACAATTTAAATTGGCTGATAAACTGTTTAAAATGGTTGCAAGTAGGGCACCTACGCTTTAAATAACGCAGAACTAACACAAATACTCAAGTGCCATTCAATAATTAAATCAGGTTGTCAGTTTTGTTAGCAAAATAAATTCCATTACAGCAAACATTATGCATGAAACAGGATTCATAAACATTCTGTGAATCTACAGTTGGTGCTGCTTCCAGATTTGACTTGGCTCAAGAGAGACAGTGGACTTTGGGGTCCAGGTTCTTGTTCTTAGGGTTGTAGGTCGACTTGGCGAAGCAGTTGGTGGCGACACGGTCACACTCACACACTGAGACCTGGCACACGTGGCTGGAGGCTGAGGAGTAAGGACACAGGTTTAGGCTCATGATGAACATTAGTAGCAGACAAAGCTGAAACCGCACCTTCACAACAAAATGTCAGTGCATCTGACAATTTCATAGAGCTTGGACAGATGGCAATAAACAATACAAATGTCCACAAATTATTTTGTTTCTAGAGTTCAGTTGTTACCTGAACAGGAGACCTGCCCATTAGCGCAAGAGAATCTATACAGATTGATGTAAGGGTAATCAATGACGGTACGGCAATCTGGAAGATGCCTGCTCGCTTGATAGCAGTGGTCGTGGACCTCACAACACCTGAGTTAAAGAGGAAAAAGTAAAGAGTTTGAGATACACAGGGCTGTTGTGGTGAGTCATGAAGGCAGTCAAATTCCACATGACCGTTTAGCCACGGTAATTACGCTTCTCCAAGCTCTGATGGTCATAGGTAGCCTACCAAACGTGCTAGCTGCCTGGTACTCAGCACTCTATTGTCCCTCTAATCACTCTGACATCAAAGCAAATGTGTTTGAAAATCGAATCAAATACTTAAGAGCTCATGTTGCGCAACATTCAATAGGCTATGCAATTACACGAGAAAACAGAGTAATGGCCTCTACTAAAAAGAGGAGTATCAGCTTTCTATAGAGTAGGCCTACTATATTTATTTTTCAACTTTCCTAATATTAAGCATATTGCTTATCTTTACAACAGGAGTATAGCCTACCTGGCTAGCATGAAAATAAACCACAGGGAAAAGCATACTCCAGTCGCTATTTAAGTGCATCGATTACATGCATTTTTTTTCCCGCTGCCCCCGTTTCGTTACAGGTGCATGATAATGGTCCATGCTAAATCAAGTCACATATTATTTAGTATATGTAAAGACAAGATATACACTGCTCAAAAAAATAAAGGGAACACTAAAATAACACATCCTAGATCTGAATGAATGAAATATTCTTATTAAATACTTTACATAGTTGAATGTGCTGACAACAAAATCACACAAAAATTATCAATGGAAATCAAATTGATCAACCCATGGAGGTCTGGATTTGGAGTCACACTCAAAATTAAAGTGGAAAACCACACTACAGGCTGATCCAACTTTGATGTAAATGTCCTTAAAACAAGTCAAAATGAGGCTCAGTAGTGTGTGTGGCCTCCACGTGCCTGTATCAAATCAAATCTATTTATATAGCCCTTCGTACATCAGCTGATATCTCAAAGTGCTGTACAGAAACCCAGCCTAAAACCCCAAACAGCAAGCAATGCAGGTGTAGAAGCACGGTGGCTAGGAAAAACTCCCTAGAAAGGCCAAAACCTAGGAAGAAACCTAGAGAGGAACCAGGCTATGTGGGGTGGCCAGTCCTCTTCTGGCTGTGCCGGGTGGAGATTATAACAGAACATGGCCAAGATGTTCAAATGTTCATAAATGACCAGCATGGTCGAATAATAATAAGGCAGAACAGTTTAAACTGGAGCAGCAGCACAGCCAGGTGGACTGGGGACAGCAAGGAGTCATCATGTCAGGTAGTCCTGGGGCATGGTCCTAGGGCTCAGGTCCTCCGAGAGAGAGAAGGAGAGAATTAGAGAACGCACACTTAGATTCACACAGGACACCGAATAGGACAGGAGAAGTACTCCAGATATAACAAATTGACCCTAGCCCCCCGACACAAACTACTGCAGCATAAATACTGGAGGCTGAGACAGGAGGGGTCAGGAGACACTGTGGCCCACTCCGAGGACACCCCCGGACAGGGCCAAACAGGAAGGATTTGATTTGATGTCCCAGATGTGCTCAATTGGATTCAGGTCTGGGGAAAACGGGCAGGCCAGTCCATAGCATCAATGCCTTCCTCTTGCAGGAACTGCTGACACACTCCAGCCACATGAGGTCTAGCATTGTCTTGCATTAGGAGGAACCCAGGGCCAACCGCACCAGCATATGGTCTCACAAGGGGTCTGAGGATCTCATCTCGGTACCTAATGGCAGTCAGGCTACCTCTGGCGAGCACATGGAGGGCTGTGCGGCCCCCCAAAGAAATGCCACAGGGGTCAACGGCCACAAAAGGCCTGGATTTTTCTAGGGTGCATTACAGCCACAAAGGGGATTCCGCCATGAAATTCTAGGCATTATCAAATTCTTGTCAAATTGTGACTTATGTAGTCTACATCCTGCGTAAAAAAAAAGCTGAAAACTTTCAAGCAACTTCTCACAAATCATTAGAGGCGCATCATGCAGCTTGTATTAAAAATCAAAACATACAGTCCAACATTTGTAGAACAAATTAAAGTTACATTAATAACTCTAAATTAAGCATGTAGATGTTCCAAAGGTCTGCATCAGGGGCTTGTATGCTATGTGTGGAAGCCAAGAGCTGCTAAATGGGTTTGTTAATTAACGGTCAATTACTAGGAGACTGACAGTTATTTGCTGGCTGACGAAATTGTGACACACACACACCACACAAAAGTATTTAGTCAGCCACCAATTGTGCAAGTTCTCCCACTTAAAAAGATGAGGCCTGTAATTTTCATCATAGGTAAACGTCAACTATGACAGAAATAATGAGAAGAAACAAATCCAGAAAATCATATTGTAGGATTTTTAATGAATTTATTTGCAAATTATGGTGGAAAATAAGTATTTGGTCATCTACAAACAAGCAAGCTTTCTGGCTCACAGACATGTAACTTCTTTAAGAGGCTCCTCTGTCCTCCACTCGTTACCTGTATTAATGGCACCTGTTTGAACTTGTTATCAGTATAAAAGACACCTATCCACAACCTCAAACAGTCACACGCCAAACTCCACTATAGCCAAGACCAAAGAGCTGTCAAAGGACACCAGAAACAAAATTGTAGACTTGCACCAGGCTGGGAAGACTGAGTCTGCAATAGCAGCTTGGTTTGAAGAAATCAACTGTGGGAGCAATTATTAGGAAATGGAAGACATACAAGACCACTGATAATCTCCCTCGATCTGGGGCTCCACGCAAGATCTCACCCCGTGGGGTCAAAATGATCACAAGAACGGTGAGCAAAAATCCCAGAACCACACGGGGGGACCTAGTGAATGACCTGCAGAGAGCTGGGACCAAAGTAACAAAGCCTACCATCAGTAACACACTACGCCGCCAGGGACCCAAATCCTGCAGTGCCAGACGTGTCCCCCTGCTTAAGCCAGTACATGTCCAGACCCGTCTGAAGTTTGCTAGCAAGCATTTGGATGATCCAGAAGAAGATTGGGAGACTGGTCAGATGAAACCAAAATATTACTTTTTGGTAAGTACTCAACTCGTCGTGTTTGGAGGACAAAGAATGCTGAGTTGTAAAAGAAAGAACACCATACCTACTGTGAAGCATGGGGGTGGAAACATCATGCTTTGGGGCTGTTTTGCTGCAAAGGGATCAGGACGACTGATCCGTGTAAAGGAAAGAATGGGGCCATGTATCGTGAGAATTTGAGTGAAAACCTCCTTCCATCAGCAAGGGAATTGAAGATGAAACGTGGCTGGGTCTTTCAGCATGACAATGATCCCAAACACACCGCCCGGGCAACGAAGGAGTGGCTTCGTAAGAAGCATTAAGGTCCTGGAGTGGCCTAGCCAGTCTCCAGATCTCAACCCCATAGAAAATCTTTGGAGGGAGTTGAAAGTCCGTGTTGCCCAGCAACAATCCCAAAACGTCACTGCTCTAGAGGAGATCTGCATAGAGGGATGGGCCAAAATACCAGCAACAGTGTGTGAAACCCTTGTGAAGACTTACAGAAAACATTTGACCTCTGTCATTGCCAACAAAGGGTATATAAAAGTATTGAGACAAATAAGTATTTGGTCAAAACAAAAGTTTCCACCATAATTTGCAAATAAATTCATTAAAAATCATACAATTTCTCCTCATTTTGTCTGTCATAGTTGAAGTGTACCTATGAAAATTACAGGCCTCGCATCTTTTTAAGTGGGAGAACTTGCACAATTGGTGGCTGACTAAATACCTTTTTGCCCCCCTGTGTGTGATATATATATATATATATCTCTCTATAAATAAACACATACACGATGTCCCACATAAGTTTAATGAAATTCAGTTACCCATCCAGCTCATCCCTTGGATTGCCAGTCCCCCCCAAGCCACACCAACAGCCGTAGTTATTATACATGAAGGGGTTGACACCAGGCTGGGTGCACTTGATCATTCTGGCAAATTGCAGCAGTGAACCATGAGCCACATAGGCTGGCAGAAGAAAGAGATGAAGCTATCAGTCACACTACTGCACATATTCCTGACATTGAGGTTCCATATAACAGAGTTACAGCCCACTGGGCACAGACATCAATTCAATGCCTATTCCACATTGGTTCAACAATGTTCTAATCATTATTAGAACATGAGTCTTACCGGTCAGCAGCAACAGGAGGGCGGTTGGATGCATGACAGAGGATACACCAACTTTACCTCTGATATTGGATGAAGGGAGGCTAAAGAGAACAAGTGATAAGGTGAGGTGTTGTGTCATTCAGCCAGGAATCTGAATGACATCTCAGGGTCCAAATACTTTCCTCGGGTGCTAAACTGGTTTACCAAGGATTGCTGCTATCAACAGCCCCATTTATACCTGGTTCCTACATCAGTCCTTTGTCCTGATCACGTCCACATTCTGATTGTGCCCATATTTTTAGACAGGTGTAGATGATTAGAAGACGCATTGTGATCAGATCTTCCTGACCACCTCTGGAGGTAGTCAGATATGCATTGTGTCTGGATATCGTAGGCTGCGTTTACACACACAGCCCAATTCTGATATTTTTCCACTAATTGGTATTTTGACCAATCACATCAAATCTTTTCACATCAGATCTTTTTCCGTGCCGATTGGTCAAAAAAACAATTAGTGCCTGTGTAGACCAGTGTTTTCTAACTCCAGTCCTCGAGTAGCCCCAACAGTACACATTTTAGATGTAGCCCCGGACAAGCGCATCGGATTCAACTTGTCATCAACCCCACAAGACATGCCACCAGCGGTCTCTTCACACTCCCCAAATCCAGAGCAGATTGTGGGAGGCGCACAGCACTAAATAGAGCCATGACTACGTGGAAATATATTCCACATCAGGTAACTGATGCAAGCAGTATAAATATATATTTCTTTTAAACATAAAAGTACACCTTATGGAACAGCGGGGACTGTGAAAGGACACACAGGTACAGACACACACACACATTGTAATATTGTTGTATGGTGGTATCATACCTTTTGTGTTGTAACTATATAGTGGTGTATTCTTATATGATGTACTGTTATGTCTTGTTTTGTGTAAGTGCCTTAATGTGTTTGGACCTCAGGAAGAGTAGTGAGGATGGGGATCGCTAATAAATACAAAAAATTGTAACCGTTGAGTTTGTCCGGGGCTACAGCAAAAATGTGTGCTATTGAGTTAATCGAGGACTGGTGTTGGGGAAACACTGGTGTAGATGAAACCTTACAAATATAGACTGATCGGAACAGTGAAAGTTTTAAACCATTTAAATCATCACCACCTGCTCTCTAAAATCATTGGTGGGTAATGCCATTGACTTATGGCATCAATGTGTTTTTTAAAATAATATCTGTCAAATAACTTACATACAGGGAGGGACCAGGATATCTGGTTACAATGTGGATGGATAAGAGACATGTTTTACTATCATGTGTAGATGTATGTGGGCACAATCAGAATGTGGATCAGATCAAGACAAAGGATGTATAGTGTAATATACTATTGTGCCGGTGTTTCCAACCTGTTCATGGAGATTAATTAACTTGGTTCAGCTAATTATTAGAATCAGGTGTGCTAGATTAGGGTTGGAGTGAAAACCTACAGGATGGTAGCTCTCCAGGAACAGGGTTGGAGTGAACCTACGGGATGGTAGCTCTCCAGGAACAGGGTTGGAGCGAACCTACGGGATGGTAGCGAACCTACGGGATGGTAGCGCTCCAGGAACAGGGTTGGAGCGAACCTACGGGATGGTAGCGCTCCAGGAACAGGGTTGGAGCGAACCTACGGGATGGTAGCGCTCCAGGAACAGGGTTGGAGCGAACCTACGGGATGGTAGCGCTCCAGGAACAGGGTTGGAGCGAACCTACGGGATGGTAGCGCTCCAGGAACAGGGTTGGAGCGAACCTACGGGATGGTAGCGCTCCAGGAACAGGGTTGGAGCGAACCTACGGGATGGTAGCGCTCCAGGAACAGGGTTGGAGCGAACCTACGGGATGGTAGCGCTCCAGGAACAGGGTTGGAGCGAACCTACGGGATGGTAGCGCTCCAGGAACAGGGTTGGAGCGAACCTACGGGATGGTAGCGCTCCAGGAACAGGGTTGGAGCGAACCTACGGGATGGTAGCGCTCCAGGAACAGGGTTGGAGCGAACCTACGGGATGGTAGCGCTCCAGGAACAGGGTTGGAGCGAACCTACGGGATGGTAGCGCTCCAGGAACAGGGTTGGAGCGAACCTACGGGATGGTAGCGCTCCAGGAACAGGGTTGGAGCGAACCTACGGGATGGTAGCGCTCCAGGAACAGGGTTGGAGCGAACCTACGGGATGGTAGCGCTCCAGGAACAGGGTTGGAGCGAACCTACGGGATGGTAGCGCTCCAGGAACAGGGTTGGAGCGAACCTACGGGATGGTAGCGCTCCAGGAACAGGGTTGGAGCGACCCACCGGGATGGTAGCGCTCCAGGAACAGGGTTGGAGCGAACCTACGGGATGGTAACCTGTGTACAATTGTGTACTTTGCATCCGGCACTCTCTGTTAATCATCCAAAGCTCGCCCCTCAAGGCCATGAGTCTATATAAATAATTTGTGTGCTAGATCATTGATTCTCTTCAACACAGAAATAAGGGCTTCTCACACTGCTGCTGTTAGCCTTCTGTCTGCCAGTCTGAGTATTATTAGGTATACTGTATGTTGAGACAGGGCTTTGATGCAGACTTGATGCTTTTCAGTAACAGAGTAGTGTAAAGTATGAGTGTTTTCTTGTAATTCATGTCCAGTTGTCCTGTCATAGTTTCTTCTGTCAATGTGCACTGCAAGGTATTTTACCCAGTACCTACACAGTACCTCATTTCAGCTGGTTATGTAAAATGCACTTACATTATGCCACAAGGGCAAAACAGTCAGTTTTCTAGAATGAGACTTTGGGTCACCTTCCCATTTCAACCATGCTGCTATACTGTTAAATTGAACTTATTCATTCGAGTTAGTAAAGCAATACTAGTATGTGACCAATCTCAAAATGTTCATGTGGATATTTGAACGCTCTGTATGTGGCCCCTCGTGTGTGTCTCTTTAGGGCAGGCGGTGCATGAACCCATCCCATGGGCACTATGGAAGTTCATGATTGGGCCAACCCTGACAGCTGGCCTGTGCTGGACTATACTGACACTGGCTGCTACTGTGGGAAGGGCAGCTTGGGCACAACCGTGAATCCACTGGACAGGTATGCAGTCAAAACTTGTATTCTGCAACAGTAACCTCTTTAGGATGTTCTCATCATCTGCATCTTGTAGATTGGAGAAATCACTCTTATTTCCCCCTTAAACTTGCCATGCCATTTACCTGGCCTTCTCTCCCCCCGCAGTGGCCCACCTCCCTTCTTTCTGTTAGTACTGTACTAGCATGTTCTTCTCTTGAAATCAATAACTGTCGTGATCCAATATGTGCCTCTGTTGGTTATTGGTCGGTTTCAAATCTCCCTTGCTATTCATATTCACCCACAATTCCCTGAAAAAAAAAGATGTTAAATTCTGACATACCAAGCTTTAATCAAACATTCTATGACTAATCGTATGTGAAACACTGTGTGCTTCTTCTGCTCAGCAGTCTGGTACAAACCCATGCCATAATGTGATGTTTATATACAGTCACTGAAAGAAATACATCCTTTCTTCTGTACCCTGAGAATGTCATGTTATCAAGCAGCACTGGCATAGCTAACAGCGCATGGCAAACATGGGTCTACTGTTCATAATTTCCTGTTTGCCTCCGATGTAAATCTACTTCAGGGTGCAGTCGGCGTCATTACAAAGCTTGTGTTGTTCATATGGACCTTTAGCACACATAGCCCACAGACCCTAACTGTCTTACCAGCTCATCCTCACAGTTAAGAACAAGCAGGTGTGCTCCCAGCTCGATACATTTTTCCTTTGCACTGTTCCAGCTGAGTTTCCTTTTTGATGCCAGGTAGCAACTACCCTGGAAGGACCACCAGCCTTCACTACAAGTCCCCCGAGGACAGAGGTCAGGGGGTCATGCTGGGTAACACTCAATGTTTTGTACAATGGCTGGGGGATGGTCTATTATCTACCAATAAGTTAATTACCTCACTGGAATCTCAAATTCATCATAATTGACATGGTTGATAGTAGCTGGGTCTGAAAGGGAACGGAGGAGCGTGAATGAAGGAAGGGAAGAGAGTATGAACAAGCATCTACAATGTTATCAGCGCTTGACATGGTTGATAGTAGCTGGGTCTGAAAGGGAACGGAGGAGCGTGAATGAAGGAAGGGGAGAGATTATGAACAAGCATCTACAATGTTATCAGCGCTTGACATGGTTGATAGTAGCTGGGTCTGAAAGGGAACGGAGGAGCGTGAATGAAGGAAGGGGAGAGAGTATGAACAAGCATCTACAATGTTATCAGCGCTTGACATGGTTGATAGTAGCTGGGTCTGAAAGGGAACGGAGGAGCGTGAATGAAGGAAGGGGAGAGATTATGAACAAGCATCTACAATGTTATCAGCGCTTGACATCACTTGGAGGTTCATCTAAATAGTTATCACTTCAGGAATTTTCTCCATACATTAATCTCCTCATTCAGTCTCTTCAAACTTTTAGTTAGCTCTATACTCCAGCGTTTTGTATTTGAGATCAAATGTTTGAGGCGACAGTACAGACCTTTTATCTGAGGGTTTTTTCATGTTTTACCGTTTTAGAAATGGAAAATAATTCACTTAATGTATTAAAGTTGTCACGTTTATTTGGTCCCATATTCCTAGCACACAGTGACTACAGCCTTGTGACTCTGCAAACTTGTTGGATACATTTACAGCTTGGTTGTCTCAGATTGTTTTGCCTTATAGGAACTGATTGGTTAATGATGACTGGAATAATTATTTCTAAGTGAGCAAATAAGATGTTTCTGAACACTTCTAAATTAGTCCTGATAATGAAGAACAATCATGAATGATGAGTGAGAAAGTTATAGGCTACAACAAAACATGCTAACCTCACCATTACCAATAACAGGGGAGGTATGATCTTTGTGCCTCTAATTTACTTACGCATCATAATCCATAGTTCAGAAGATTGGTTCTATGAATGAGGGGTGGAGCCTTTACTTACTACAGGGTCTGCGGTAAAGTAAAGTAGGCAAAGGTGCCATCTCTCAGTGATCACCTAGGTGACTCAGTGATCCAGTCTGTGGCCCGGGGTAAAAACATTTTTTTTAAAGACACTCAGGACTAGACAAAACATTCCTATGATGTTAACTCATGTATATCCTTATTCTGTTAACAAATCTATTCTGAGGTAATGGAACGATAAGGGTGTATGATGAGCTCAAGTCAAGTTTTTCAGTTGTCTATACTTTATTAAGTAAAGTAACATTTCCATAGTTGAGTTAAACAGGTTGTATTCCCCAGAATGTTCATATCAATGACATGAATTGACCCTCTGTGCCAGTTCCACCCCTTTCTGTTCCAATTTGCTCACAGACAAGGCAAATACCTCCTTGAAGGCCATCCCTTCACAGGGAATAGGGATGTGCAGGTTGTCAGGGTTAGTTTTGGTCCAGGGGGTAATGCAGGTATCTGGTTTCTCTATGGGGTTCCTGCAGCGGAAAATCACATTTGTAATGATCTTTTGTTTTGCAGGCTTTGTATGGCAGAATTCATCAAGCAGATGGATATGGACGAAACCCCAGTAAAAGGGGATACAAAGGTTGAGGTCCATGTGATGATTTTTAATTTTTTTTTATCACATAATTCCTAATTTATTTTTTTTATTAAATAAAATCTGGGACATAAATCAAAGGCTCTGGGTCTTTCTTGTGGCGGTCCTCGTGAGCCAGTTTCATCATAGCGCTTGATGGTTTTACGACTGCACTTGAAGAAACTTTCAAAGTTCTTAATTTTCCGTATTGACTGACATTCATGTCTTTAAAGTAATGGACTGTCGTTTCTCTTTGCTTATGAGCTGTTTTTGCCATAATATGGAAATGGTCTTTTACCAAATAGAGCTATCTTCTGTATACCAACCCTACCTTGTCACAACAACTGATTGGCTCAAGCGCATTAAGAAGGAAATTAATTCCACAAATTAACTTAAGGCACACCTGTTTCTTTATTTAATTGAAATTTATTACAGGTGACTACCTCGTGAAGCTTTGAGGGAATGCCAAGCGTGGCTACTAAGAATCTCAATAGAAAATAATTTAACACTTTTTGGTTACCACATGATTCCACATGTGTTATTTCATAGTTTGTCGTCGCTACTATTCTACAAGGTAGGAAAGTCAAAAGAAAGAAAAACCCTTGAATGAGTGTGTGTCATTAACTTGTTTTTCAACCACTCCACGAATTTCTTGTTAAACTATATTTTTGGAAAGCTGTTTAGGACATTTACTTTGCATGACAAGTCATTAAGACAGATTCACTGTATCACAATTCCAGTGGGTCAGAAGTTTACATACACTACGTTGACTGTGAATTAAACAGCTTGGCATGACATTCCAGAAAATGTCATGGCTTTAGAAGCTTCTGAAAGGCTAATGGACATCATTCGAGTCAATTGGAGGTGTACCTGTGGATGTATTTCAAGGCCAACCTTCAAACTCAGTGCCTCTTTGCTTGACATCATGGGAAATTCAAAAGAAATCAGCCAAGACCTCACAAAAGAAATTGTAGACCTCAGTCTGGTTCATCCTTGGAACAATTTCCAAACAGCTGAAGGTACCACTTTCATCTGTAGAAACAATAGTATGCAAGTATAAACACCATGGGACCACGCAGCCATCCTACTGCTCTGGAAGGAGACGCGTTCTGTCTCCTAGAGATTAATGTACTTTGGTGCGAAAAGTGCAAATCAATCCCAGAACAACAAAGGACCTTGTGAAGATGCTGGAGGAAATGTATACAAAAGTATCTAAATCCACATAACCTGAAAGGCCACTCAGCAAGGAAGAAGCCACTGCTAAAAAAAACACCATAAAAAAGCCAGACTAAGTTTTGCAACTGCACATGGGGACATTGTACTTTTTGGAGAAATGTCTGATGAAACAACAAGCAATGCAGGTTTAGAAGCACGGTGGCTAGGAAAAACAACCTAACCAGCCTCTGAGGGGTGGCCAGTCCTCTTCTGGCATTGCCGGGTGATTTTAACAGATTATGGCCAAGACGTTCAAATGTTCATAAATGACCAGCATGGTCAAATAATAGTAATCACAGTGAACAGGTCAGGGTTCCATAGCTGCAGGCAGAACAGTTAACTGGAGCAGCACGGCCAGGTGGACTGGGGACAACAAAGAGTCATCATGCCAGATAGTCCTGAGGCATGGTCCTAGGGCAGGTCCTCCGAGAGAAAGAAAGAGAGAATTAGAGAGAGCATACTTAAATTCACACAGGACACCGGATAAGACAGGATAAATACTCCAGATATAACAGACTGACCGTAGCCCCCCGACACAAACTACTGCAGCATAAATACTGGAGGCTGAGACAGGAGGGGTCAGGAGACACTGTGGCCCCATCCGATGATACCCCCGGACAGGGCCAAACAGGCAGGATATAACCCCACCCACTTTACCAAAGCACAGCCCCCACACCACTAGAGGGATATCTTCAACCACCAACTTACCATCCTGAGACAAGGCCGAGTATAGCCCACAAAGATCTCCGCCACGGCACAACCCAAGGGGGGGCGCCAACCCAGACTGGAAGACCACGTCAGTGACTCAACCCAACCAAGTGACGCACCCCTCCTAGGGACGGCATGGAAGAGCACCAGTTAACCAGTGACTTAGCCCCTGTAATAGGGTTAGAGGCAAAGAATCCCAGTGGAGAGAGGGGAACTGGCCAGGCAGAGACAGCAAGGGCGGTTAGTCACTCCAGTGCCTTTCTGTTCACCTTCACACTCCTGGGCCAGACTACACTCAATCATAGGACCTACTGAAGAGATGAGTCTTCAATAAAGACGTAAAGGTTGAGACCGAGTCTGCGTCTCTCACATGGGTAGGCAGACCATTCCATAAAAATTGAGCTCTATAGGAGAAAGCCCTGCTTCCAGCTGTTTGCTTAGAAATTCTAGGGACAGTAAGGAGGCCTGCGTCTTGTGACCGTAGTGTACGTGTAGGTATGTACGGCAGGACCAAATCGGAAAGATAGGTAGGAGCAAGCCCATGTAATGCTTTGTAGGTTAGCCTAACCTTGAAATCAGCCATTGCCTTAACAGGAAGCCAGTGTATGGAGGCTAGCAGTGGAGTAATATGATTAATAATATTATAATATATATAATTAGTAATATGATAGGATTCTAGCAGCCGTATTTAGCACTAACTGAAGTTTATTTAGTGCTTTATCCGGGTAGCCGGAAAGTAGAGCATTACAGTAGTCTAACCTAGAAGTAAGAAAAGCATGGATTCATTTTTCTGCATAATTTTTGGACAGAAAATGTCTGATTTTTTGCAATGTTATGTAAATGGAAAAAAGCTGTCCTTGAAACAGTCTTGATATGTTCGTCAAAAGACAGATCAGGGTCCAGAGTAACGCCAAGGTCCTTCACAGTTTTATTTGAGACGACTGTACAACCATCAAGATTAATTGTCAAATTCAACAGAAGATCTCTTTATTTCTTGGGACCTAGAAAAAGCATCTCTGTTTTGTCCGAGTTTAAAAGTATAACATTTGCTGCCATCCACTTCCTTATGTCTGAAACATAGGCTTCCAGTGAGGGCAAATTTGGGGCTTCACCATGTTTCATTGAAATGTACAGCTGTGTGTCATCCGCATAGCAGTGAAAGTTAACATTATGTTTTTGAATGACATCCCCAAGAGGTAAAATATATAGTGAAAATAGTGGTCCTAAAAACGGAACCAATTTACAGTTGATTTGTCAGAGGACAAACCATTCTCAGAGACAAACTGATATCTTTCCGACAGATAAGATCTAAACCCAGACCAGAACTTGTCCTTGTAGACCAATTTGGGTTTCCAATCTCTGTGGTGATCCATGGTATCAAAAGCAGCATGAGGACAGATGCAGCGCCTCGGTCTGATGCCATTAAAAGGTAATTTACCACCTTCACAAGTGCAGTCTCAGTGCTATGATGGGGTCTAAAACCAGACTGAAGCATGTCATATACATTGTTGGTCTTCAGGAAGGCAGTGAGTTGCTGCGCAACAGCTTTTTCTAAAATTTTAGAGAGGAATGGAAGATTCGATATAGGCCGATTAGTTTTTTATATTTTCTGGGTCAAGTTTTGGCTTTTTCAAGAGAGGCTTTATTACTGCCACTTTTAGTGAGTTTGGTACACATCCGGTGGATAGAGAGATGTTTATTATGTTCAACATAGGAGGGCCAAGCACAGGAAGCAGCTCTTTCAGTAGTTTAGTTGGAATAGGGTCCAGTGTGCAGCTTGACGATTTAGAGGCCATGATTATTTTCATAATTGTGTCGAGATATAGTACTAAAACACTTGAGTGTCTCCCTTGATCCTAAGTTCTGGCATAGTTGTGCAGACTCAGGACAACTGAGTTTTGGAGGAATACGCAGATTTAAAGAGGAGTCCGTAATTTGCTTTCTAATGATCATGATCTTTTCCTCAAAGAAGTTTTATGAATGTATTACTGCTGAAGTAAAAGCCATCCTCTCTTGGGGAATGCTGCTTTTTAGTTAGCTTCGCGACAGTATCAAAAATACATTTTGAATTGTTCTTATTTTCCTCAAGTTAGAAAAATAGGAGGATCGAGCTGCAGTGAGGGCTCTTCGATACTGCACGGTACTGTCTTTCCAAGCTAGTCGGAAGACTTCCAGTTTGGTGTGGCGCCATTTTCTGGAAGCTTGCTTCAGAGCTCGGGTATTTTCTGTATACCAGGGAGCTAGTTTCTTATGACAAATGTTTTTAGTTTTTAGGGGTGCAACTGCATCTAGGGTATTGCGCAAGGTTAAATTGAGTTCCTCAGTTAGGTGGTTAACTGATTTTTGTCCTCTGACATCCTTGGGTAGGCCGAGGGAGTCTGGAAGGGCATCAAGGAATCTTTGGGTTGTCTGAGAATTTATAGCACAACTTTTGATGCTCCTTGGTTGGGGTCTGAGCAGATTATTTGTTGCGATTGCAAACGTATTAAAATGGTGGTCCAATAGTTCAGGATTATGAGGAAAAACATTAAGATCCACAACATTTATTCCATGGGACAAAACTAGGTCCAGAGTATGACTGTGGCAGTGAGTAGGTCCGTAGACATGTTGGACAAAACCCACTGAGTCGATGATGGCTCCAAAAGCCTTTTGTAGTGGGTCTGTGGACTTTTCCACGTGAATATTAAAGTCACCAAAAATGTGAATATTATCTGCCATGACTACAAGGTCCGATAGGAATTCAGGGAACTCGGTGAGGAACGCTGTATATGGCCCAGGAGGCCTGTAGCTATAAAAAGTGATTGAGTAGGCTGCATAGATTTCATGACTAGAAGCTCAAAAGACGAAAACATCAGGGTTTTTTTGTAAATTGAAATTTGCTATCGTAAATGTTAGCAACACCTTCGCCTTTGAGGGATATGGTCACTAGTGTAACCAGGAGGCGAGGACTCATTTAACACAGTAAATTCATCAGGCTTAAGCCATGTTTCAGTCAGGCCAATCACATCAAGATTATGATCAGTGATTAGTTCATTGACTATAACTGCCTTGGAAGTGAGGGATCTAACATTAAGTAGCCCTTATGTTTGGAGGAAAAAGGGGGAGACTTGCAAGCTGAAGAACACCATCACAACCGTGAAGCACGGGGGTGGCAGTATCATGCTGTGGGGGTGCTTTGCTGCAGGAGGGACTGGTGCATTTCACAAAATAGATGAAATCATGAGCAAAGGACAATTCTGTGGATATATTGAAGCAACATCACAAGACATCCTTCAGGAAGTTAAAGCTTGGTTGCAAATGGGTCTTCCAAATGGACAATGACCCCAAGCATACTTCCAAAGTTGTGGCAAAATGGCTTAAGGACAACAAAATCAAGGTATTGGGGTGGCCATCAAAGCCCTGACCTCAATCTCATAGAACATTTGTGAGCAGAACTGAAAAAGCGTGTGTGAGCAAGGAGGCCTACAAACCTGACTCAGTTACACCAGCTCTGTCGGGAGGAATGGGACAAAATTCACCCAACTTATTGTGGGAAGCTTGTGGAAGGCTACTCGAAATGTTTGACCCAAGTTAAACAATTTAAAGGCAATGCTACCAAATACTAATTGACCCACTGGGAATGTGATGAAAGAAATAGAAGCTGAAATAAATCACTAATACTATTATGACATTTCACATTCTTAAAATAAAAAAGTGGTGATTCTAACTGACCTAAGACAGGGAATTCTTTACTAGGATTAAATGTCAAGAATTGTGAAACTGAATTTAAATGTATTTGGCCAAGGTGTATGTAAACCTCCGACTTCAACTGTGCATACACAGTACCTGTAATGTCTTCCATTATCTCACAGGCAATAACATTAGCTTTTGTCTAGCAACCATGCAGATTTATTATTTGTTTTACCTTTATTAAACCAGGTAGGCAAGTTGAGAAGAAGTTCTCATTTACAATTGCGACCTGGCCAAGATAAAGCAAAGCAGTTCGACACATACAACAACACAGAGTTATATACAGTGCCTTCGGAAAGTATTCAGACCCCTTGACTTTTTCCATAGTTACGTTACAGCCTTATTCTAAAATGGATAACGACAAAGCGAAAACAGGTGTTGATATTTTTGCAAATGAATTCAAAAGAAATACCTTATTTACATAAGTATTCAGACCCTTTGCTATGAGACTCAAAATTGAGCTCAGGTGCATCCTGTTTCCATCAATCATCCTTGATATTTCTACAACTTGATTGGAGTCCATCTGTGGTAAATTCAATTGATTGGACATGATTTGGAAAGGCACACACCTGTCTATATAAAAAGGTCCCACAGATGACAGTGCATGTCAGAGCAAAAACCAAGCTATGAGGCCGAAGGAATTGTCAGTAGAGCTCCGAGCTTATGTCCAAATACCTCCTTTTGTTCGCGTGTCCGCGCCTTGCGCACTATCTACAGATGAAAAGTCACAAAAGTTCCATTACAGTTCGTAGAAACATGTCAAACAATGTATATAATCAATCATTAGGATGTTTTTATCATAAATCTTCAATAATATTCCAACCGGACAACTCCTTTGTCATTAGAAATGAAAGGGAACGGAGCTCATGCTCACGGCCGTGCGTGACTAAACTAAAGGCTTTCAACCAGACCCCTGGTTGAAACAGCTCTTATTCGCTCCCCTTTCACAATATAAGCCTGAAACAATGTTCTAAAGACTGTTGACATCTAGTGGAAGCCTTAGGAAGTGCAATCTGACCTCATTTACACTGTATATTGGATAGGCAATCACTTGAAAAACTAAACCTCAGATTTCCCACTTCCTGGTTGGATTTTTCTCAGGTTTTTGCCTGCCATATGACTTCTGTTATACTCACAGACATTATTTTAATTATTTATTTATTTATTTTAACAGTTTTAGGAACTTTAGAATGTTTTCTATCCAAATATACTAATTATATGCATATTCTAGCTTCTGGGCCTGAGTAACAGACAGTTTACTTTGGGCATGCTTTTCATCCGGACGTGAAAATACTGCCCCCTTGCATAAGAGGTTAATTAACTTATCTAGGGTAGGGGGCAGCATTTGGAATTTTGGATGAAAAGTGTGCCCAAATTAAACTGCCTTCTACTCAGGCCCAGAAGATGGGATATGCATATAATTGGTAGATTTGGATAGAAAACACTCTAAGTTTCCAAAACTGTTAAAATAGTGTCTGTGAGTATAACAGAACTGATTTGGCAGGCGAAAACCTGAGAAAAATCCATTCAGGAAGTATTTTTTGTTTTTGTTTTGTAGTTTTCTATTCAATGCCATTACAGTATCCATTGACTTAGGACTCACATTGCAGTTCCTATGCCTTCCACTAGATGTCAACAGTCTTTAGAAATTGTTTCAGGCTTGTATTCTGAAAAATGAGGGAGTAAGAGCAGTCTGAATGAGTGGACCCTGCCGTGTCACAGAGCTTTTTCATGCGTGCGACCGAGAGAGTGCCTTTCTTGTTTACCTTTTATATTGACAACGTTATTGTCTGGTTGAAATATTATCGATTATTTCGGCTAAAAACAACCTGAGAATTGAATATAAACATCGTTTGACATGTTTCTATGAACTTTACGGATAGAATTTGGATTTGTCGTCTGCCTGTTGTGACTGCGTTTGAGGCCAAGGATTACTGAAGAAAACGCGCAAACCAAACGGAGGTTTTCGGATACAAAGAGAAACTTGATCGAACAAAAGGAACATTTATTGAATAAATGTATGTCTTCTGAGTGCAACCATATGAAGATCATCAAAGGTAAGTGATTAATTTTCTCTCTATTTCTGACTTGTGTAACTCTTCTACTTGGCTGGTTACTGTTTGTAATGATTTGTCTGCTGGGCTATGTTCTCAAATCATTTTAAGGTATGCTTTCGCAGTAAAGCATTTTTGAAATCTGACACCATGGTTGGATTTACAAGAAGTTAATCTTTAAACCTATGTAAAATAGTTGTATATTTTCTGAATTTTTATTATGAGTATTTATGTATTTGAATTTGGCGCTCTGCAATCTCACTGGATGTTGGCCAGGTGTACAACATACCCTAGAGAGGTTAAGACTCTCAGACCATGAGAAACAAAATTCCCTGGTCTGATGAAACCAAGATTGAACTGTTTGGCCTGAATGCCAAGTCTGAAGAAAACCTAGCACCGTCCCTAAGGTGACGCACGGTCGTGGCAGCATCATGCTGTGGGGATGTTTTTCAGCGGCAGGGACTGGCAAAGATCGAGGCAAAGTTGAACGGCGAAAAGTATAGAGATCCTTGTTGAAAACCTGCTCAGGCCTCAGACTGGGGCGAAGGTTCACCTTCCAACAGGACAATGACCCCAAGCACACAGCCAAGACAATGCAGGAGTGGCTTCGGGACAAGTCTCTGAATGTACAAGAGGCCCAGCCAGAGCCCGGATTTGAACCCGATCTCTGGAGAAACCTCAAAATATCGGTGCAGAAACACTCCCGATCCAACCTGACAGAGCTTGAGAGGATCTGCAGAGAATGGGAGAAACTCCCCAAATACAGTTGTCAAGCTCGTAGCGTCATACCCAAGAAGACTCGAGGCTGCCAAAGGTGCTACAACAAAGCACTGAGTAAAGGGTCTGAATACTTATGTAAATGTGATCCGTTTTTTTTATACATTTGCAAACATTTCTAAACCTGTTCTTTGCTAGGTCATTATAAGGTTTTAAACGATTTAATACATTTTTGAATAAGGCTGTACCGTAACAAAATGTAGAAAAAGTCAAGGGGTCTGAATACTTTCCAAATACACTAACTGGCATTCTAACACTGTGGTATAAGAACATCTTTATGACAGTGTTATAATGTATTGTTCAGGTAAGTACCTACCAAGGAATGCTGCCATATAAGTGAACAGCCTTTGTAAAAGCACTGGACCGTCGGTGTGTCATCATGGACCACTCCTGCATCACTTCCTCCTTGGACCCAATGTGGTGGACCATTTTAAGTAGTCCATTTCTGTGTAGACAATGAAATTAAATGCATTACAAAATGCAGTGCTAAAAGGCTTGCCACTGGCCGTACCCTGTGCACCTAGGCAGTATATTAAGGGAGACCTATGGCAACAACACAAAAATGGCACAAACATTGGTAAGGGCAGATAACAGCCAAGGGACAAAATAGACTCAGACAATGCACATCAGGACTAGAGGGATATCACAACACCAGATAATGGGGACATCTGTTGGCAACAATGAAAAACATTGTAAAAGCAGGCATAAGGGATAAAGTATCACTGGGGTAAAAACTGGTTGAATCAACGTTGTTTTCACATTTAAACCGTGAAAATCAGTGATGGCGACATGGAAACAGAACTGGATTTGCAAAATGCCATCAAAAAGCCTAGGTTCGCCCATGGCTAGTTACCTTGCAGCAAACGTAGCTAGTTATATCTAATTTATTTTTAGCCTTAGTTTACCATTCATTTTATAATTACGTTTCACGTTAATATTTATTAGTGTACTTACAATCGCTAATACATGTAGGAAATGGATATAGCTAAATGTATGCACAAGTGAAATTACTGTAGCTAGCTAGCAAGCTAGCTGCTTACCAGTTGGCTCTATGTTTATGTTGTGCGGAATAAAATTCTGCGCACTGATTGGTTTGACGCTAAAAAATAATGGTGCGCAGTGATTGGCTTGAACGTACAACCACCCAGGGTAGTTTATAGTGACAGCTACCTTGGGTACGCGTCTACCGTGGAGCCCGTTTCCCCCTACATCACTTCCGTTCATCTGATCGGTCAGAAAGACTGCGAAAATGGTGTCTTTTGGAAGAATTTCGCAAGCTCTCCTACGGTCCTCAATAATCCAGACCCGTCAACTCTCTGCCTCAGCGGCCCATAGTCATGGGGAGCAAACAGGTAAGCCCACACAAACATTTCTCAAATGAAACGATTTAGTAATGACAAGATATAAACAGTTGTTTGAAGGACATGATAACGTAGTGACCTTGCTCGTTAGCCAACGTAACTTTAGCGTGAGGCAGCATAACAGAGAATGTTACTAATGTAACTAGCTAAGTTAACGTTAGCTACAGGAACTTGGCAAATCAACCACATACACAGGAGTTGTTGGCAATTCAAGTCCCACCTATACTAGCCAGATGGCTAGCAACACTACATGACCTAAAGTATGACACCTGCTCATCGAACATCTCATTCCACAATCATGGGCATTAATATGGAGTTGCTGCTATATCCGCCACCACACTTCTGGGAAGGCTTTCCACTAGATTTTGGAATATGGCTGCCGGGACTTCCTTCCATTCAACCACAAGCATTAGTGAGGTAGGGCACAGGTGTTGGGTGATTAGGCCTGGCTCGCAGTCGGCTTTCCAATTAATCCCAAAGGTGTTTGATGGGGTTGAGTTCAGGGCTCTATGCAGGCCAATCAAGTTCTTCCACACTGATTGACAAATTTCTGTAATGACCTCGTTTGTGCACAGGGGAATTGTCATGCTGAAACAGGAAAGGGCCTTTCCCAAACTGTTGCTACAAAGTTGGAAGCACAGAAGCGTCTAGTATGTTGTAGTTCCAGTGAAGGGAAATCTTAACGCTAAGGGGCCTAGCCCAAACAATGAAAAACAGCCCCAGACCATTATTCCTCATTCAAACTTTACAGTTGGCACTGCATTGGGGCAGGTAGTGTTCTCGTGCCATCCGCCAAACACATATTTTTCAGATGGTGAAGTGTGATTTGTCACTCCAGAGATCAATGGTGGCGAGCGTAACACCCATCCAGCCAACGCTTGGCATTGCGCATGGAAATCTTAGGCTTGTGTGCGGTTGTTCGGCCATGGAAACCCATTTAATGAAGCTCCAGACGAACAGTTCTTGTGCTGACGTTGCTTCCAGAGGCAGTTTGGAACTCTGTAGTGAGTGTCGCAAACGAGGAGAGATGATTTTTACATGCTTCAGCACTCAGCGTCCCTGTTGTGGGCTTCACAATAACAGCACATACAGTTGACCGGGGCAGCTCTAGCTGGGCAGAAATGATTTACTAACTTGTTTTTAAGGTGGCATCCTGTGACGGTACCACGTTGAAAGTGACTGAGCTCTTCAGTAAGGCCATTCTACTGCCAATGTTTGTCTATGGAGATTGCTTGGCGGTGTTCTCGATTTATTTTTATATACACCTGTCAGCAACAAGGTGTGGCTGAAATAGCTCAATCAAAAAACATGTTTTTTTTTGGGGGGGGGGGGGGGGTATACACTACAGTTCAATAGTTTGGGGTCACTTTGAAATGTACTTGTTTTTGAAAGAAAAACAAAAATATTTAATTTTAAAATGACATCAAATTGACTATTTGGATAAATTGCACTCGGAAAGTATTCAAACACCTTCCCTTTTTTCAAAATGTTATGTTACAGGCTTATTCTAAAAGTGAGGATTTTTTTAAATTAATCACACACACTACCCCATAATGGCAAAGCAAAAACAGGTTTAGACATTTTTGCAAATGTATAAATAAAATAAAAAAACAGAAGTATTCAGAGTCTTTGCTATGAGATTCAAATTGATCATCCTTGATATTTCTACAATTTGATTGGAATCCACCTGTGGTAGGTTCAATTGATTGGAAATTATTTTAAAAGGGGCACACCGGGCTATATATAGTCCCACTGTTGACAGTGCATTTCATAGCAAAAACCAAGCCATGAGGTCGAAGGAATTGTCAGTAGAGCTCCGAGAGAGGATTGTGTTGAGGCACAAGGACACCAAAAAATGTCTGCATCATTGAAGGTCCCCAAGATAAGTGGCCTCCATCATTCTTAAATGGAAGAACTTTGGAACCACCAAGACTCTCTTCCTAGAGAAGGCCGCCTGGCCAAACTGAGCAATCGGGGGAGAAGGGCCTTAGCCCAGGGAGGTGACCAAGATCCCAATGCTCACTGACACCAGAGTTCCTGTGTGGAAAACCTTCCAGAAGGACAACCATCTCTGCAGCACTCCACCAATCAGGCCTTTATGGTAGTGGCCAGATGGAAGCCACTCCTCAGTAAAAGACACATGACAGACCACTTGGAGTTTGCCAAAAGGCACCTAAAGACTCTCAGACCATGAGAAACAAGATTCTCTGGTCTGATGAAACCAAGATTAAACTCTTTGGCCTGAATGCTAAGCGTCACATCTAGCTAATATTGCATTAATTCGAAGGGAAATGTTGTGTTAACTAAAGGGGAAAACTGAAGTGCAATCTCGTGCTTCTCTGTGTGGGCTGATATTTCTTATGCATGGCAGTCCCGGGGAAGCTGCGCACCTGCAAGTCAGAGGGAACATTGCTGTCAGGTACTTAGCGCAGTAAGAGGCTGTTCCTTCTCTTTCTAGAACAAGACGACCCTACTGCGTATCAACCTGGTGCCAACGAACCTGCCGTTTTTCTACTTGTAGAATCACAATGCTTGTCAGTGGCCGAGAACTTGACTTGAGCCAATCGGAGAGCACAAACCTCCACGTGGGGAGCCAGAGAAGTCACGAGCAATTAGAGGGCACTTTTCCCGGTGTAATCCATCCCCCCATGTCATCCAAATTATTCTAACTAAGGAAATCTGCATATATAAAAAAAAAAAAGATTTTTCTTTTTTTAGATGTGTTCAGTTTGATACTTTGCACATGCTCATTGGCAAGTTAACTTTAGCTAGATAACTAAACTGAGCCAGGCAGTCACACACATTTAATATGAAATTTGGGTGGTAAGTGCAGCACAATGCTTTACCAAGATAGCTACCTAGCAATAAATGACGAATAAAACATTTAATTCACTCCAATTTCCAATACTGCCAGTTTGCTTTCTAGCTAATGTTAGCTAAACGGTTCACATTGCCATTTAGCACAACATAGCTAGCTAATTTCTCCACTGACTCAACAGCTAACAGGCAGCTGCTTCATTCAAAAATGAATCCATTGTGATTTAATTATGTTGCTATTTGTGATTTAATTATGTTGCTGAAAATTAAGATCAAATGTATTGCTAAGTGTAAATAAAGCCTTTGCTTCAGTGTTACTCATCAAATTACATTTGTTCTTGTTTCTTCTCCAGCCAGAACATGGAAGATCCTCTCCTTTGTAGTTGCCCTTCCGGGGGTTGCAGTGTGCATGTTGAACATGTACCTGAAGATGCAGCAACATGCTGCACACCATGTGGAACCTGAGTTTGTACCTTACAGCCACCTTCGCATTCGCAGCAAGGTCTGATTCAAGTTTAAAAATGTTTTATGGCAAAATACTAAATGCATCCAGTTGTTGCAAAACACCTCTGATCGTATAGTTTTTGGTATTGTAGTCGCTGTAATTTTGTCTAGAGTATTTACACATTTTAATGTGCCCCCTGTTAGTTGAATTTGTCATTATGTTAACTTAACTCTTGTCTCTCACCAGCGTTTCCCATGGGGTGATGGCAACAAGAGCCTGTTCCACAACCCTGAAGTAAATGCCCTCCCTGATGGCTATGAAGGACGCGAAGAATGATCACTCTTCTTCCAGATTACCTCATACACTGGGACCAGAGTCTTCCCTCAATTCTTTACTCTGTTACTAGACCACGCTCTTCAAACAGTTTACACTCCTCTATTCCATTATGTTTAACTATGCATACTTGTCACAAGGGACTCAATGATAGTAAAACCTTTCTGGACCATTTAACACAATGTGTGCTTAAACTTAACTAAAATAAATATTACCAAAATGTGTTTGTCATTATTAACTCATGTACACTATCAGGTGGTTTCTTATGTCTCTTTCTCTACCAAATAAGTCTGCTATGTTTGGAGTTAGGAAAGGAGTTTAGAAATTCGTGTTTCAGAGCAACGCACTGTTTGACACTATTTGCTTCCCCTTCTTTCACATGACTAACTTCTTGTGACTCGCATTCCTCTAGCAAGAGAGTAGCTAATGTTAGTTACTCTGTTTTCAATTGAGTCTGTTAAATTGTCTGGAACAAAGGAGTGAAGTTTAGCAAAGTAAAGGTAGGAAATGTGAAGGTATTGTTCGACTGAGATGGCGACTTTACATGTATTACCTTGAAGGACCTGGAGGAAGACTGCGTCAACATCATTTGGAAGCGGCTTGACGAATTTGGTAAGCTAAATGCCAGCCAGCTGGTTGTTCGCGAGACATAACTTGATTTGTGAAATTAACGTTACATGCTAGTAGAAGTACTTTGGGCAGTTCTGTTCAATGTGTGGTCTTACGATTTTTAATCATGCAGTCGGTAATTACCACCAGTTGGTACAATAAGCGAAGACATGTCTTATCAAAATGGAAAAACAATAGGCCTAGTTATCTGCATTGTACCTAGCTAGGATATAACATTCACGTAATGAATGCACTTGTTTTATTAATCACGGTCTTTATAAAGGTAAGGAGAGTGTGGAGGACAGACAGAACAGTCAATGGCAGCTATGGCTGAGATCATTGTGCCTGACTCAAGAAGGTGGGACTGTCACCTCTGATCTGAGGTTCTATTATTCTATTGAATTCCTATCCATTTTTTTTCTGCTCTTCAATAGTCCTTACTTGGTTTTGTAATGTTAGTTTGGTTATTTTCACTCAATCAGATTTCTTGGTGATTTGCAGATGCATTAACTTCTTCCTGTATGATGGGTCAAAAGTCAAGGGTGAGGGTGACCCGACAAGAGCTGGCATCTGCTACTTCTATCCTGAAGAGGTAGGGATGTCAAGTTTGTATGTGTTCCCTCAATGAGATTATTGATACTGTGTATTAAGAATGATTACTTGATTGCAGTAATGCTCCCCTACCAATTGGATGAGTCCATTGAATGATGGTTATTTGCCTTTTATTTCTTCTAGACACCTCTGGATAAGCAGGAGCTGCTGTGTGGGCAGCTGGCAGGCGTGAGCCGCTGTGTCTCTGAGCTCTCCTCCTCCCCTGTACGTCTGCTCAGGCTACGGCGGAGCAAGTTCGCCATCCGCATGAAAGACAACTTTTTGTGGGTGAGTTAAGCCATAATCTCGTTACGACACTTCCGCCCGAGGTTATTTGCACCATAGCCTGGAACCACACCAGATCATTGTCATATGACAACTATGCACTAAGTCTATAACATATCTTCAGATGTTTGAGCAAAACCTGACAGATCTTATTGAAACATTCACCGATATCTCAGATGGATAGACTACTGTAATGAGACAGTTCGTCCCCTAAACCAGTTTTTGTTTTTGTCTCAATCCCCTGTGTATATGTCATAATAACTATCCATGTTGCCCTCCCTCAGGCCTTAAGCTGTTCAGTGGAAATACCAGACGTCAGTATATGTGACTTCCTGGATCAGCTGATAAATCTCTTTAGTTTCTATAACGGCCCTATCCGCCAGAGCTACCAGGTACAGTTATCTCTAACACTTCATAGTGATGGGAAGTTTGCATATTTTTACTGACTGGTCTTTTCAACTTGTTCAGTCAAAAGAACCAATCTTAAGACTACTTTTGTTCATTTGAGTGTGTAATGCCCAGAGCATGCAGGACCCCTACCAGGGAAAGATAAACTGAAAACTCACGAGTCAAGCCTCTCGTTCACATGTCATCAGGGCAGGTTCACACGGTGGCCCTAAGCGACCTCTTATGTTGCTTATGCCTGGAACCGGCCTTGAAGACATGTGAACGAGAGGCTTGTAGAATCATGAGTTTTCAGTTTCTTTCCCTGGTAGGGATCCTGCGTGCCCTCTGGTGAACGAGATGTGACCTCCAGCGCCGCCCCCCCCTATTGATTTGTTAGTCATTCTCACTCCGATATCATATTAACATGGCATAAATCATTACAAAATATGTAGAATTGCAGGAAATTAACTTTAACTAAAATAATCACAGGTCCACTAACATTTTTGCCGCATGGTCGGGAGTCTCCCACAACCCAATCTCGCTTAGGGCCCCTAGAAGGCTAGAGCCGGCCCTGCATGTGGTTCACCATAGGATGCTTATTGGAGCTGTCATTTGTGACAAACATGTGAAAGTGTGCTTTAACCTCTAAGGGATCGGTGTCCCCCGTGTGACGGTTGAGCTAACGTAGGCTAATGTGAATAGCATGAGGTTGTAAGGAACAAGAAATTTCCCAGGATAAAGACATATCTGATATTGGCAGAAAGATTAACAAGAACTTTAAGCTAACTGCACCGTCCAATTTACTGTACCTATTACAGTGAAAGAATACCATGCGATTGTTTGAGGGGAGTGCACGGTTATGAAATTAAATGTATTAATAAACCAATTATGCACATTTGGGCAGTCTTTATACAACATTTTGAACAGAATGCAATGGTCATTGAAGAATCTAAAACTTTGCACATACACTGCCTCCATCTAGTGGCCAAAATCGAAATTACGCCTAACCTGGAATATTACATATTGGCCTTTCTCTTGCATTTCAAAGATGATGGAACTAAAAAAAAAATGCATTGTTTTTTTTCTTTGTATTCTCTTTAACAAGATCTAATGTCTTATTCTTCTACATTCATTTCACATTTCCACAAACTTCAGTGTTTTCGTTCAAATGGTATCAAGAATATGCAAATCTTTGCTTCAGGTCCTGAGCTACAGGCAGTTAGATTTGGGTATGTCATTTTAGGAGAAAATGTAGAAAAAAAAGGTGTCTGATCCTAAAGAGGTTTTAAACAATGTACATTTGTTGCTTGCTAGGAATAAAAATACGGTTATTTTTTCAAATGTTTGAAACCAGGTCTACTTGTGGCCGCAACCGGACTAGATTCTGAAGTACTCTTGGCGGAAAGCATTGCTTGACTGCCATATGGCTGATAAGCACAATATCGTTCGAACTGCAGCCCTCCAAACTATTCGTTTTCGAGTGTTGGTTCTATAAAGCTATGTCCTTCGTAACGTTCAATCAATTAATTGAATCCATTCTTGCACCATGCAATCAATTATCAGTTATAATAAACATTTTGTTCTCTATGCTGCCTACAGCATGATCTATTTTCCTTTGCGTATGCCTATATATGGTGGTCGGATCACGTCTCAGAGGAGCATGTATCGGTCTTGTTGTAGGACTCATTGCGGCCAGCTCATCAAATGAAAGACTCCAATGAATGAATCTCAGGAAAAACGAATCCTGACTCTCCAGTCAGTAAAAAGAGGTGCTAAAAAATAAACGATTAGTTTGTGAACTGCACATCACTAACACTTATCTTAGCTCTGTACAGCAATCTGTCATATCCATATCATGTCCTCACTTCACATAGATGTGCGTTGTTTTTTGCTAATGCCTTGCATTTAGATCTACAGTCAGGAAGATTTAGCTGTTCGATGGACCCAGTACCTCTCCCACTTACAAGGAGGTGCCACTGAACTCCACCACATCTTCAGTGTCTTGAGCACCATTGACTCTACACATGTAAGTAATAAGTCGTCTGTTGGGCATGGTGTCGGTAGGGTTTGCTACCTCAGGTAATATCACACGATTCCTTATTTTAGGTAAGGCGCTGTTACAATTACTATCTATTTCATTGATCTTTTAAGTTGATTTACTTCTAGCCTGGTAATTATTTCCTTGTTTTGATTCTCAGATTGACCCACTTCTCCTACTCAAGGCTGCCCTCATTCTGCAGGCCTGTCAACGCTGCCCCCTTGTGTTAGCTGGTTGTGTACTCTACTGTGGGAGGTAAACTGTCTGACCTTTGCTGCAGCAAAGTGCTGGAGTAGTTAACCACAGATTAGAACCAGACACGAACTGTGTGTATATAAACCTGTCTTTGCTCCACAGGGTTGTCAGCACACAGATGCCTCCTGATCTCACAGTGAAAGTCATGGTTCATGAAATGGAAACATACAAGCAGGTATATGACAATGGTTGATAATTTAGGTGCTTCTCTCATTTGAGATTTTTATTTTATCTTCTGATCGTCTTAATTTGTTGGGTTGTTGAATTATTCATCAATATCTTAATGCAAATCAAAATGTATTTGTCACGTGCGCCGAATACAACCGGTGTAGACCTTACAGTGAAATGCATACTTACATGCTCTAACCAACAGTGCAATTTTGGGGGAAAAAGGCATTAGGTGAACAATAGGTAAGTAAAGAATTAAACCAACAGTAAAAAGACAGTGAAAAATAACAGTAGCAAGGCTTTATGCAGTAGTGAGTCTTATGGCTTGGGGGTAAAAACTGTTGAGAAGCCTTTTGGTCCTAGACTTGGCGCTCCGGTACCGCTTGCCATGCGGTAGTAGAGAGAACAGTCTATGGCTGGGGTCTTTGACAGTTTTTAGGGCCTTCCTCTGACACCGCCTGGTGTAGAGGTCCTGGATGGTAGGCAGCTTAGCCCTAGTGATGTACTGGGCCGTTCGGACTAACCTCTGTAGTGCCTTGCGGTCGGAGGCCGATTAGTTGCAATAACTGGCAGTGATGCAACCAGTTTCCTGCTCTCGATGTTGCAGCTGTAGAACCTTTTGAGGATTTGAGGGCCCATGCCAAATCTTTTTAGTTTTCTGAAGAGGGAGAGACTGAGGTGCACTCTACTCACGACTGTCTTGGTGTGTTTGGACAATTCTAGTTTGTTGGTGATGTGGACACCTTCAAGCTCTCAACCTGCTCTACTACAGCCTGTCGATGAGAATGGGGGTGTGCTCAGTCCTCCTTTTCCTGTAGTCCACAATCATCTCCTTAGTCTTGGTTACGTTGAGAGAGAGGTTGTTATTCTGGTACCACCCGGCCAGGTCTCTGACCTCTTCCCTATAGACTGTCTCGTCGTTGTTGGTGATCAGGCCCACCACTGTTGTGTCGTCTGCAAACTTAATGATGGTGTTGGAGTCGTGCCTGGCCGTGCAGTTGTGGGTGAACAGGGACTACAGGAGGGGACTAGGCACGCACCCCTGAGGGGCTCTAGTGTTGAGGATTAGCGTGGCAGATGTGAGGCTACCTACCCTTACCACCTGGGGGCGACCCGTCAGCTAGTCCAGGATCCAGTTGCAGAGGGAGGTGTTTAGTCCCAGGATCTTTAGCTTAGTGATGAGCTTTGAGGGTATTATGGTGTTGAACGCTGAGCTGTAGTCAATGAATAGCATTCTCACGTAGGTGTTCCTTTTGTCCAGGTGGGAAAGAGCAGTGTGGAGTGCAATAGAGATTGCATCATCCATGGATCTGTTTTGGCGGTATGCAAATTGGAGTGGGTCTAGGGTTTCTGGGATAATGGTATGTTGATGTGTGTCATTACTAGCCTTTCAAATCACTTCATGGCTACGGACATGAGTGCTACGGGTCAGTAGTCATTTAGGCAGCTTGGGCACAGGGACTATGGTGGTCTGCTTGAAACATGTTGGTTTTACAGACTCAGTCAGGGGACGTGTTGAAAATGTCAGAGAAGATGCCTGACAGTTGGTCAGCACATGCCCCGGAGCACACGTCCTGGTAATCCATCTGGCCCCGCAGCCTTGTGTACGTTGACCTGTTTAAAGGTCTTTCTCACGTTTGCTATGGCCTTAGTGTTGCTTGCCTCGAAGCGAGCATAAAAGTGATTTAGCTCGTCTAGTGGGCTCGTGTCACTGGGCAGCTCGTGGCTGTGCTTCCCTTTTGTAGTCTGTAATAGTTTGTAAGCCCTGCCACATAAGACGAGCGTCAGAGCCGGTGTAGTAGGATTCAATCTTAGTCCTGTATTGACGCTTTGCCTGTCTGATGGTTCGTCGCAGGGCATAGCAGGATTTCTTATAAGCTTCCGGGTTAGAGTCCCGCACCTTGAAAGCGGCAGATCTACCCTTTAGCTCAGTCCGAATGTTGCCTGTTATCCATGGCTTCTGGTTGGGATATGTACGTACAGTCACTGTAGGGACAACGTCCTCGATGCACTTATTGATAAAGCCAGTGACTGATGTGGTGTACTCCTCAATGCCATCGGAAGAATCCCGGAACATGTTCCAGTCTGTGATAGCAAAACAAACAGTCCTGTAGTTTAGCATCTGCATCATCTGACCACTTTTTTGTAGACCTAGTCACTGGTGCTTCCTGCTTTAATTTTTGCTTGTACGCAGGAATCTGGATAGAATTGTGGTCGGATTTACCAAGTGGAGGGCGAGGGAGAGCTTTGTACGCATCTCTGTGTGTGGAATACAGGTGATCTAGGGAAAAAAATCCCCCCTGGTTGCACATTTAACATGTTGATAGAAATTAGTTAGAACTGATTTAAGTTTCCCTGCATTAAAGTCTCCGGCCACTAGGAGCACCGCCTCTGGGTGAGCGATTTCCTGTTTGCTTATTTCCTTATACAGCTGATTGAGTACAGCCTTTGGTGCCAGCATTCATCTGTGGTGGTAAATAAACAGCCACGAAAAGTATAGCTGAAAACTCTAGGCAAATAGTGTGGGCTGCATTTTATCACAAAATACTCTACTTCGGGCGAGCAAATTCTAGAGACTTCCTTCCATTTCGTGCACCAGCTGTTGTTTACAGATATGCACAGACCGCAACCCCTCGTCTTACCGGAGTGTGCTGTTCTATCTTGCCGGTGCAGCGTATATCCCACTAGCAGAATATCCATGTCATCATTCAGCCACGATTCCGTGAAACATATCAATATTACAGTTTTTGCTGTCCCGTTGGTAGGATATTCTAATTTATTGTCCAATGATTGCACGTTTGCGAGTAATATTGACGGTAACGGCAGCTTTCCCACTCACCTTCTGCGGATCCTCACGAGGCACCCCGCTCTGTGTCTTCTGCACCTGCGTCTCTTCCTCTTGCCAATAACTGGGATGTTGGCTTGTCGGGTGTTCGGAGTATGTCCTGTGTGTCCTGCTTGTTGAAGAAAAAATCTTTGTCTAATCCGAGGTGAGTGATCGCTGTCCTGATATCCAGAAGCTATTTTTTACCGTAACATACGGTTGCAGAAACATGTAAAAAATTGCGGAAAAAAACACATAATAGCAGAGTTGGTTGGGTGCCTGTAAAACTGCTGCCATTTCTTCCTGCGCCAAGCTATACTACACTGCTCAAAAAAATAAAGGGAACACTTAAACAACACAATGTAACTCCAAGTCAATCACACTTCTGTGAAATCAAACTGTCCACTTAGGAAGCAACACTGATTGACAATAAATTTCACATGCTGTTGTGCAAATGGAATAGACAACAGGTGGAAATTATAGGCAATTAGCAAGACACCCCCAATAAAGGAGTGGTTCTGCAGACCACTTCCCAGTTCCTATGCTTCCTGGCTGATGTTTTGGTCACTTGAATGGTGGCGGTGCTTTCACTCTAGTGGTAGCATGAGACAGAGTCTACAACCCACACAAGTGGCTCAGGTAGGGCAGCTCATCCAGGATGGCACATCAATAAGAGCTGTGACAAGAAGGTTTGCTGTGTCTATCAGCGTAGTGTCCAGAGCATGGAGGCGCTACCAGGAGACAGGCCAGTACATCAGGAGACGTGTAGGAGGGCAACCCAGCAGCAGGACCGCTACCTCCGCCTTTGTGCAAGGAGGAGCACTGCCAGAGCCCTGCAGAATGACCTCCAGCAGGCCACAAATGTGCATGTGTCTGCTCCAACGGTCAGAAACAGACTCCATGAGGGTGGTATGAGGGCCCGACGTCCACACGTGGGGGTTGTGCTTACAGCCCAACACTGTGCAGGACATTTGGCATTTGCCAGAGAACACCAAGATTGGCAAATTCGCCACTGGCGCCCTGTGCTCTTCACAGATGAAAGCAGGTTCACACTGAGCACATGTGACAGAGTCTGGAGACGCAGTGGAGAACGTTCTGCTGCCTGCAACATCCTCCAGCATGACCGGTTTGGCGGTGGGTCAGTCATGGTGTGGGGTGGCATTTCTTTGGGGGGCCGCACAGCCCTCCATGTGCTCGCCAGAGGTAGCCTGACTGCCATTAGGTATCGAGATGAGATCCTCAGACGCCTTGTGAGACCATATGCTGGTGCTAGACCTCATGCGGCTGGAGTGTGTCAGCAGTTCCTGCAAGAGGAAGGCATTGATGCTATGGACTGGCCCCCCGTTCCCCAGACCTGAATCCAATTGAGCACATCTGGGACATCATGTCTCGCTCCATCCACCAACGCCACATTGCACCACAGACTGTCCAGGTGTTGGCGGATGCTTTAGACCAGGTCTGGGAGGAGATGCCTCAGGAGACCATCCGCCAGCTCATCAGGAGCATGCCCAGGCGTTGTAGGGAGGTCATACAGGCACGTGGAGGCCACACACACTACTGAGCCTCATTTTGACTTGTTTTAAGGACATTACATCAAAGTATCAGCCTATAGTGTGGTTTTCCACTTTAATTTTGAGTGTGACTCCAAATCCAGACCTCCATGGGTTGATAAATTTGATTTCCATTGATAATTTTTGTGCGATTTTGTTGTCAGCACATTCAACTATGTAAAGAAAAAAGTATTTAATGAGAATATTTCATTAATTCAGATCTAGGATGTGTTATTTTAGTGTTCCCTTTATTTTTTTGAACAGTGTATTTTTTTTTCAATGTTGGCCGTTTTAGTTACAGGCCTTGCCCTACATTTTTTGCTTATGCTTTTACGTTGCTCTAGGAACAGAGACCCAATGGACTGAGTTCCTCCAGCTCTTCTGGCAGCACTCCTCTATCTAGCCCAGTGACCTCCACCACTGTGTTCCTGACCGCCAATGAACTACAGTATCTCCGCTCCGCTCCTGTGGACAGAGAATCCAGGTACTTCACCCACCTCTGAAAGAAACCCCCCTCCACTGTATAAATGATATCCTTTTCTGGTAAACACTCTAACTAGAGTGAGTTGTGTGTTCCGTCCTGATACAGTAAGCTCAAAGCCAAGTGAAAGTGGGGGTTAGACACGTTTTGAATGGTTGCCACCCTGATATGAGGATACATTGTTGAGCCTGTGTCTGTCCTGCAGATCCAAATCTACCCAATCTACTCCAAAGGAATCAAACCGACCTAGGAAGTCCCGCCTCCTGTCAAGAACTCTATCTGACACACCAACCACTGATCCGCTGGACCCAGACCCCACCCACTACGTGCCACTATCCTTCCATTATCCCTCCACTCCCCAGTCAACTACACCTGATGAGTCGCTATTTAGCCCAAGTCCTTCATTTCACACTCCTGGCCCTCTCAGCCCTTCACCTATCAAGGTCGCTCCAGAGACCTCTGGTCATAACTTGTCCAATGGAAAGCTGTACCATGAGGTGGAGGAGGGTGTCACAGGAAGTTCGTACGACCACAGTTATAACAGCATAGATGGTGGGAGAGATGCGTCGGGTCTTGCAGAGGGAGGCAGGTCAATGCAAAACAAGGACCTGCGTCACATCAATGGACAGAATGGAGGTAGTATTGTACTGAGTGGAGAGAGAGCTGGAGCCCTCCAGTTCAGAGGTCAGGAGTCCCCAGAGCCTGACAGTCAGAGGATGGGGAATGTGGAGGTGTTTAAGGAGAAGGAAGGACAGGGGAGTAAAGGTTTACTGCAGGCTGATACTTGTGATGTGCCCCCCTACTCCCCTTCGCCCGGTGAGAACTCTACAGAGGCCCCTCTGCTCCCCATGTCGTTGTACCAGCACAGGGTGAGAGGGCTGGTACTGGCCCTACTGGTGGAGCCAGACTTCCACAGCAACACTGCAGCCACGGAGGAAGTGGTGAGGAACTTTTGGGGAATATGGGAGGGATATGAATGTTTGTTCATGCATGATTGTTCCACAAGAGTTTCTGCCTTCTGGACCACCACCTGTGTTCAAAAGTTAGAAAATGAAATGTATAAACTGGGTGGTTCAAGCCCTGAATGCTGATTGGGCGACAGCCAAATACCACGGGTATAGCCAGACCATGTATACCACGGGTATAGGCAGACCATATATACCATATACCAACGGTATGACAAAACATGTATTTTTACTGCTCTAATTACATTGGTAACCAGTTTATAATGGCAATAAGGTACTTTGGAGGTTTGTGGTATATGGCCAATATACTGGCTAAGGGCTGTATCCAGGCACACTTTAAGAGCAGCCCTTAGCCGTGGTATATTGGCCATACCCCCCCCCCCCCCTGTGCCTTATTGCTTAAATATACTATTGCCCCACATGTTATTACAGCAGTTTGTTATTTAGTCTACTCTCATCCTGTGGTTTGCTCAGTATCACAGCAGCCTGGCATCTTTGAACGGACTGGAGGCACATCTGAGGACCACTGCTCTGGGGGCTCCCGGCCCACATGGACCGTACACCTTTGCACACTTTGACTGTATACAGAACACGCTCACAAGTGAGGCTTGAATATTCTCAGCGCTCTTTGTATATTCTATACTTATTTTTTTCCACCTTTGTCTGACTCTTACCCTTTGCCTCTCTCTTTGTCCATTTCTGTCTATGGAACCATGTCTTTCAGTTTCCCAGTGTTCACCTTACTGCTAGAGTGAGTAGAAAGCTCAGTGCTTTGCAGTAGCTGATTGGGATGTTTTGGGGCATTTTGTGGGACTGTGGTGTTTTGTGTGAACTTTGTGTTAGCTGATATGGGTATTTTGGAGTACATTTGAGCAACTAGGACCCTGTACACGATCTCAGGCTTTTTTATTGCGTGGTTGATTGCCGTTCATGTTTGTGTGGTATTTGTAACGAGAGACTGCTGTGTGTCCCTGCAGCCAACCTGTCTGGCAGGCCAGGGGGAGCCCAGGAGTGTTCCTTTGTGAGAGCCACATCGCTGCTCCACTCGCATTTCTCTCACACTGAAGCTCTGCAGGAGGCTATTGTCAGGTCAGTATGACCAGCAGTGACGGAGGGGGCTCTCACCATTCATTACTCCTCAAGGCTGATAATGGGGGGTAGTGGAACGGAGGCCATCATTATGCAGTTTGTATTATCCTTGAGTGTTTTGGCATTGAGTTGAATGTACAGTGCCTTGCGAAAGTATTCGGCCCCCTTGAACTTTGCAACCTTTTGCCACATTTCAGGCTTCAAACATAAAGATATAAAACTGTATTTTTTTGTGAAGAATCAACAACAAGTGGGACACAATCATGAAGTGGAACGACATTTATTGGATATTTCAAACTTTTTTAACAAATGAAAAACTGAAAAATTGGGCGTGCAAAATTATTCAGCCCCCTTAAGTTAATACTTTGTAGCGCCACCTTTTGCTGCGATTACAGCTGTAAGTCGCTTGGGGTATGTCTCTATCAGTTTTGCACATCGAGAGACTGAAATGTTTTCCCATTCCTCCTTGCAAAACAGCTCGAGCTCAGTGAGGTTGGATGGAGAGCATTTGTGAACAGCAGTTTTCAGTTCTTTCCACAGATTCTCGATTGGATTCAGGTCTGGACTTTGACTTGGCCATTCTAACACCTGGATATGTTTATTTTTGAACCATTCCATTGTAGATTTTGCTTTATGTTTTGGATCATTGTCTTGTTGGAAGACAAATCTCTGTCCCAGTCTCAGGTCTTTTGCAGACTCCATCAGGTTTTCTTCCAGAATGGTCCTGTATTTGGCTCCATCCATCTTCCCATCAATTTTAACCATCTTCCCTGTCCCTGCTGAAGAAAAGCAGGCCCAAACCATGATGCTGCCACCACCATGTTTGACAGTGGGGATGCTGTGTTCAGGGTGATGAGCTGTGTTGCTTTTACGCCAAACATAACGTCTTGCATTGTTGCCAAAAAGTTCAATTTTGGTTTCATCTGACCAGAGCACCTTCTTCCACATGTTTGGTGTGTCTCCCAGGTGGCTTGTGGCAAACTTTAAACGACACTTTTTATGGATATCTTTAAGAAATGGCTTTCTTCTTGCCACTCTTCCATAAAGGCCAGATTTGTGCAATATACGACTGATTGTTGTCCTATGGACAGAGTCTCCCACCTCAGCTGTAGATCTCTGCAGTTCATCCAGAGTGATCATGGGCCTCTTGGCTGCATCTCTGATCAGTCTTCTCCTTGTATGAGCTGAAAGTTTAGAGGGACGGCCAGGTCTTGGTAGATTTGCAGTGGTCTGATACTCCTTCCATTTCAATATTATCGCTTGCACAGTGCTCCTTTGGATGTTTAAAGCTTGGGAAATCTTTTTGTATCCAAATCCGGCTTTAAACTTCTTCACAACAGTATCTCGGACCTGCCTGGTGTGTTCCTTGTTCTTCATGATGCTCTCTGCGCTTTTAACGGACCTCTGAGACTATCACAGTGCAGGTGCATTTATACGGAGACTTGATTACACACAGGTGGATTGTATTTATCATCATTAGTCATTTAGGTCAACATTGGATCCTTCAGAGATCCTCACTGAACTTATTGAGAGAGTTTGCTGCACTGAAAGTAAAGGGGCTGAATAATTTTGCACGCCCAATTATTCAGTTTTTGATTTGTTAAAAAAGTTTGAAATATCCAATAAATGTCGTTCCATTTCATGATTGTGTCCCACTTGTTGTTGATTCTTCACATAAAAATAGTTTTATATCTTTGTTTGAAGCCTGAAATGTGGCAAAAGGTCGCAAAGTTCAAGGGGGCCGAATACTTTCGCAAGGCACTGTATAATGTTTAGACACAATGTTTATACCACAGGAGCGCTAGTGCAGCTGTGTACGGGACCCGCAGCGTGGCCCAGGAGACGTACTTCCTGCAGAAAGGCGGAGCAGTGAGAAACTCTGGCATTCCTAACCACCAGGACAGCGCTTTCTCTCTGCCCAGCAAGGCCCGACACAGATTAATGAAACATGGGGTAAACCTGCTCTGACTGACCACGGCAAGGAGAGTTCCACCAGCACTACTCAGCACTCACTCTCTACTCAGTCACTGCTCTGAATATGATACTCTTTAAATTCATTTCCAACACTGTACTTACACTGAACCTTTTTTGCAAGTTAATATAAGCACTTTGTAAAGAATTATAGGAAGTTGTATGTATTTACCTTTTTCTGTTTAAGAAATGTTTGCTTTATCTGTAATGTCGTCACTTGTTCGCTTTGCTGCATGGTTCTTGTCCTATCTTGGTCAGGTCATTATTGTATAACCGAATGTGTTCTCAATGACTTAGCTGGTTTAATAAACTATTTACAAGAATGATTGTCAAGTTCTACATTGTTTTGTGTTAATGTGCAGAGGGCCATGATCTTTGTCAAGACTGCAGACATGTTGCACTATGAAATCCCAACACACCACATGAGCTTGTACAGAACACAAGTGGTTTTGTGTAACAAATACTCAATGTACAAACTTCAGGACATGGCTGCTGGGTTTCCTAATCACTGTAATCCTCTCGGCTGCCACTAAATCGTTCACCACCACCACCCACAAATGACATAGTGTATGTAGAAAAAATATGCATTTATTTACAGATATGTAATTACTGTGTACTCTTGGATTTCCTTATGGGGTTTATTTTGATAACTCAAAAGCCATTGCATACACTCAATGTGACAATTTTCAGTCCTTTTCCAATAATATTCGATGAGGTTGTTTGCAAAGACTGCAGTTTGCTAAAAAAATGAATGGATGATTCTTGGAAAAAAGTATTTTTGTCAATACATCTTGGTCTTATGGCAAGCAATTTTTCTTCCAGGTAAACTATTTCAAGTGCATGTATTCTAATGTGATTATTTACAATAGATCAACTGATGTATGGGTGAATGAACTCTATCTTAATTGTATTGTCTAAATGAGCTGCACATTGTACTCTAAATTACAGGGGCCACTGGTCCCTGTAGTGCCATATCAATAATAGGCCTAGTAGCTCAATGGAACAAGAAATGGAGGCGCTCGCAGCATTTTACAAACACTCAAGTACGAACACCAACCCCACTTGTTATCATGGTAATTATATTGTTTTGGGTGAAGTGGAGGAACAATGACAAAATGTAAGTTGACATGAAATGTAAGATCATTTGGGGCTTCATAACATACAGGACTGTCTACGTGCGAACACTATCCTTATAGAAAGTAATCTCGGTTTCTGTGCCTTTTGTCTTGTAAATGAAACCATTCTTGGTGGTCCAAATATAGTGTAATTAGGGTCATTAGTTGCGAAGCTGAATTTGAATGACTGGAGAAGGTGTTCCCGGGTGCCTTATTATGCAAACGCATTTTATGGGCCAGTGGGGTGCAAATAGGTGGTTAGGGGCACGAAAAAAAAACAGGGTGTGGAGAAACAGAATTAAAATTCTAAGTGGCAGAATGCCCGGCCATTGTCAGCGTAAGGGCATACCCCTTAAACCACGGAGATAAGCGGTCCTTTTCAGTAACGCTGTACTACTGGACGGAGCTGGTACAACTCTAGTGGAGCACTCCAACTACGGACCCACCACCATGGTTTTTACAGCCTTATTTTGGATTGCCTTAATGTGTCTATCTATGACTACTCATTTAATTGGAGTACAGTGTGGCGCGGTTAAGGAGTTACTGTCAACGTCATCCACTTTTCAGGATGGACACAAGACTTTACACACAGATATCTTGAGACGGTGGCGACGGGAGAGCGAGGCGACACAGCGGCAACATTGCGCACTGTTGGCAGTGCCTTGGATGGAAACCAACGCGCTCCGGATGGATTTGGCACAGCAACATCGTCTTCGGGTGCTTTCAATGCCCCAAAGAGGTTTACGGCGTGCAGTCTATCCAGAGCAACCGCTATTCCGTTTTGTCAGACGGGTCTATCGTTGCTGTCAATTACATTTCCATTGCAGAGGCGTCAAGGGGATTCAGGGTCGTATCAGTGGAGGTAGGAATCTAAATCCAGTCATTTGAAGTAGATTATCAGCCATTTATTGTGCCTACTCTTGGACTAAATAAGTAGGCCTGTGTAGACAGACCTACAATAAAGAATCTACATTCAAAGTGCCTTTAAGACTTAGGTTTTATAGAAGATAACAGTCATTCTAGTGAGGAGGAATGGGGCCACTGTCACATTCTGAGTGGTACTTCTTTCATTTAGGCCTTACATAATGTTTCTCCTCCCCCCCATTAGATACAGACATGGAGTTCCTTCTCAGTCAGGATGTTCTGTCAGTGACAGTAATGAGAGCTGAGATTCATCTCTATGTGTTGAATCCTCAACACCTGAACATTGAGCCTGTCCTTTCCTACATGGCAAAACGCAAGCTTCCCACACGGTAAGAGTCCTAGTTGACATGATGATACACATACTTAGCTGTATTACCTCAACTTTTTAAATAACTATATTTCATATCTATGGAAACTGAAAGTTGTGATTATGAGGCAAAAGTACTGTGGTCCTTTTTTTTATTTTTAAATTTCACCTTTATTTAACCCGGTAGGCCAGTTGAGAACAAGTTCTCATTTACAACTGCGATCTGGCCACGATAAAGCATAGCAGTGTGAACAGACAACAACACAGAGTTACACATGGAGTAAACAATAAACAAGTCAATAACACAGTAGAAAAGAAAGAGTCTATATACATTGTGTGCAAAAGGCATGAGGAGGTAGGCAATAAATAGGCCATAGGAGCGAATAATTACAATTTAGCAGATTAACACTGGAGTGATAAATTACCAGATGGTCATGTGCAAGTAGAGATACTAGTGTGCAAAAGAGCAGAACAGTAAATAAATAAAAACAGTATGGGGATGAGGTAGGTCAATTGGGTGGGCTATTTACAGATGGACTATGTACAGCTGCAGCGATCGGTTAGCTGCTCAGATAGCAGATGTTTAAAGTTGGTGAGGGAAATAAAAGTCTCCAACTTCAGCGATTTTTGCAGTCCTGACTCCACTCTTCACCTTTTTATTCCACAGATACAGTTTGCTGTCAAAGGAAAATGTTCTGGAGCTTCAAGTTGATCTGCTGTTCCTATTCCAAGGTCTTCAGGAGGCAGCTGGTGGTGCCATAGGGGGGCCAAGCCTAGTTGGCATGCGGAAAGTGGGGGAGCTTTCAAGTGGGGGCCCACGAGAAAGGCCAGGAGCACCATGGTCTCTGCAGGATACCAATGTTGATCTCTGGGGGGAGGGGGTGGGCCCCCTGCTGACCAATGTGGAGTTAGGCCTTGCCCTGAACTGTGACAGGGGGGGAGTGGAGGTATCTTGTGAGCACAATGGAGTCCACCTATTACACTCTCCATTCATTGCTTTCTCCTACAGATAAAGATGACACAAACCAGGATTGTACACACCATCACATTTTACCTTGTGATGCTCCATAACCCCATCTCCATGTTGTCTCGAATGTCCTCAAGTCTATGAAGCTGCATTTATTTTTCTGAGGGCAACAACTTTTATTACTGTTATGTGAAGGCAGTGGATGTGATGTGTTCACTACCTAACATTTTTTTTTAAATTGCAAAATCTATATATTTTTAAGATGTTATACCCCAAGGGGTTCTTTGCACTTCAGCAAATGCTTGTATATATTAAATTATCTATGTTGTTGTGTTTTGTATGAAAGATATTGATTTGTAAAGATGCAAATATTGTATATAATCACATATGTTTATTGGAAATGTGTTTGTTTTCCCTTTATTGAAACTGAATCTTATTAAATTGGTGAAACTCCGTCTCTCTTTTTTTTTGCATTAAACAAAAGTTGTTCATAATAGGGTATTGTCCTAAACTGTGGCAAAAATCTAATTGTCTTGTATCTTATGTATGTGTGATTCGCTTGTTGTGTACCCTGTTTTTTACCTGCAGTTTTCAAGCAACAGGTGGGTTTTTTCTCTCAGCTGACAGAGAGACCTTCTCTTGCTAGGGCTCCTGAGTGGTGCAGCGGTCTAAGGCACTGCATCTCAGTTCTAGAGGCAACAACTTAAACTCAGTTTCATAATACAGTCAAAGGGGGAAACATTGCATATAGAGGTAAAAATGTCAGTAGTACTACAGTAGTTATATATTCTGTTGGCAGAAGCCATGTAAAAGGGGTTTGGATTTGATTAGAAAGGATATTTGTATTCATTAAGGATCCCCATTAGCTGCTTCCATGGGGTACAGCAACATTAACGCAGTTATATACATTTTAAAATATTACATGACATTACATTTCAGAACACTTCTCACAACACATTAAGTGTGTTCCCTCAGGCCACTATCCTACTACCACATATTTACAATACCACATCCATGTATACGTACGTGTCTTATCATGTCAATGTGTGTCTGTGCCTGTGTGTGTGTGTGTGTGTGTGTGTGTGTGTGTCTCTTCACAGTCCCCACTGTTACATAAGGTGTATTTTTTTAAATCTGATTCTACTGCTTGCATCAGTTGCCTGATGTGGAATCGAGTTCTGTGCGCGTCCCATAGTCTGTTTTTGACTTTGGGGTTGTGAACAGACCTCTAGTGGCATGTCTTGTTTGGTATGCATGGGTGTCCGAGCTGTGTGTTAGTAGTTTTAACAGATACCTCAGTACATTCAGCATGTCAACAAGAAGTGAATCTCTCCTCCACTTTGAGCAATGAAAGATTTACATGCATATTATGAATGTTAGCGCTCTGTGTACATTTAAGGGCCAGCCGTGCTGCCCTGTTCTGAGCCAATTGTAATTTTCTGAGGTCCCTCCTTGTGGCACTTGACCACACGACTGAACAGTAGTCCAGGTGTGATCTGCCTGGTTGATAGTGTTGTTAAAAAGGCAGAGCAGCCTTTTATCGTTGACAGACTTCTACCCATCTTAGCTACTGTTGTATCAATATGTTTTGACCATGACAGTTTACAATCCAGGGTTACTACAAGCAATTTAGTAACCTTAACTTGCCCAATTTCCACATTAATTATTACAATATTTAGTTGAGGTTTAGGGTTTAGTTTACAATTTGTCCCAAATACAATGCTTTTACTCTTTGAAATATGTAAGACTAACTTGTTCCTTGCCACCCATTTTGAAACTAACTGCAGCTATTTAAGTGTTGCAGTGATTTAATTCACTGTAGTAGCTGACGTGTAATAGTGTTGTCATCCGCATAGGCTACATTTTTTGTCAGATTTGACTTTTCGTAGCAGGTTAGGATAATTAGGGTAGGACAACAGTTAGGACATAAACTGTATCCATTCTAGCCAAGACAATCTAGACTCGAGCTCCTCTGAGTTTGCATCTGCGCAGTAAAGTTATTTTGGTAAAAGATCGCGATTGGTTTATCAGGATGTCAATCAATCTTGAGCCCCACCACGAGTTGTCATTCGTTAAATTACCCAACACGGAAGTAGAAACATCGACATGTGTTGAGCGAAATGGTGCGACTGAAATCCAGGTAAAATAGCTCGTATTTACATGTTGCTATTGTGTACAATTATTAAGTTCTCCCCTCCTGATCAAACGCGTTTCTTCGCAGATATTTGCTGTGTGAAGTTTGCGTATCAGATCGACGCAATCTGTCACTGCTAGATGACCGAGCCATCTACACTGCCACAAAAGCAGCAGTAGCTCGAGCGCACGGTGACTATGGCGCTGCACTATCCAGCCTCGGATTCTCAGGTAGTGATAAAGGGAATCAGTCCTTGTGTAGTTAAGCAATGTGATTTGATCACTTAAAGTAACGTTAATGCAATAGTATACACTTGAAAAGGGCTTGCAGCCCACTATGCTAGACTAGGGTTACAATAACATTTCAGATTAGTTAACTGACAATGGCGTAAAGTACTACTTGTAGGTTTTATTTTTCGTGGGGGGGGGGGGGGGGTTTATGTGTACTGTACTTTATTTGAACTGTTCCTTCTACATTCCTGAATGTACTTTTTACTCCCTACAGCTTCCTTGACTCCCAAAAGTACTCGTAACATTTACAATGCTTAGCAGAACAAGAAAATTGTCCAATTCATGCACTTCAAGAGAATGTGGTCATCCCTACTGCCTCTGAGCTGGCTGACTCACTAAACCCATGCATCATTTGTAAATTGTCTGAGTGTTGAAGTGTGCCCCTGGCTGTCAGTGCATTTTAAAAACAAGAAAATGGTGCCATCTGCTTTGCTTAATTTGAAATGATTTACTTAAGTATATTTACAACCAAATACTTTGACATTTACTCAGGTAGTAATTTTACTGAGTATCTTTCTATTAAAAAACATATACTTTTACTCAAGTATGACAATTGGGTACTTTTCCCACCACATAAGATAAGTGATATTGTTGGAACTCAACGTGCAGCTAGGGGGATGCTGGTGGTACGAACCACTGCCGTTGTGCCCTTGAGGAAAGCACTTAACCCAGTAACCTGAACAGCTTCAACACCCAAGCCATAACTGATAAATGGCAAACCAAATCGCTACCTGGACTACCTGCAATGACTCTTTGCACACACAGTCTTAGGCTTATACCAACACACACACTGATGCAACATGTTTGCTGCTACTATATCAATCCTGTTGCTACTATATCAATCGTGTTGCATAGTTACTTTACCCCCCCCCCCAAGTGCATTTAGAAAGTATTCAGACCCCTTCACTTTAACCACGTTTTGTGATAGCCTTATTCTAAAATAGATTTTTTCAAATAAATTAAATCCCCTCCACGCAATACCCCATAATGACAAAGCAAAAACAGATGAAGAAATGGTTAATTACAAAAACAAATCACATTTACATAAAGTTCAGACCTTTACTCAGTACTTTTGTTTTAACACCTTTGGCAGCGATTACAGCCTCGTCTTCTTGGGTATGACACTAAAAGCTTGGCACCTGTATTTGGGGAGTTTCTCACATTCTTTTCTGCAGATCCTCCGAAGCTCTTGTCAGGTTGGATGGGGAGTGTCACTGCACAGCTAATTTCAGGTCTCTCCAGAGATGTTTGAGTCCAGGCCTCAGACATTCAGAGACAAGTCCCGAAGCCACTCCTGCGTTGTCTTGGCTGTGTGCGTAGGGTCTTTCTGTTGGAAGGTGAACCTTCACCCCAGTCTTAGGTTTTGAGCAGGTTGTCAAAGATCTCTGTACTTTGCGAAGTTCAGCTTTCCCTCAATCCTGAGAAGTATCTCAGTACCTGCCGCTGATAAACATCCCCACAGCATGATGCTGTCACCAGCATGCTTCACCGTAGGGATTGTTCCAGATGTGAAGCTTGGCATTCAGGCCAAAAGGTTCAATCTTGGTTTCATCAGACCAGAGAATCTTTCTCATGGTCAGGCCTTTTGGACACTTTTGGCAAACGCCAAGCAGGTGGTCATGTGCCTTTTACGGAGTGGCTTCCGTCTGGCCACTCCACCATAAAGGCCTGATTTGTTGGAGTGCTGCAGAGATGGTTGTCCTTCTGGAAGGTTCTCCCATCTTCAGATTAACTGTCGGGCTCTTGGTCATCTCCCTAACCAAGGCCCTTCTCCCCAGATTGCCCTGTTTTGGCTGGGCAGTCATCTCTAGGGAGAGTCTTGGTTGTTCCAAACTTCTTCCGTTCAAGAATGGAGGCCACTTTTCTTGGGGACCTTGAATGCTACAAAAATGTTTTGGTACCCTTCCCCAGATCTGTCGCTCAACGGCCATTACCTTTGACCTCATGGCTTGGTTTTTGATCTGACATGGACTAACAGTGGGATTTTTTTTATATAGACAGGTGTGCCTTTCCAAATAATGTCCAATCAATTGAATTTACCACAGGTGGACTCCAAGTTGTAGAAATATCCTCAAGGATGATCAATGGAAACGGGATGCACCTGAGCTCAATTTCGAGTTTCATAGCAAAGGGTCTGAATACTGGTACATCTGTTTTATTTTTAAATTGCTCAATGTCTAAACCTATTTTTGCTTTGTCATGATGGGGTTGTGTGTTTGTGTAAATCAACTTTTTTTTATTTAGAATACGGCTACAACATAACAATGTGGAGAAGGGGTCTGAATAATTTTGAAATACACTGAACAAAAATATATAACTGCAACATGTAAAGTGTTGGTTTCATGAGCTGAAATAAAAGATCCCAGAAGTGTTCCATATGCACAAAAAGCTTATTTCTCTCAAATTTTGTGCACAAATTTGTTTACATCTGTTAGTGAGCATTTCTCTTTTCCAAGATAATCCATCCACCTGACAGGTGTGGCATCAAGAAGCTGATTTAAACAGCATGATCATTACACAGGTGCACCTTGTGCTTGGGGGCAATAAAAGGCCACTCTAGAATGTGCAGTTTTGCCACACAACACAATGTCTTAGATGTCTAATGTTGAGGGAGCATGCTGTCTGCAGTAATGTCCACCAGAGCTCTTACCAGAGAATGTAATGTTATTTTTCTCAACCATAAGCTGCCTCCAATGTAATTTTAGAGAATTTGGCAGTACGTGCAACCGGCCTCACAACCGCGGACCACGTTTGGGCGAGCGGTTTGCTGATCTCAACGTTGTAAACAGAGTGCCCCCTGGTGTTTTTATTTATTTTTTGCGATGGCAGTTTGAATTAACCAAAAATTCGTAACTATTTTTTTTATCTCTCTCTAAGGTAGCTGACCAACAGATGCATATCTGTACTCCCAGTCATGTGAAATCCATAGATTAGGGCTTAATGCATTTATTTCAATTGACTGATCTCCTCATGAACTGTGACTCAGTAAAATCCATTAAATTGTTGCATTTATATTTTTGCTCAGTATACATAATCAGGGTAGCTATCTGGTACCCCTGAGCATCGACTCAGTACTGATACTCCCTGTTTATAGGCTAGACATGTTGTTACTCACTGTGTGTTTATTCCTTTTTCACTTTCCTTTAAAAAAAAAAAAGTTTTATCTTTAACTGTTTAATTGTTGGAAAAGGACCTGTAAAAATTTCACTGTCAGTCTACACCTGTTGTTTACGTCCCACTTGACAAATACAATTTGATTTAACCCCAAATTGCTTTCCATCCAGGGTGGGCGCTGTGGCCACGTGTCACTTAAATTGGTTGGGGGTAAAGTAAAAGGCAGAGGATAATTCATAAAAGTAATGAATAAATTATATTTTTCAGTGAAGTATCTGAATGCCCACACTGGAATTGTGTTCCTGCGCTGTCGGAAGAGCCACTACAGACTCATCTGGTCTGCATTGCCATTCATCACCAGTCTAGAGAACCGAGGGCAAAGAGTGCCATGTTTTCTGAACTGTTTGCATGTGGGAGGTAAGACAGACCAACTTCCCTTTGCATGAACAAGTTGTAGCTGATATTTGGGATATTTGGGACGCCACATACATTATTTGTATTTATTTGCACATAAAAAAGGACAGGTTTCCAACTTGTTTTTATTTGAACTGTTTTGTCTTCCACCTAAGAGGGCTTATATGAAAAAAGTTTGTTCAGTTAATCAAAGCATACTAATTACAATTTAACATTTATAAACTCAAGTGTACCATTTAAAAAAAAAAATATACCAGCTCTAGTGCCGTCATCAACTTAACAAAGACATATATTTTGCACTGAAGGTAACTAACTGCAAATTCAATGTCTACTTATTTTAATTTTATGCAGGAACGATCCGGACATGTCAGAAATTTCTGGTCAGATACAATACTCAGCAGCTCCACCGGATGCTCCCCCTCTGTCAGAGTGAAGGTATGCAAGGGTCTGCTTTATTTTTGTACATCAGTTCCTTACCCATGCACTGTTTTCATTGCAGACACATATGCCTAGTAATCTAGTCAATGTTGAATAGGCAACAACCAGGTTACAGAGAAGCTATAATTAGGTGGGACTTCCAAAGCAAATATACTTTTTGTTATTATTTTGTATGCTACTCCTCTTACACTGTTTAAAATAGAAATGCCTTTCAAACTTTTTAAAATGTGCGGACAGGTCTGGAATTGTGTGCTTGCGTAACTTTTTTTCATATTTTTTAAACATAATTTTGCAGTCTTTGTGTCATTCACTTTAATGGGACTTTTTTTCAACTTTCTAAAGCGCCTCATTGTAAACAATAACTTTTGACCCATCGGCTTATTTGACCACTTTGCGATCAGTTTAGTTCGTAAATTCACTCTTGCAATCTACTCCGATGTCAGAGTATTCTCGTCTGAGTGTGCCAGAGCACAGAAAAACGAACGCTCAACACCCGTTGAATATGGCTGGTGTCAGTAAACGTCGGTTTAAAAAAAGCATGATTGAATTGTTGCCAGCAGCAGTTAAGTTAGTCACCAACACTCTGGATAACCTACAAATAGGGTGAGTAAAATGGTCAGAGTGAGGTATTCTCACATTTGTGTCTGGAAGTAGCTAGCCAACGTTAGCCAGTTAGCTTGACTGCCGTGTGTAGCCAGAACGCTCGGATCAACCCTACTCCTCCGCCAGAGCGTCCTGTGTGCGCGCTGAACGCACCGAGAGTGAAACGCTCTGAATTTACAAACGCCCAGAGGGCACTGAGCACACTCTGGCACTCCAGGTTGAATTTATGAACGCACCCTTAGACAAAAAGTTAGTTTATGAAATCTTCCTCTGCTTCTCAAATCTGGCGTTTGAACAAAAATATATTTGACCAATTTAAAGGTTACAGCTGTTTGTCAGTTTAGAGTGATGAAAAGCAGCTAGCTAATGTTAGCTAACAGCTCTTACATATTGCGTCATCGAGCAGCCCAAACGGAGCCGTTGGAATGGATACCAAATGCGTTTCAATGGCAAAAAAGGGCCATGCGCTAGAATGGTAAAAAAGTATAATTCTAGATCTCATCTTTTACCGCTTAAGCCTTAAGCTATTAACTCCAAACCAACGCTGAGATGTTTTGACTGACCATGCTTAGATTGCTTGTCAAAAGATTTTTGATACTATAATTTAACTAACCATTTTAAAATGTGCATAAATTAACATAGGTTTGAATGAGAACCAAAGAAATGCAGAGGTAGTAATTGAAAATGGCCCTGCTCCTTGACCAATTAAGCTACAATACCAACTTTAAAACATTCAGGCTATCTACTTCTATAACACTTATAAACTAGAACTAAAGATATTTGCATAAAATAACTCCCCAACAGTAATTTTTTAACTGTTCAAGCTAGGGACACCAAACCACCTTTCAAATGCTCAGGCTATTAACTTCAAATGATTTAAGTTTATCAACTATAACTATATAAATTAGCGTAAAATAACTCCAACATTAATTATTGAACCATTCAGGCTAGATACAGCAAATCAGCTTTCATATGTTCAGGCTATCCTAACTTTTCATCTACCTATGTTTAACTATAACCAGTCACCATCATTACTACTGCAGACAATACCACTACTATAAAACATTTTCAAAACCATACATACTTCAAAATGACTTTACTTTAAATGTTAAAGTAAAACTTTTTAAACTTCTACCATTACCTCAAAAATAATTTTTGAAAGAGGTAAAGCATGTCACACTGTTTTTGTAATTCTAGTACAATTACCATCTAGTTTGATTTCAAAACATTGAACTGAGAATTGAACAAACTATACTGTGGCTGTTTTGTTTGTCTTTCCTTGTGCAGCAGAGAGATCAGAGATCCGCAAGTCAGTACTGAGCTGCACCCTGAAAAAAGAGGCAGATGATGAAGAGGAGGATGAGTGACTCCAACATCATTCTGACGCTCTTGCTACTTGCAGTGTATCTCACCTCTGGGAAGACACTGTTAATCCCAATACAGGTAGTTCTGTTACTGGGCTGATGGATTTCATGACAGAATAGAGCCCTCAAACTCAACTCTGGACCTCGAAGCCAGTTCTACGTTTTTCATTGTTCACCTCTAATTAGGGACTGATTTAGGTGAGTGCAATTAATTCAGGTAGAACAGAAAACCAGGAGGCTCCGGACATCGCAGTTTAAGAGTTGAATACCCCTGGAATAGAGCCTGGTGCTTCAATGCAGCTGTTTGAGTGTGAATGCAGATCAGCTGTGAGCTCATTAAAACAAAGCAAATAAAACATTGGACATGTGTACATAAATAGTTTTGTTATTTCTGCAATGTGTATAATTAATGTTACTTTCTGCACTGTTATGTATACATTTTATGAAAGCAAAATAATAATAATAAAATCTCTTCTAGCAAGCCAACCATTAGCCCTTATTCATGACTCCAATTCCATTACATTGAGCCATTGGATGGCCCCTTTAGCCTTGTGTGTCCCCTTTAGCCTTGTGGAAAAATGCAGCAACGCTCCGATGCGGGCCAAATGCTCTGTCTAAACGCAAATACACGTTATACAGTTTTGGAAACATTTGGAGCGTATCTTTCATATACTGAACAAAAATAGATACAAAACTTGCAACAATTTAAACAATTTTACAGAGTTACAGTTCATGTAAGGAAGTCAGTCAAGTGAAATAAATTCATTAGGGCCTAATCTATGGATTTCACATGACTGGACAGTAGCGCAGCCTATGCCCTCCCAGGCCCACCCACATGGGAGCCAGGCCCAGCTAATCAGAATGAGTTTTTCCCCACAAAGGGCTTTATTATAGACAGTAATACTCCTCAGTTTCATCAGCTGTCCGGATGGCTGGCCTCAAAAGTTCACGCAGGTGAAGAAGCCTGATGTGCAGGTCCTAGGCTGCCGTGGTTACACATGGTTTGCGGTTGTAAGGCCGATTGGACGTACTGCCAAATTCTCTCTCAAAAAAAAGTTGTTGTAGAGAATTAAATGATTTGGCAGCAGCTCTAGTGGACATTCCTGCAGTCAGCATGCTAATTGCACACTCCCTCAACTTGAGACATCTGTGGCATTGTGTTGTGTGACAACTGTAAATTAATTCCCAGCACAAGGTGCACCTTTGTAATGATCGTGCTGTTTAATCAACTTCTTTATTTGCCACACCTGTCAGGTGGATGGATTATCTTGGCACAGGAGAAATGCTCACTAACAGGGATGTAAACAAATTTGAGATAAATATGTTTCTGTGCATATGGAACATTTCTGGGGTCTTTAATATTAAGCTGTGTGTGTGTGTATATATAAGCAATAAACTATTTTTCACTTACAAAATATATACTTTATGTTTTAGGAAAGTTGCGCCCAGCTGTATTTTCAAGAACACTGACTCCAACCGTGACTACACTTCCTCCGTCCTCCAATTTCCGCTTCAAACTCTCCAATGGAGCATAACTGGGGAGGAAGTTCAGTACCTTGGCAGGGGCTGTGTTTTTGTCACCTGGATCCGGCCCTGCCTAAGGTTTCCATCAACCATATCACACGCAAGGATTATTAACGTTTCTAAACGTTAAAACAGAGGGTCGGGATCATAGTTCATTGATCCAGCTATAGTCCATGCGGTACATTCAATTGAGAACTCAAGGGCTGGGTATATGTTCCCCCCCCTTGGGTTTTCCAGAGCTAGTCAACCATACTACCACTTTTTCCTCAAACATTTAGAGAAGGACCACAACGAGGGGGGCGACAATTCACTCTGAAATAGTATTCACATTTATGTTACTTGTCTTCTCATTGTTACTTTTAAAAGGAAAAAAACAATACGGATGTTGGGTTTCTACTACATTTCCCACAATCCCACCCTGTACAAAACAACAACGCGCAAATGTCTCATCCGGGTCTCTGTGGTTCCTGTTTGGCGACCTGTCGCCATTAGTTTTAGCTCGTCCGTACGATCATATTTTGGGGGGGGATAACTGCACAATTGTCCGTTTTCCATTCTTTGGAGAACGGTCAGCGCCTTTTTGGGGCCAAGTGTTTCCCAGAACGCGAAAACGCTCAACATTCCTGGGTCTTGGCCCCGGTGTGAGCCTTCGCTTCGTTCTCAATTTCTACACCGCCTCCATTACTGAGACGCCTAAATTGTGTCTCTATTTTTCTTGGTTTGTTTTGTTGTCAAGATGTCGCCGTAATGGAGTCTCCCATTTTGACCGAAATTAAACAGGGCCTTCGCTGCCTGACCCGCACTCGCTACAATCCGCTCTCCTCTCCCTTTGTCCCATTTAATGCTAGGGAGCTCGGACGCTCTCTGCCCGGAACTCGGCCTAAATACTTCTCGCAGAAAGGACACAACCATGGAGAAGAATCCAAACAGCAATGCCAACAGCAACAAGGTTCCGCCCCGTTCGAGTTCTACAGGCCCAACACCGGGAGAATCTAAACCGAAAACAGGTGAACATTAATCAATGGCTTTTCTCATTCGAACTAAATCCTAGCCAACCCCATCTGGCTGGTTTATAATTGTAGTCTTTGGGTGTCACGGAGTAGAGCGACACAAGGTCCATAGGTAACGGCTAATCAGCCTACAAAATGGCCCCCACAGATTACAATTCTAAAGTTTACACAAATATTATCTTCTTAGATATTGTGTTGCTGTGGGGTCGTTCCATGTCGTAAGCCATTTCACCCACCATCTCAGAACAGAAAATAGTAGCATTCCTGCAATATTATTTTGTCGCAATGTAACTTGATATCTGAGAAATTAAGCAAATTGATTGCACCCAGTGACAATTTTTTTGTTTATAGGATTTATATAATATTCAATAAATATATGCCCAGTACCTAACATCCGATTTGGACCAAACATTTTTTTTCTAACAATTAGTAAGACATGATGACTCCAAAGAACTGGTCAAAAGCCACCCACGGACCACCCCACACCAATCCCAACCCAACAACAAGTATACAGTATCAGTTCTTGTATGTCTGAAGTAGTATGGAGCTGCGGCTTGGAGTATTGTTTCTTCATCATCGGTAATGTCTTCTCAATGAATTTGGTGATGTCACCAACAATTACCAGCTTCTTACCACTAGAAGGTGTTCCTTCTATTATGTTTTTTTGTTTAACCAAATAATATTTTGGTTTCCTTAACATGTAAATGCTCTATGTACAAGGTATGATTGCAACCCATGTTTTGGTAACGTTGTCACTGTTTCAAATGCTAACATTTTTGCATTTGTGGCACAAATCAATGGTACCTATATTTAGCACTTTTGTGCTTCGTATCCAAATGATCTATAAAAGGGATGGGCAACTTTGATTGGGGTGGGGGACACATCTGAAATCATCATGAGGCTCCCCCGTCCCCACCATGTGAGCAAAACATTTTAGCTACCCCCTCTTGACAGCGGGGAGTGACTTAATTGATTTATATATTTAAAAAAGAATGAATGCACTTCTACACTTTGCCATGGTAAGTAGAGAAAATGTTGTGGTTTCTAAAGCACGTTTGCTGTAATTCTACACATTTTGAAATGGGGCGGGGAGAATATTCTGCAATTTTATAACTAATTTCATGTAATTCTACTAATTTTGCCATGGGGCAGAGAGGAAAATTTGAGGTTTTACAACCAATTTCCTCCAGTTCTACACATTTAGCCATAGGGTGTAGAGAAATATATGCAGTTTTTCATGTGATATTTGCGTCAGTGACTAACTAATTCAATGGTGGACCCCTGATCGGTAATTCAACAATGATTAGGCCAACTACAAATTTGTCTAGCGGTCAGCTATCTAAACTAAACAATCTCAAATGTTTGCACACATGGGCAAATTGAGTGACTGTCAGTGACTTACACCCTGACTACACCGCTTGTGTTGCAAAATAAATTTAGAAATCATTATTATTAAATTGTTGCACCCATACTGCTCGCGCACGTCAACGAGCGTCTGCGTTGCCAAGGGCTAAAATAGAAGTCAGGTCTATTTGTGACGCAGATCGCAGTGCAAGTCCTGCCTCTCCCATTTCCTCATTGGTTTATAGAAGCAGATACCCACGTGCCATCTCCTCATTGGTTATACCCACTTGGGTGATTGAAAGACTAACTGTGTTGTCGTGGTAATACTATGAAAGTTTAGATGCCAATCACCATATACGTTAAAAGAAGAAAAAGCCTGGAAGGAAGAGATGACTAGAAACGATTCGGTTGACTGTTTTATGTGTGGATTAATTGTCAGGTAAAATAACTCAATGTTTATATCCCAGGATAAATTGGCTAGCAACAGCAAGCTAGCTAAATAGGACAAATTAGCAAGCTAGCTAGCTAAATTGCCATAAACGTTTAATGCTTCTTGACCGGTCCCCAAATTAATGTAATTGGTTCAGAGTTTGAATTGATATTTTAACCTGCGTGTCGTGATCGTGTGGTGTGGGGGGACAAAATACATTTATGCACGATGGCGCACGCACGCAGCCGGTTTGGGTTCCATGTTACATAACAAGAGAAGAACTGCTGCTGCACAATGAAATTGAAATTACACCTTGCGTATTCTAAATTGCAAAGGTATATTGAGACTGACTGACGGGGGGGGTTTCCAATTTACTGTTGCAAGTTAGAATAGTAGAATGCGCAAGGTGTAATTGCCACGGGCCCTAATTTGCCAATCCCTGATCTATAAGTAACTATTACTTGTTGATTTGACCATAAGGTTTTGTAATGCTAATATAGATACCATTGACTTGCATTAGATTTGTTCCACAAATGCTCAAAGTTAGCATTTGAAACAGTGGGCAACAAAACCAAAGCATGGGTTGCGGTCATACTCTGTAAGCGGTCTATTGTCAAGGTAAGGAAACCAATGTCATTTTGGGTGAACGATTTCAGAACAATCTGAGATGGTTGGTGTCAATCCTCTTAAAGTGCTTTTTGAGGTGGAACAACCCTGTGGAAAATCCCCTTCACAGTCAGTTTATTCTGTGTATTGGACATTCATATTGCAATGTACAGCCTTACTTATGCATATTGGGTCCATGAAATGGGGTACGGCTCTACAATGCAAAAATGAATGTCCAATAAACACAATAGGAACGACAGAGACCCGGATGAGACATCTGCATGTTGTTTTGTACAGGGTGGGTTTGTGGGAAATGTAAGAACCCAACATTCATCATTTTTTAGTTTTCCCTTTGAAAGTAAAAATGAGAATACAAGTAACATAATCCATTTTTTATCATATGTTTCTTTAGACCTCCCTGAAATAATGGATTTATTGTGATGGTGGATATGAAATGAATTTATTAGACATCTACTTTTATGTAGCTGTTCCAAAGGCGTGGAGACCTGGAGATGCTAAATGTGTTTGTTAATTACCGGGCAATTACCATGAGACCGGCGTTTTTTTTGCATGGTAATAACCGGTTGACTAAATGTCATGGCCGTCACAGCCCTAGATAAGAGTGAGTCAAGCATCTATCATCATGTCACCAGAATAAGAGCCTCAATATTTAGCAGCAGGAACACCGTGCACGTTCACCACCCTGTGAAGTTGTTCATAACTTATTTCATCTGGAGCCTAATAAACTGCATGGTTTCCCTGAGTTGTAGTAAGAGGACCACACATGATCATCGCGTGACTCCAAATTTACTTCGATATGATGGTTATTAAATCAATATTTGCCCATAAATGTTTCCATTGCCATTTCTCGCATTCTGTCAGCATTTATAAAATTGTACCAAAACTGTGTCCATCACAGCTGTCGTGATTTTTAATTAAATGATTTAATATGGTATGACTTTACTAATGTGAACGTGGTTACCGAGTAGGCTGATACCTCGGGATCCAGTCCATGAAATGGTGTAAGGCTATACATTGCAATATACAGTACCAGTCAAAAGTTTGGACACCTACTCATTCAAGGGTTTTTATTTGTACTATTTTCTACATTGTAGAATAATAGCGAAGACATCAAAACTGTGAAATAACACATTTGACTGGGACTATGTCCCCAATGCAATTCTGAAGTATAATACATCCACAGTGCAGTTCCAACAGATTTCTTATTTTTTTTGTGTCAAATTAACTATTGTCTTTTATTGAATTTAAACAAAATTTCAACTTTGTTTAGCGTCTAGTACAGTTGTTGCACGATTACACTTTTTATATGTTTGCATCAGTTCAGTGGGGTAATTTTATTTTGAAGGTGATCTGCCAATTCCACCATTGTTATTCACGACACACTGGTCATCCAAGCCAGAGCATGTGAGCAGAGTTGAGCGATTGGAAGTCCCACACGTGCTTGCGCTCCATGTACGTCCTTGTCTTTCCTAAAAACCACTCCACGCTCACAGGGAAAAAAACTCCTGCTCTGAATTTGCTCCATTCATTAAGATCACAATGTAACCAGCCCCCATCTTTTTTTGTGACGACCTGGACCTACCAATTTAGTTTAAGTATTGAAACCAAACCATATGGATTTGAATGAAAAGTATTTGAAAAAACATGAAAAGGTGAATGTAAGAAGTTACCATAATTTCAATATACTACGTATCATATTAAACAGCATAAACACTAAATAGGTCAGGAGCCAGACAGTGAGCCTAAGAAGGAATGAAAAATGAATTATTTAGACTATATTATTTCAAGGCTATAGCCTACAAAGAAATACATTGAAGCAGTTGCAAGTGCGACACAATAGGCTGGTAGGGACATAAAACACATTTCATGGTATTAAATCATTACATTATATAAATTGTGCATATAGGCTGTGACTTACTTAGAATTTAAATACATATTAAATAAAAAATGACTTTCCTTTTGAATTTATTTTCAGAAACATGAGTTTGGCCAGTCTGTGGCTTCAGGCTCGTGATGATGCCTGGAGAGCAGGTCAGCAGCGAAGAATATTCTCTCTACACTTGCTGAGCCACTGGGGATGCTAAACCCCCTTTTGTGCGTTCTTGCCAGGCTGGGCAGAGTCATTTTATTCTTTCCATAGGTAGACCTAAAGTTAATTTTTTTAGGCTAAATAACCCAATCAAATATGCCAGGCTTATTGGGACAAAATCAGTTATGGCCGATTGTATAGATAATATAACAAAATGTTTAAGGGATCTGATTTGTAGTGTGTAAGTGTGCCATTCTAGCAAAGTATTTATCTACCCACCTCGTTCCTTTTAGCATGGTGTACTTACTACGTGCACATCATACTTCAGGTAACTGAAAATACACTTTCCACAATGATTCTTTAGTTGTGGACACTACATCACCGCACCTTCTCTCTTGCTCTTGGTCCTGATCTTTATAAGTCACCTTGATTTTTATCAGTATCTTTATGAAAATATTTAGGGAACTCCATGACAGTAGCTAAAGCAAGGGGCTATAGCAGCACACAAGTAGACTACAGATGCATGCTGGGGCGGGCATGCCCTGAGCTCGTGAAGTGAGCATTGCTGGAGCGAAATTGAAGCGGGCGAGAAGGCCGACGCTCCAGCCTTTGGGAATCTCGCGCCACGCTGCAGTCACATTGTGCACGCTCCGCTCACATACTCTGATCCACGCTACGTTGCAGGGCCTAGTGGTAGGGCTGGTTTGTTTACGTGATATTGGAGGTGATGTAAGTCGTGCCTTTTGACAGAGCATTGACACATTCACCAAGAGTCAGGTGCATAGTGATTTCTGCACATTGCATTGAATTGAATGTATTTTGGCCTTTTCAATATGTTACTGATATGTAACCACCGGTAAACTATTGTTCAAACAGGCTAAGGTGGGCTTCATAACTGGGCTTTCATAACTGCAGTATGTGACCCTCCGTTGAGGAGAAAATTATTCCAAGTGTGTGTTTCATGTATATACAGAATACTAATTTAGTATTTTTGTACAGTCGTCCATAGAGGCTGGTGGAGTTAGCTGGTTATAGGACCTACGACAGTGGATGACATCTCATTTCGTCATTGTAGATCAGTGATCACCAATCTTTTGAGTCAAGATCACTTTCGCAGTCAAAAAGCAAGCCGAGGTCTACCGCTCTGATATTATTATTTTTTAAACAAGCCTATGCAACACAAACATAAAAACAGTTCCATTCATTTGGGATTGAGGCACGTAACAGGATCTACACACATAACAGGACATTTTAGAGTGATCTATCACTTGTGTGCAAGTGTGACTTGACTTGCTCTGGCTTGTGCTGATAAGTGCACATGACACGGCCCACTCTGTACTAGTCTTGTGGATTCTAAAGATGAGCTTTTTTTTTTTAAACGAGAGGACCGGCAGGATATGTTTACCTTTTTACCAATATGCCTTTCTGCGTTGGTGTCTTTCAGGGAGGTATTTGGTACAACAGTAATAATATCAGCAAGATCTGCATGATCTTCACCCTTCCTTTGGTTGATTTAGGCTACAAGCTGGTACAAGTTCATTTCTACTTTACATCATAGTGCCTCACGGGCAACAGTGAGCATGAGAAAAGCAATGATAATGCAAATAGAATTGCTGATGATCCTGCTGGAATGATAAATTCCCTTATTTTTCCCCTGTTGTTCTCCTCAGATGGTAAGAATAATGGAGGTTCTAAGCGCTACAGCCGCAAGCGAGAGCCCTCCGTTCCCAAGAGTGACAGTTTCCCTGGCCCTCGTCGCACCAATTCACAGAAAAGCAAGAATTTTGACAAGAGACCTCCCCAGAGAGGTGGACCCCGGCAGTATTGCGTTACAGGTGAAGGAAGATGTGACGAGGTGAGCATTCACAAGATAACAAAAACATGAATCTGTCGTTGGCTACGGAATAACCTACATAAGCCTATTTTAAGAAAGCTTTGTTCGGCCCTATACTCGTATATTCCCACTTTGGGATCTTGTTCGCTCTTAACTAGCACTTATTATAGTGACATTATATGCTAGAGTGATTTAAGTCACTGATATGTAGAAACAAGGCCCATAGGAATATTATTATTTCTGCCTGTGAATCAGGAAAGTTTGGTTGTAATTATTTTCTCCCTTCCCCCAGGTAGCAGAGTGCCGCCAGGCTGAGTTCAACCCGGCTCAGTTTGCTGGACCTAAAAAGATCAGTCTAAACCACTTGCTCAACTTCACCTTTGAGCCTCGTGTGGGCCATGGTGGTCTAGGAGGAGAAGGACACTCCTGCTGGGGCCGCCGCAACAAGTGGGGCCACAAGCATAAGCCCTTCAACAAGGAGCTTTTCCTGCAGGCCAAGTGAGCACCCTCTCAATTCAAATCTTTCTTGTGCAGTATGACATAAGGCTTGTTGAATTGTTAGATTGGTGTTTTTTTTTTAACCTTTTGGTCTCCTTTTGCTTTAGCTGCCAGTTTGTGGTGACCGATGACCAGGACTACAAGGCTCACTTCACTGACCCAGACACTCTGGTGAACTGGGACTGTGTACAGCAAGTGGTAGGTTCTGTACATCAGCCCTCTCTTTCGCATGAAATCTCCACCTCCTAATTGGACTTTTAATGCATCTATTATTTCCCCCCTCTAGCGCATCTACAGTCATGAGGTGCCCTCCTGCCCCATCTGCCTCTACCCCCCGGTAGCAGCCCATATCACCCGCTGTGGCCATATCTTCTGCTGGCCATGCATGTTGCACTACCTGTCTCTCAGTGACAAGAGCTGGTCCAAGTGCCCCATCTGTTATGAGTCTGTGCACTCTGATGACCTCAAAAGGTTAGTGAGATGTAAAATAGCCCTATCAGAACATTCTCTATCGCCACCTTTGGGAAATAAAATATAATGGTTGAAAATGGTGAATAACACACTCTATCCCCTCATGTCTCACTGCAGTGTGGTTGCGATGGAAACCAGGCAGTATGCAGTCGGTGACCTCATCACCATGTGCTTAATGCGGAGGGAGAAGGGGGCTCTGGTGGCCATGCCCAGCTCTCAGTGGGTGAAAGTGGAGGAGCCTATACTCTTTGGAGGTGAGCGATGAGGAGGATGATTACCATATGTTTGTGTTGTCACGATACCAGAAGTTTGACTTCTATACCACGTTTAGTATCACGATACCGCAGCAACAAAAAAAGGCAAGGAGAATCACACATTTTAATGTTTTAAGTCCACAAAAGTGATTAAATCACACCAGGGGAGGTCTGGGGAAAAACGTGTATTTGTGTATTTGTGTCCCTTTATTTCATGTGCACATGCACCAGTGTTGCCATGTTTGTGGTTTTCCTGCAGCTTGGGCTACTTTGAAAATGATGTCCTGGAGAAAATGTATTGGTTGCTGGTTTTTGGGCTATTTCTAAATGGTACTTTTGCAGCCATGGCATTTCTCTTTTATAAAAACAAATAAAAAATCTAACCTCTTCTGGTTAGGACCCTTCAACTCAATATCTGCCTAAAATGACATACCTAAAACTAACTGGCTGTAGCTCAGGACCTGAGGCAAGGATCAAATTTGATTGGTCACGTACACGTTTAGCAGATGTTATTGCGGGTGTAGCAAATGCTTGTTTCTAGCTCCAACGTTGCAGTAATATCTAACAATTTCACAACAATACACACATCTAAAGGAATGGAAATAAGAATATAAAAATATTTGGACGAGCAATGTCGGCGCGGCATAGACTAAGATACAGTGGAGTAGAATAATATATACATATGAGATGAGTAATGCAAAATATGTACATTTATTAGGGACCTAGTGTTCCATTATTCAGGTGGCCATTGATTTTGAGTCTATGTCTATAGGGCAGCAGCCTCTAATGTGCTAGTGATGGCTATTTAACAATCTGATGGCCTTAAGATAGAAGCTGTTTTTCAGTCTCTCAGTCCCAGCTTTGATGCACCTGTACTGACCTCGCCTTCTGGATGATAGCGGGGTGAACAGGCAGTGGCTAGGGTGGTTGTTGTCCTTAATGATCTTTTTGGCATTCCAGTGACATTGGGTGCTGTAGATGTCCTGGAGGGCAGATGGTTTGCCCCCGGTGATGCTTTGGGCAGACCACCCTCTGGAGAGCCCTGCGGTTGCGGGTGGTGCTACTACTGTTGTGTTGTCTGCAAACTTGATGATTAAGTTGAAGGCGTGTGTGGCCATGCAATCATGGGTGAACAGGGAGTGCAGGAGGGGACTGATCAAGCCCCCTTGCGGGGCCCCTGTGTTGAGGATCAGCGAAGTGAAGGTGTTGTTTCCTACCTTCACCACCTGAGGGGCGGCCCGTCAGGAAGTCCAGGACCCAGTTGCACAGGGCGGGTTTTAGACCCAGGCCCCAGCTTAGTGATGAGCTTGGAGGGTAATATGGTGTTGAATACTGAGCTATAGTCAATGACTTTGCACGCACACTGTTGCATATTCGTGATACTATTTGAAAGGAAACACTTTGAAGTTTGTGGAGATGTGAAATTAATGTAGGAGAATATAACACAATAGATCTGGTAAAACCATAAAATAAAACAAACTTGGGCATTTTATTGCATCATCTTTGAAATGCAAAAGAAAGGCCATACATTGAGCTGGGATGTTGTCCACAACAGGGCAACAGTTTGTGTGCAAAGTTTCAGACTGGTATATTCAGGAATGTGAGCGCTAGGGCTGGGCGATATGGCCAGAATCTCACATCCCGATACAGGTCATTTCCTATAACGATACATATCACAATATACACATTTTCTGTAAATTCAATTAATAAATAGTTTATTTAACATGACCACATGTAAAGGCCTATTTCTTATTAAATTTGGAATTATACTCAACAAATTGGCATTTGGTACCTTGGTTCGAGTGTTGGCACCAAATCACGAAACCCCTGTTTCTCGACAGTGTAAATTGGGGCCATGTCTTTGCAGATGTAAGTTGTAACGGCAGCTGTTATCTCCTTCCATCTTCGTGATTCTTTGCCATATGCTGTGTCGCGGGCAAAAGCCTCTTGCAATGTCTGAGTTGGGATTGTTTTGAGCACTCAACTGTACTTTTTTGGGTCTCATCCGTAGAGTCTCCGTAATGTTTCACATGATTCTTGCGTAGGTGGTAAAAGAGGTTAGTGGTGTTTGGGCCTGTTGTCGGGACCGGCCTGTTTCACATGATTCTTGCCTAGGTGGTAAAAGAGGTTAGTGGTGTTTGGGCCTGTTGTCAGAACCGTCCTGCGGCGTATTTTGCAGTGAACGGTTTTCTGGTCCGTGTCAGACTTTTCATACCCAAACCACGTCCATGCGACCGAAGTAGCCCCTATTTTAGGTACGGTCTCTGTGCTCTGTGTCACATTCACTCTGCTCCATGTTTGTGTTGAAAATTTCAGAACGCAAAGCGACTTTCAATGGATGAAAAGTATTGCCGTGAAGAGTGTGATTTGCGACACAACGAAATAAACGATAGAGCATAATATGAAACCATAGACGTTTTTCTATCGTCACACGATATATATCGCCCATCCCTAGTGATAGCTACATAATATTTAGTATGAACTTTCCCAGGTGTCCCTCATGAGTTTGCCCAAATGTAGCCAAGTGGCCGAATTGGTCAATTGATTAATGTAAGTACAAAACATTTGTGTATGTTCTCTATAGTTAACTTATTTTTTAATTAACACAAAGATGAAGGGGGCTGTACTTTCCAGTAATGTCCAGCTGAGGTCCTGCCTGCTTTTTAGGTCAAAATGTTGGTAGAAGTGGCTCCAAATAATCCTCTAGCACAGTGTGCCAACGGTCCTCTCCCTCGGTGGTAGTCGTCGCTGGTGCACTGGCCCTCCTCCGCTTATGGGCTGGCCTCTTCACACCTAGATGGCTGGGTGGGTGTGGAGCCAGAGAAAGCAGCAGGGGTTAGACTGGAGGAACCAGTTCCTACTTTTGAATGAGTGGGGGATGGAGGGCTTGAATGTGGTCTATTTAGAGTTGGCTCCCAGAGGTCATCTCTACCACTATTGCGGATAATTTTGTTCTTTTTTCAGTGAAGTAAAGTTTACTATTACTTATTTTAGTTAACCTTTATTTTATCAGGGGTGAGCCCTGCGTCAATACATCAAATACACAAGACATATCTATAAACATTTATATAGAGTATGGGGAACACAATCACTAGAATTAAATATGTAGACCAATAGGCAACATGACACTCAAACCACAGCCAACATAACATACACACACAGTGCATTCAGAAAGTATTCAGACCCCTTGACTTTCTCCACATTTTGTTACACTACAGCCTTATTCAAAAACAGACTTAAAAAATAAATCCTCAGCAATTTACACACAATACCCCATAATGACAAAGAAAAAAAACAAGTTGTTAGAAATGTTTGCAAATGTATTAAAAATAAACGAGACCTTATTTACATAAGTATTTAGACCCTTTGCTATGAGACTTAAAATTGAGCTCCGGTGCATCCTGTTTCCGTTGAACATCCTTGATGTTTCTACAACTTGATTGGAGTCCACCTGTGGTAAATTCAATTGATGAGAAACCATATCCTCTGGTCTGATGAAACCAAGATGGAACTCTTTGGCCTGAATGCCAAGTGTCACATCTGGAGGAAACCTGGCACCATCCCTATGGTGAAGGCAGCATCATGCTGTGGGGATGCTTTTCAGTGGCAGGGAATGGGAGACAAGTCAGGATCGAGGGAAATTATGAATGGGGCAAAGTACAGAACGCTCAGGACCCCAGATTGGCGCAAAGATTCACCTTCCAACAGGACAATGACCCTAAGCACACAGCCAAGACATGCAGGAGTGGCTATGGGACAAGTCTCTGAATGTCCTTGAGTGGCCCAGCCAGAGCCCGGACTTGAACCCGATCTAACATCTCTGGAGAGACCTGAAAATAGCTGTGCAGCGACGCTCCCAATCCAACATGACAGAGCTTGAGAGGATCTGCAGAGAAACTCCCCAAATACATGTGTGCCAAGCTTGTAGCTTCATACCCAAGAAGCCAAAGGTGCTTCAACAAAGTACTGAGTAAAGGGTCTGAATACTTATGTGAATGTGAAATTTCAGTTTTTTTATACATTTGCATACATGTCACGAGAATTTTCAATCCCAATGATAATAAATAACAATCAATAGCTTTGACCAATCCCTGAGGTTTGTAAGACCCTGGGTTGAAGAATAATTAAGTAAAGACTCAGCTTATGCAAAAGGTTCGTACAGTTTATTCACAAGCACTTTCTAAAGTCCATAATACAAAGACATCCATTTTATAACTCACTCCCTACTTACGCACATACCTCCACACGAACAGTAGATAGCCAACGCACATACATACACACGAACAGTAGATAGCCAACGCACATACATACACACGAACAGTAGGTGGAATGTATCCTTCCCCATGGTTCTCACCATTGTTTATCACTACCAAACTGGCAGTTCCATTCCCCCGAGATTAGAGGAACCTTGACAGGACTGACTCCCTGTGAGTTCTAGCCAGGTCAGGTCATACACAGTTTAATTGTTCTCGGTATCTTCTTAGTCACACACACACACACACATTTCTACTTGTCTCGACCCAAACCTTATTATTCTGAAGTTTACCATTCTATTTCATTATACATGTTACAGAAATGAATGATTACTAATAGTTACATTTAATTATTCATTATATATGTTACATAATGTCATAATTACGTTTCAGGGTGGAATTGCTTAGTCATTACCTTTAAGCATATAAATTCCCTTATCAATCCACCCCATGACTAAATAATACACACTGATACATCAATCGCCATATGGAATCATAAATGTTCTATAAAAGTAAACAAAACCAATATATGTATTTACATCTGATACTCATCAATGACTGTTCTAGGCCTATATCCAATTATAACTCTTCTTTTTAGGATTTTCATTATAATCTTCATTTAAAGGAAGTCTGTCTAAACATTGAAGATAGTCTCATCCAACATTGGCTCCTCGTGGTTGAAAGAAACGGAGCCATCTCCTAGGCCTGGAGGCCTGTATGCGTCATCCCACTGGTCGGAGCTCGGAATCGGTCCATATCTCACCATCTGTTGGTCTCTAGCATTCTGGTGATTAAACCTCTCACACATGGGACCAAACAGCATCCACACAACATCAACACACTCATACAGGTGAAAACAGCCCACAATACAGTACTTAGGACATTCTTCCATTTCCCAAACCGAACCACCCAGTCAGGGAAGTATCCACCCCAGAGTTCTCTGCTAACTCATGAGCTAATGTGGTTAAACCAGCCAGGGCCTTGGTCACTGATTCGTCTGGAGCTGTGTTATTAGGAATGTACGTGCAATAATGAACCCCAATCATTCTACCTACCCCGCCCTTTTCTACCAATAACATATCGAGAGCCAGCCTATTTTGCCAGGTCATGAGGGAGGTGGCGGATAATTGGTCAGAGAACCCCTTTACTGCATCCCCGGTATCATTCACAAATCTCTGTTGAGCCCTAACCTCTACTACCCGGAATGGTACCTTAGTGTCGATGCTGGTCTGGTCGAAGCCCACATACCATAACCCGAGATCCTCTTTCTTCACGCTTCCCAAAAACCGCCAACCCTCTCCTGCCCTTAGTCGGTCTGCTAGGTACCACCCCATACTCACACTTCTAGGAGCACCCACAGTGAGGAACGGTCGGGATGGGGAATCTTTGTTAAGGAGGTAACCCCCGGACCCTGTTGGTACTCGGTTCTTCTCCTAACTCTGTGTGTGTGATCAGCAGTGCTTATATGTGTACATACCTCTTTGCGGTGGGTAACGTAGACCCAAGGGACTCTCAGCTAATGGCAAAGGCAGTGGTTAACAGAACCTTGTATGGGCCTTCCCAACAGGGCTGCTTACAGTCTTTTCTCCTCAGGGACTGGATCCACACCCAGTCCCCTGGTTGGATTGAATGAATCACCTTCTCCTGTAATTCACCTGTTGGACACAAAGTCTTGGACATACGGGTTTGGTTAACAAACAGTCTTATGTGTTCTGCTAGTATATCTTCAACTTCTATGTCTACCTGTTCTGGTCTCCCTAACTCTGGTATTCTATATGTTCTACCTGATAAGCGGAAGTGTTATCCATTGTTTAAAGAAATATATCCTAGTAAACCAACTCTAGAGATAATATCTGGACCTAATATTTTAGCTACCCTAATCATGTCCACCAAGTAAGTTGGGAACGCTTCTACCGATTTAATATACTTATCTATTATTGTTAAACACCCCTTCTTTCCCTCACTTCGGAATAGTTCAATGAAGTCCATTTCCAATTGTTGGAATGGATATTCTACCCCCAAAAATGTTTTTAAGTAGTTATCCTCTAGGCCACTAAGTCTTTCCTAACCTGCAGTGTTTCCTAACCTGCTCTACCATCCTTCCTCCCTGTTGGCACATGGTTCTGCCCATGTGTCAATATTGCTGCATATCTAAACAATGACTTAGGTAGTATGGGTAACTTATCATGATGCCAAATACAATCTGTGTAATTTACAAATAGCTAACTTTTCTGGCAAAAGTACAGCATCTAATAGATTCAAAATCAACTGAGCATGTGCAATAGGTTTCCCAGAGGTATTTACTATACCTCTGTGGCAGAATTCACAACTAGGGCTGCTTTCTTTGCCAAAACCTTGGAGAATTGCACTGTGCATCTCTTTCTCTAATTATACCCCCGTCTACCAAGTCCTCAAAGGTGTGAGTAATCTCTTTTATGGCCTCTGGCTTTCTGTGGGGTTGACGGCCACATTCAATAGTCATTGGATCTCTTCCCAACAGATGAACTAGGCATAACCTGGAGTTGAGGACTGGAATGCATGCCTGCCCTCCTGACATCTCATGTTTAATCACCAATGGAGCAGACCGTTTTTCCACTGTCTGATGTCCCGAAGCTGAACTGACAATCTTTTCCCCATTTATTCTTACTCCTTCAGGCTTAAAATATGTCCTAAATACTTAACACAAGTCTACCATTATTAAAACCTATTCTTACTGGCTTTATAACCTTATTCAATAAAAAAAATCTGATAATACTATAATGTAAATTTTACAGCCTTGTGTTAAATTTCTTACATTACATACAACAACAGCTAAGGGAAATAAATGTGGCTAGGTTACTAAATGTTACTTAGGCCAAAATAGTGGGATTTTTCAAAATAACCTTATGACAATTTTTTATAAACTCACCTCGCCCCATTTTTTTTTTTTTTAACACATCTTTCCATGAGAGTAATGTATAAAATACAAAAAATACTACTACTGGTCAAAAGATAAAACAAAATTTCAATAAACAATAATCAGAAACTGTCACACAACTTTTACAATTCAACTATTCAGACCTGAATCCCTTACAGCAAAATATAGCCTGCGAGCACAACTAACTGACCTATTCTTACCAGTCGGCAAAAATATAACGTTCTGCCGAACCTCTATCGTAAGATTAAAACCAAACTTCACAACTTTCCCTTCTCTTTCGGCTTCACACTTATGAAATGTCCAAGACTTAAAAGTAACATGGAAATCACCAAATTTATAACACACATCATTCAACCCTTTAGAATAAAAAACATTTCGCTGGGCACAACTCTATCGCCATTACCTATCTGCTTATTATTAGGATTCATAGATTTTAGGCAACTGTCTCTTCTGTGATTCAGTTATTCTCCTATTCTCAATACGTTATTCCAGCAGACCATTTAGGCAACAGACAACGTATTACATCGAAATCGCCTCGCTATTCTTTTGGATGAATTAGTCTTTCAATTTAACTTAAACAAGCTATTATCGTTCAGTTTATATCTTAAACACTAACGACCGTATCTTTCCAGGAAAAACATATCAATAGTTGAATTACAATCAGAAACCCAGATTTTAGTCAATTGGTGCATAGGCTGTGAAACAAACCCGAGCCTCCCGTGTGCCAGGCGAGAATTATACGACTGGACCACCAAAGCTAGTGAAATGACGAAGACTCCTCGCAAAGAACCCTATTTATAATTGTCTGTAGTCGTAAAATCAGGCACGTACTACTGAGACAATTCCCAAAAAACAGCCCTAATTTAAAATGTCCAAGCATTTCTCCGGCGATGATTTTCATTACTCTCACTCTCGTTGTCTCTCTCTCCCGCTTGTCTCCTTATCTTCTCTCCTGCCTTTCCCTTTGTTTGCAGTTGCGGTGGTTGTGTCCTACTCGGTCACAATGTTTACAGGGAGCCTTACACTCCTGGGCGAAATGTCCTGTCTCATCGCAATTGAAACACTTTCTATCGTCTGATCCTGTGCATTTTTTCCCGTCTCTCTTAGGTCCATTTCCCTTAAAGCCTCCTTTGTGCTTATCTACAATTACCCCAATAGTAACTGTTCGATGCTCTTCTCCTTTCTGTTCTCTCTTTTTACTGTCTCGGTGATTATGACCTACTTAATTGCAGTGTTTACACGCCGCCTCACAGTCTCTAGCAAAATGACCCGGTTTGTGACAGTTAAAGCATCCATCTCCCCCTTTCTCTTGACTCTCTCTATCCACTTTTCTTGACTTTCTCCCTTTCTCTACCTCTATCCACTTTCTCAATAAGGTTGCTAAATCCTGTCCTCCTTTCTGTGTCCCTCCCTCGGCTCCCTGTGGACCAGCATATAGGGGAGGTGGTGACGGGACAGGCGGCACCGGGTTTTTCTGCCCCCGTTTCACCACCACCACCTCGTCGTCTGGATTTTCCCTCCATGCGTGATCTACCAGAGAGGTGTATAATTTGGGTTTGGGTGGTGTCTCTGTGGGAGCCGTGGGAGTCCTCCCTGTTCGCTCCTGGCTACCTAATCCTTCCTCCTTAGTAGCTCCCTTTTTCTTGGCCCCCTCCTCTCTTTTTCTAGCTTCAGCCAGCCAAACGCGAGCGGTGTCGAGCCCTTCTGCCTGTTGCTTCTGTGCCTTGTCCCCACATACCCTATATATTTGTTTAGTCATTGATTCCAGTTTTTCTATATTTAAACATCCATCAAATTCATACTTTTTTCCTCCATTTCGGGCCAAAATAGATAGTTTCTTTTATCTTTTCCCTGCATATATATTTCTCATCTCCGGTTAATTCCGGAATCCCTTAAGAGGATTTACTACCCATGTTTATTTAATTACTATTATTGTTATTATGCTTCTTCTCACAATCTATGTGCATGTACTATTAATCTCTGTGTGTTTTCTATTACCCTTAACCTATGTTGATAAATACCTCCCGTTAATCTCTCCTAGAATTCCGGAATAATTATCGGGAAGACTTTTGATATATGATTTAGTTCTCACACATATACAACAATAAGTTCATACTTTCATTTGTTTTTCCTTATGACTTTTGACTGTATCAATATATCAATCTTGCGCGCAAATAATTATCTTCTTGTCCTCGTTCAAAACTTTCTGTGTGTGTTTTTAAAACTCTGATCCAATTGCTTCTGTGTATCTCTTCTCACAGTCGACGTGTGTGCTTATTCCTTTCCTGAAACTTTATCTATAGAGGTGTCTTTCGATCGGACATTAGGTCTCACACGTATACAACTATAAGCTATATCCCAGGGTTTGTAAGGTCCACAGCCTATTTTTCTGTTCCTTGTGATTTATGACTCGTTAATATCTCGTATCTCACCCCGCTATATTAGGCTTCCCTCCTTCAATGGATAATCAGACCTAGATGTGTGTATTTAGACAGGCGACCTATGTTACTCTGCAGTACATTTTTTTATTCAGTTTGGGGGAAGCCCTTTTCAGTTTGGGGGAAGCCTTTTTCAGTTTGGGGGAAGCCTTTTTCAGTTTGGGGGAACCCTTTCCATCTACCTGAAGACGGTTAGCATTAGCATGTTAAAGGCTACACAAAGTGATCGACATGCACGCACAGAACGCATTCCTGTGTCGTATTGTCTTCAGAAAGTTGCAGGGAATATGAATCGGTGATGGATTCTGTTTGTCTTAAACTTGGGCTAATTTAATACATTTTAGAATAAGTAAAATACATTTAGTTGGTTTCCAAACGTGAGACATTTGATAGACGAACCGGAAGTAACAAAATTATATCTAATAGTTTTTCATGTTGTAGTTAGGGCTGTTGCGGGGACAATATTCTCGTGACACCGCCATACCGGTAGTCATGACCACAGTCAAAGTAATCTCTTGACATGTGTTTGTAGTAACCAACTTGCTAACTACCATCAGGTCCTAATGGCCTGATATTCAGTGCTCTATCATCCCTCTAACCTCTCTGACATCAATGCAAATGTTATCGAAATCACATCAACCACTTATCAAAATAATATCATGATTTTAAAACTCACCTCACTGTGACGACAGCAGGTTGAAACTGAGTGGGAAACATGGTTGTCGTGGATGTTGTTTCAAAGCCAAACAACAAAATGGACAGCGCTTTAAGGGGATTTCATTCAGAGCATTTAAGACGTTGCATGTAAGAACACCCATGCGCATATTACAGCTTATTATATGCATGCATTCGCCTGTATATGAGCCCAAGCCACACCCCCAAAAAACTGAATCAAAATAATGATAAATTACCTACCGCATATAAAAAAAAACATTTAAGATGTCTTTGGTACATAATTGGTCTAGCCTATAACCCAAAATTAAACAATCTAGTAATTTCCTTTGAGTGTGGACTGTATTATGCGTTCTGGATGGAATGAGTACCTCTTGCTACGCTCCAGTCTTTCTATCCACGAGTCTGGGAGAGAACATATAGGCCTAGGCGATGCCGTTGGTTCACTGATTGTGCAGGGTGGCTTAGTTAGCCTACATTTTATAGTTAATTTGATTTTGAATAACCTAGTAATGAGGCACGTTTTAATATTTTCATAATTAATAGGTTGACACTACCTTTTTTAGCTATAGAATATCCCACCACTGTGTTTCTCCATCTCCTCTCCATTGCTTTCTCGATCGCGCAGAGATTGGGGGGGCTGTCAACAGTTCATTGAAATGTTTTGTTGTGAAAACTTGTTACTATCGACGTTTCCAAAATTAAGCATTGGGTAGCTGCAGGAACATGGTTGGAGAGCCCATGACAAACATGTGTGAAGTGAAATTAGTGTTTTTATAAACAGACATTTCTATATGCAATCCCATGTGATAGCAGAGTTTTGATGGTTGCCACTAAAAAGAGGATCCCAGCTGCTACTATAGTAGCCTACCCAGCATGATTTACACTGCGGGAAAGCGGCTGCCAGTCGTTATTCGAGTGCATACTGATTACAGTTTCCTCTGTCCCTGGTCCTGGGACTTTTTCAAATAGGTAATAGCCTGTAGTCGCATCATAGAGCCCATATATGTTTGGGTTTCTAAGATTTGTGTCATTCACAACTAAAGTTGCCAAATAACTCTAAATCCTGCGTATAGGAGCCGTTTTTATGCTCAACATAGCCGCTTCATATGCACACCCGCTACGAAATTGATAAATATATTTTCCATTTTATTTCGCCAAGTTCAATTATGTTATTAATACAATAAAATCATATAAAATAATGGCACTCATAAGCATATCGTGTCTGCTAAATAAACTAGCCTACAGCCTTTGACATAGCGCGTAGTCGGTTCTAGGCCAACTCATATTCGGTTCCTTTTGAAATACACTTATTATTTTATTTGAATGTTTCTTTAGATCTGCCTAAAATAGATGATGAATATATTGTGATGGTGTGTATTAAATGGATTTATTAGACCTTTTAAAAATGTCCCAAAGGTCTGCATCAGTGACTTGTATGCCTGGAGATGCTAAACGTGTTCTTTCATAAACGGTCAATTACCGTGGGATCAGCAGACATTTGCATGGCAATAACCGGCTAACAAAATGTCATGACTGCCACAGTCCTAGTTTGTAGTATTGAAAAAGTACCAATGTTCTAGTGTACCGTAGGACACTGTTTACCATATACCTGTTTCTGTGGTATGGTATATGTGTCGTTGTGACATTGCTGTACCCCTGTGCTGTAGATGTGCATCTGAGCCCTTACTCCAAACTGCTGCTGGCCTCTCGGGAGCAGGTGCTGGGCCTAGTGGCCGAGGAGAAGGCCGCTCTGCAGGGTCAGCTCACCCAGGGAGAGGATGCCACAGCCTGTTTCATCCAGAGTGCCCTGTGCAATCTGCAGGTAACACTGACAAACTAGCAGCTTGTAATTTAAAATACAGGCAGCTTCGACTGCATGAAGCAAGTAGTGATGTGTGTGTGTGTGTGTGTGTGTGTGTGTGAAGTTTGACTTGTTACACAAATTTAGGTCAAGTCATATAATATGCCTATATAGCATGAACTGACCCCCTCTCTTTCCTCTGTTGTGGTCCAGGAGCGAGTGGAAGCTCTGCTGAAGCACCAGAAGGCATGTGCTGAGGACAACCTGGAACTGTCAAATCTCACCCTGGCAGATCCCACCTCCCCTGAGGAGGAAGTGGTGACCACCTTTAGCAGTACCAAGGTATTTGCATTTATAACTCATTAATATACTCTCCAAACTTGCCCGTGTTATTGGCTCTGAGAGATTCTCCATGTTTTACTCTTTCCAGCCAGTTCTGCAGTATTCCTCTGCATTTGATGATGAGGTGGCAGAGGTTCCAGAGGAGGACCCTGAGGAGGCCACCGGTGAGGAACCACAGCTCCCTGAAGGGCTCCTGGGGAGAGTGCTGGAGGAGTCCCCTGAGGATGCAGCGCCCCAGCCTGCTGAGGAAACGGCGCGCCCCCAAACCTCAGAGCATGGCCCCTCCTACTACTTCTACCAAGGTAGGATACCCTTTAGCATAACTACGGTTTATCAGTGTCTCTCCACTTAACATCTACCTTGTCCTCTTTATTACATTCAAAAGTCCAGTCTCTGCACTTACTCCTTTGTTCTTCCAGCGGAGGACTGCCAGCAGATGTTCCTGCACCCAGTGAACGTGCGCTGTCTCCAACGTGAGTACGGCAGCCTGGAGGCCAGCCCCCACACCATCACGGCCACTGTGGTGGAGATTGAGGGGCAAACTATCACTGAGGTAAGTGATTAGATCTAAACCACGTTTGTTCTTGAAAAATGTACCAAGACTTTGTTTCTTCTGCTTCATCCCAGGAACATGTGCAATATCTCAGGTTTTGATTCTCTTGGCTACAGGAGATTCGCCGTCGACACCGCTACCTGGCTCACCTGCCGCTCACCTGTGAGTTCAGTATCTGTGAGCTGGCCCTGCAGCCCCCCACCCTGTCCAAAGAGACCCTGGACAGCTTTGCAGGTCAGAACCTAACATACTCTCTATTCTAGTCATGTACATTGCTTCTTAGAGTAAATACTAATCCAATAATGATCTTCTTTCTCCATCACTTTTTTCAATTCTGACTCTCAGATGATTTGGAGAAAAGAAAGCGTCTCAGACAAAAGAAAGCAAGGGATGAGAAGCGCAGGGAGAGGCGTATTGAGATGGAGGAGAACAAGAAGCAGGGGAAATGTGAGTCCATATTACTTTTGGTTGTTTCTCAATGTAGAATGCGTAACTGAACAATTGTCATCAGATAAAGTATCTTCATATGAATGTTTTTTTTCTCAGATCCAGAGGTGCATATTGGGCTGGAGAATCTTCAGCAGTTCCCGGCATTTGGGTCACCACCTCACAACGGCAGTCCACAAGTGTATCCTGAATTTCTGTTGGCCCCTCCCTCAGCCCTCACCAGCAGCGCTGTCTCAGGTGAGACCAGCTCTTTCAACTGCCCTTTATTTTGATAGGCTTGGAACTTTAAAGTGTTTCTTATTTACAAGGACAGCCTAGGAACAGTGGGATAACTGCCTTGTTCAGGGGCAGAATGACAGATTTGTACCTTGTCCGCTTAGGGATTCGATCTAGCAACCTTTCTGTTACTGGCCCAACACTCTAACCACTTGGCTACCTGCCGCCCCAAATATAGCACATTACAAACGGTGTCTTGTAAACTGAAACGCCATTTCCATCTTGTTGTAGATGGGATGATGTTCCCTAGTCTGACTGGAGACAGCCCTGCGCCCAGCGTGGGCTGTGTGGAGGATGACTCTCACTGCATGTCCTTCGCTCAGGTCTGTAGGCCTAACTCATTAATTTAGTCACTCCTACATGTCTGTACCTACAATTTTTTTTATTACAGACTGATTACCTTGGATGTCAGGATGTCACAACTTTTGGATATAGACAATTTAGATGACTTATCTCTCATCACCCCTTATTCTCCCCTGATAAGATGCTGAGGGATGGGAAAGCCAGGGCTGATGCCGGGCCATGGACCACTCCAAAGAAAGGTGACAACTCTACATCATTCATTTTTCCTCAGTTTCTGTTTGCTCTAATCAGTTGGCAAGGCGAGCATTGTCAGCCAAACCCTATGTTTGTTTGGACCATAGAGTGTCAGTATTCGACAGTGTTGGTCCATGTTTGACTCCTGTTTTTCTTGTGCTGCTCCCTCAGAAATGCTTCTGGCTCCTCCAGCGGCAGACAGCGATGGAGAGAGTGATGTGTCTGACCGGGTCCCAGTGCCCAGTTTCCAGAACTCTTTCAGCCAGGCCTTTGAGGAGGCACTCCTGCAGCTGGACCATGGTCCAACTGCTCCACCACAGCCAGTGGTCATCCCTGGTCAGTCTTTCACTGTGTTTGTCTGTGTCTTAGCTTGTGTAAGTGATGCCTTATTTGTGGAGTTAGAATACTGCATACTTATCCTATTCCTTCTCTCTCAGATGAAAAGGGGGGGAAGAAGAAGAAGAAGCAGAAACAGAAGCTTCTGTTCAGCACCTCTATGATTCACACAAAGTAGATGACACTGAAGTTGAAATGTATCCCTTCACCTGCTCAGATTTGAGTTTGATCCATCTCCCATCACTGTCATTTTTCCATGCAGCTCTATTTTAGAATGACAGGCAATGGAGAATTTGTTGTTGTATGTAGCCCAGGTAAGTAATGCCTCCACCACAGTCCCACTCACAATTTCTTACATTGTGCAATTGGTTTGTTATGTGTTCTACAAAGATTTGTTCCAACTTCCTGCCACATTGAAAATCTTCTTTAAAAAATCTGCTGTAAGGATGGAGGGTAGAATGAGTTTCATTTGTTATAGAGACCATATTAGGATCTATGTTGGGTTGAATGGAATTGTTTTGAGGGGTGCGTTTTATTTGGGGTAGCAGTCAGCCAGCTGCAGGTACGTCACACCCTCTGAACCATCCCAGATTTCCAATCCCAAGTCGCAAACACTGTCAGCCCTGAATTTGGTCTTTTAAAAAAATGTCTGCTTAAACAAAAACAAAAAACTCCACTACAAGTTGTATGTTCTGCTTGCGTTTTACTCTGATTTGGCCTGAACATAGCACAACCTCTATGCATGAGTCTGATTCTCATACCGGTCTGGAGGAAATGCAAGGAATACAGTGTAGCTAGTATTAAAGAAAGGATTGGAAATCTTTTGTGTGTTGATGGCAGACAACTCAAATGCACTGTGGACCTTGTGTTAGAATTATTAGACCATGGATATGCAGTTTCTTCTCTTTGCTCTATTCATTTTCCCCCTTCTACCATAGTCCTTTGTTTGTCCTTCCTAGTCTAATTTGTAACATTGGCACTTTACCCCCCTGGTTTCAATTCAGTGTTGCAAATATGTTTGTGTGAAGCTAAAGATCTGCTGACTTTTGATTACTTGCTATATAAGGAGTGAAAAGGTGGGATGTAAAGATACTATATAGAAGTTTTGTTTGAGGGTTCCTTTTCTTCTTTTTTAAGTTTGTAGTGAACATGAACATTAAATGTCAACTGGCCTGACATTGGAATAAAGGATTATGCACAATCAAACTAATTATCTGGTTCTTTTTTTGTATTGCAGCTAAATGAGAGGGTATTGATGCACAATTTTTATTTTGTTACTATTCTTTTTTACTTTAGTTAACACTTGGCTGTCAGAAGGAGAAAGCTAGTTGAGTGTACTGGAAATCTTATTTATTTATTTTTTACATTTTCTTAACTGACTTGCCTAGTTAAATACAAATTCTTATTTTCAATGGCGGCCTAGGAACAGTGGGTTAACTGCCTTGTTCAGGGGCAGAATGACAGATTTTTACCTTGTCAGCTCAGGTTTCGATTTTGCAACCTTCCAGCTACTAGTCCAACGCTCTAACCACTAGGCGATCTGCCTAGTGAATGGTTTGATTTATGAAAAATGTATCTGAAAATGTTTTAATAAATCAGAACCTACCTATCTATCAAGAACCATTTCGAAATAAATGTTTTAAAAAAAAATTGGGGGTGGGAATCCCCACGCAAAGGATATTGTAATTTATCCCAGGGGTTCTTTCTGCAACGTAGCAAAGGTTTGTATTAAACGACACGTTTTCCCAAAACGTTCTTGATGATACTGAGGTACGTTTCCTCCGTTTGGTTGGTATGGCTTAATGCTATGAGTGGCGTATTTAAAGGGAAGTGGTTGGCAGCGTTGCATTTTGAACCCATAACCTAATCCCTCCCCGTTTTTCAACTGGTCGTTCAGAACAGCACCGTTTCCGTTTAATTGAAACGAAGCAGACGGGTTTTTTTTTTTTCATATTGAACGCAGCCCAGGAGGACACAAGCAGCAGCCGATTCTAACCTGTCACCGACCGTGTTAGTGTAGTAATGAATACGGTTCAAAGGGTGGCACACCATACCTACCAATTTGTAGCTAACAGCCAGCCAAGTGCAACCAGCTACATTAACATAATCCTAGCATTAGGCTGTTATGCTGGCATTATGATCGCGGATTAAAAAAATAGTCCCCTAAAAAGACACGCTATACTCGAATATCGATTATTTTTTGCACTTGTGCGGTACAACTGTTTTTCACAGCATTGCAACCTTTGAAAAAATACATGGATAATTGTATTTTTTATACCAGCATTTATTTTGAAAGTTTACACATTGGTATGTTAAAAGCTATTGTGTATGCTATATTTAAAGAAATACATTTTTTATCCAATTTAAATATCTATTATTGGAATTACTCAGACTGCAAAACTTAAATTGGTCTCTTGTGATGGGCAACGGGTTTATAATAATACAGAGTGCTGGCGACTCCTTACTCCACCCACTCCATTCACTGCAATGTAATACACGACATTGTATATCGGATACTTATTGCGTTGTAAAGAGAAATGTACTACCTGTATCATATAAACTTGGGTAGGGAAATACTCAGTCGTGTCTCCGTTAACCAAATATGGTCCGTTTTATAAGGGGACTGTGTCGCACTGCCTGCTGCTGGCTGTTCGCTCTGCCCCATCCATAGCCCACAATGCAAAACACTAATAAACTGTACATGGGATACATATTGGCTTGTAGAGAGAACGTTTTCTGTCTCAGCTAAAGTGGAATGGGAAATAGTCAGTAGGGTCTCTACTATCCTAAGGTTAGTCTTGGAGGGGGACTGTAAAGTACTTCAGTACAAATAATTTAAAGTACTACTTAAGGTGTTTTTTGGGGTATCTGTACTTTACTATTTATTATTTTGACTACTTTTACTTTCCTACATCCCTAAAGAAGAGAATGTACTTTTTACTCCATACATTTTCCCTGACACCCAAAACTACTCGTTACATTTTGAATGGCTAGCAGGACAGGAAAATGGTCAAATTCATACACTTATCAAGAGAACATCCCTGGTCATCCGTATTGCCTCTCACTAAACACAAATGCTTTGTTTGCAAATTATGGAGTGTGCCCTTGGCTAACCATAAATAAAAACTAGACAATTGTGCTGTCTGGTTTGCTTAATGTAGGGAATTTTAAATTATTTATACTTTTACTTTCAATACTTAAGTATATTTTAGCTATTACATTTACTTTTGACACTTGAGTATATTTAAAACCAAATACTTTTAGACTTTTACTCAAGTAGTATTTTACTTGGTGACTTTCACTTTTACTTGTAATTTTCTATTAAGGTATCTGTACTTTTATTCAAGTATGACAATTGGGTACTTTTTCAACCACTGGTCGTATGGCCTGCGGCTGGATTTTCACTCCACCCCTCCATAGCCCCCAATGCAATACACTGTAATACACTGTACATGGGATACATATTGGCTTGTAAAGATACGTTTCTACCTGTCTCAGCTAAAGTGGGGTGGGAAATACTCACAAGGGTCTCTACTAAACAAATATGTGAAGTTTTGGAGTGGGACTGTGTTGTAAATATCCATGGTCCATTGAAGGTCAAAACATCAATATTTTAACCTTACATAAAACTTACTTTATGGTGAGAATGCCTTGCTCCTTTTTCTTTTCAATGATGATTAGATTTTTTGTTTACACTTCGACTCACATTGGAGCACCCTCCAATTCTTTCCCCTATTCATGGTCTGGAAATTAATACACACTCAACAACAAAAACACTAAAGCTAAACTTTATTATCAAAACGAAAATCTAATTTATTTACAAGTTAAATGTAATGAATATTAACCAGGCTATTAAGGACAGTATAATAAATCTTTCTGAACAGCAATGGATACAATTATTTACAAGTTTTAGGCCGATATGACTATATACTGCTTATCTATCAAGGTGTGCTGTATACAGTGATGGCCTATTACCTAGTTGTCAAAAATAATAACAGACAAGATTATTTACAAGCTATATTGTCATGATTATCTATAAAGGCCAGCAAAGGCAAAGTGCAAAATGTATTACAAGAGACAAGGCTATCAGTACCCAGTATAAACAAGCTTTCAGAGTAACAATGGAGAACATTCAACCTGGTCTCAGTGCACTTTGTATTATTCCGTCTGTAAATCCAAGGGACTCCATTTAGTATGATATGTTACCTTTCATATGGTATGTATTCATTTGTGGATGTCCATCACCCATTTCGAATGATATGTTACGAATTGTCAAAACGTACAACATGTTAAGAATTTGATATGATATGTTAAGAATTCTAGCTAGGTGGCTAGGTATCTAATGTTAGCTAGGCTAGGGGTGAGGGATACGTTTAGGAGTTAGGTTATGGTTATGGTTATGGGAAGTGTTAGCTAACATGCTAAGAAGTTTTAAAGTAGCTCTAAAGTAGTAAGTAGTTGAAAAGTTGCTAAAGTTGTGCGTGATGAGATTCAAACTCGCAACCTTTGAGTTGCTAGATGATAGCATTACACAACAATTTATTTCACACTGGAAGCAAATGGGGTAATAAAAAAAAAAGTGTTAAGGTGTTTTGTCTTTCCAACTGATATTCAACACAACAGTATATTCATTTATTGTTTTGGATAAAATGTAACATCCAGGACTTAATGCATATGTCTATAATGTATTCGGTTATTAGAGACCCTCCTGAGTATTTTCCACCCCACTTTAGCTGAGACAGGTAGAAATGTTTTTTCTCTACAAGCCAATATGTATCATATCAAAGGCATGGATAACTAAGTGCTCCTATGACAAAGTCCCCCTTCAAAACTAACCACATACTGACTATGTTCCACCCCACTTTAGCTAAGACAGATAAAAATGTTTTCTCTTTATATGTATCCCATGCACAGTCTATTACATTGGAGGCCATGGAGGGCATCACTTTAGCTGAGACAGGTAGAAAAGTTTCTATTTACAGTCCAATATTCTCAACATACCAGTGTCAGCATTGTATTTTTTCATTGTTGGTCTTATTTTTTTTAAAACATACATATTTATTTAACTAGGGAAGTCAGTTAAGAACAAATTCTTATTTTCAATGACAGCCTAGGAACAGTGGGTTAACTGCCTTGTTTCAGGGGCAGAACGACATATTTTTAACTTGTCAACTCGGGGATTCGATCTTGCAATGGTTACAAGTCCAACGCTCTAACCACTAGGCTACCTGCCGCCCCATACATACACATATATATAATATACACTGCTCAAAAAAATAAAGGGAACACTAAAATAACACATCCTAGATCTGAATGAGTGAAATATTCTAATTAAATACTTTTTTCTTTACATAGTTGAATGTGCTGACAACAAAATCACACAAAAATTATCAATGGAAATCAAATGTATCAACCCATGGAGGTCTGGATTTGGAGTCACACTCAAAATTAAAGTGGAAAACCACACTACAGGCTGATCCATCTTTGATGTAATGTCCTTAAAACAAGTCAAAATGAGGCTCAGTAGTGTGTGTGGCCTCCACGTGCCTGTATGACCTCCCTACAACGCCTGGGCATGCTCCTGATGAGCTGGCGGATGGTCTCCTGAGGGATCTCCTCCCAGACCTGGACTAAAGCATCCGCCAACTCCTGGACAGTCTGTGGAGCAACGTGGCGTTGGTGGATGGAGCGAGACATGATGTCCCAGATGTGCTCAATTGGATTCAGGTCTGGGGAACGGGCGGGCCAGTCCATAGCATCAATGCCTTCCTCTTGCAGGAACTGCTGACACACTCCAGCCACATGAGGTCTAGTATTGTCTTGCATTAGGAGGCACCCAGGGCCAACCGCACAAGCATATGGTCTCACAAGGGGTCTGAGGATCTCATCTCGGTACCTAATGGCAGTCAGGCTACCTCTGGCGAGCACATGGAGGGCTGTGCGGCCCCCCAAAGAAATGCCACCCCACACCATGACTGACCCACCGCCAAACCGGTCATGCTGGAGGATGTTGCAGGCAGCAGAACATTCCCCACGGCGTCTCCAGACTCTGTCACATGTGCTCAGTGTGAACCTGCTTTCATCTGTGAAGAGCACAGGGCGCCAGTGGCGAATTTGCCAATCTTGGTGTTCTCTGGCAAATGCCAAACGTCCTGCACGGTGTTGGGCTGTAAGCACAACCCCCACCTGTGGATGTCGGGCCCTCATACCACCCTCATGGAGTCTGTTTCTGACCGTTTGAGCAGACACATGCACATTTGTGGCCTGCTGGAGGTCATTTTACAGGGCTCTGGCAGTGCTCCTCCTGCTCCTCCTTGCACAAATGCGGAGGTAGCGGTCCTGCTGCTGGGTTGTTGCCCTGCTACGGCCTCCTGCACTACCTGAGCCACTTGTGTGGGTTGTAGACTCCGTCTCATGCTACCACTAATGTGAAAGCACCGTCAGCATTCAAAAGTGACCAAAACATCAGCCAGGAAGCATTGGAACTGAGAAGTGGTCTGTGGTCACCACCTGCAGAACCACTCCTTTATTGGGGTGTCTTGCTAATTGCCTATAATTTCCACCTGTTGTCTATTCCATTTGCACAACAGCATGTGAAATTTATTGTCAATCAGTGTTGCTTCCTAAGTGGACAGTTTGATTTCACAGAAGTGTGATTGACTTGGAGTTACATTGTGTTGTTTAAGTGTTCCCTTCATTTTTTTGAGCAGTGTATATATATATATACACTTATATATAATATATATGTGTATGTATTGGGTGGCAGGTGGTTAGAGCGTTGGACTTGTAACCGAAAGGTTGCAAGATCGAATCCCCGAGCTGACAAGTAAAAAAATCTGTCGTTCTGCACATATATACTAATATATACACACACATATATATTGTGACACATACAGTTGAAGCTTACATACACTTAGGTTGGAGTCATCAAAACTCATTTTTCAACCACTCCACAAATGTCTTGTTAACAATCTATAGTTTTGCCAAGTCAGTTAGGACATCTACTTTGTGCATGACAAGTAATTTTTCCAACAATTGTTTACGGACAGATTATTTCACATAATTCACTGTATCACAATTCCAGTGGGTGAGAAGTTTACATACACTAAGTTGACTGCCTTTAACTCAGCTTGGAAATTTCCAGAAAATGATGCCATGGCTTTAGAAGCTTCTGATAGACTAATTGACATCATTTGAGTCAATTGGATGTGTACTTGTGGATGTATTTCAAAGCCTACCTTCAAACTCAGTGCCCCTTTGCTTGACATCATGGGAAAATCAAAAGAAATCAGCCAAGACCTCAGAAAATAAATTGTAGACCTCCACAAGTCTGGTTCATCCATGGGAGCAATTTCCAAATGCCTCAAGGTACCACGTTCATCTGTACAAACAATAGTATGCAAGTATAAACACCATGGGACCACGCAGCCATCAGGAAGGAGACGCGTTCTGTCTCCTAGAGATGAACGTATTTTGGTGCGAAAAGTGCAAATCAATCCCAGAACAACAGCAAAGGACCTTGTGAAGATGCTGGAGGAAACGGGTACAAAAGTATCTATATCCACAGTAAAACAAGTCCTATATCGACATAACCTGAAAGGCCACTCAGCAAGAAAGAAGCCACTGCTCCAAAATTGCCATAAAAAAAGCCAGACTACATTTTGCAACTGCACATGGGGACAAAGATCATACTTTTTGGAGAAATGTCCTCTGGTCTGATGAAACAAAAATAGAACTGTTTGGCCATAATGACCATCGTATGTTTGGAGGGAAAAGGGGGAGGCTTGCAAGCTGAAGAACACCATCCCAACCGTGAAGCATGGGGGTGGCAGCATCATGTTGTGGGGGTGCTTTGGTGTAACTGAGGAGGGATTGGTGCAGGAGGGACTAGTGCACTTCACAAAATAGATGGCATCATGAGGAAAGGAAAATGATGTGGATATATTGAAGCAACATCTCAAGACATCAGTCAGGAAGTTTAAAGCTTGGTCGCAAATGGGTCTTCCAAATGGACAATGACCTCAATCATACTACCAAAGTTGTGGCAAAATGGCTTAAGGACAACAAAGTCAAGGTATTGGAGTGGCCATCACAAAGCCCTGACCTCAAACCTATAGAAAATTTGTGGGCAGAACTGAAAAAGCGTGTGCGAGCAAGGCCTACAAACCTGACTCAGTTACACCAGCTCTGTCATGTGGAATGGGCCAAAATTCACCCAACTTATTGTGGGAAGCTTGTGGAAGAATACCTGAAACGTTTGACCCAAGTTAATCCATTTAAAGGCAATGCTACCAAATACTAATTGAATGTATGTAAACTTCTGACCCACTGGGATTTTTTTTTCTCACCTTTATTTAACCAGGTAAGTTCTCATTTTCAACTGCGACCTGGCCAAGATAAAGCACATCAGTTCGACACATACAACAACACAGAGTTACACATGGAATAAACAAAACACAGTCAATAATACAGTAGAAGAAGAAAACAACAAAAACGTCTATATAGTGAGGTAAGATAAGGGAGGTAAGGCAATAAATAGGCCACGGTGGCGAAGTAATTACAATATAGCAAATATACACTGGAATGGTAGATGTGCAGAAGATTAATGTGCAAAAAGAGATACTGGGGTGCAAAGGAGCAAGATAAATAAATAAAGTATGTGGATGAGGTAGTTGGATGGGCTGTTTACAGATGGGCTATGTACAGGTGCAGTGATCTGTGAGCTGCTCTTACAGCTGGTGCTTAAAGCTAGTGAGGGAGATAGGAGTCTCCAGCTTCAGTTATTTTTGCAGTTCGTTCCAGTCAACGGCAGAAGAGAACTGGAAGGAAAGGTGGCCAAAGTGGGAATTGGCTTTGGGGGTGACCAGAGAGATAAACCTGCTGGAGCGCGTGCTATGAGTGGGTGCTGCTATGGTGACCAGTGAGCTGAGATAAGGCGGGGCTTTACCCTGTAGAGACTTGTAGATGACCTGGAGCCAGTGGGTTTGGCGACAAGTATGAAGCGAGGGCCAGCCAACGAGAACATACATGTCGCAGTGGTGGATAGTATATCGGGCTTTGGTGACAAAATGGATGGCACTGTGATAGACTGCATCCAATTTGTTGAGTAGGGTGTTGGAGGCTATTTTATAAATGACATCGCTGAAGTTGAGGATCGGTAGGATGGTCAGTTTTACGAGGGTATGTTTGGCAGCATGAGTGAAGGATGCTTTGTTGTGAAATAGGAAGCCGATTCTACATTTAATTTGGGATTGGAGATGCTTAATGTGAGTCTGGAAGGAGAGTTTACAGTCTAACCAGACGCCTAGGTATTTGTAGTTGTCTACATATTCTAAGTCAGAACCGTCCAGAGTAGTGATGCTGGATGGGCGGGCAGGTGCGGGCAGTAATTGGTTGAAGAGCATGCATTTAGTTTTACTTGCATTTAGGAGCAGTTGGAGGCCACGGAAGGAGAGTTGTATGGCATTGAAGCTCGTCTGGAGGTTAGTTAACACAGTGTCCAAAGAAAGGCCAGAAGTACACAGAATGGTGTTGTCTGCGTAGAGGTGGATCAGAGAATCACCAGCAGCAAGAGCGACATCATTGATGTATACAGAGAAGAGAGTCAGCCCGAGAATTGAACCCTGTGGCACCCCCATAGACTGCTGGCACCCCCATAGAACCCTGTGGCACCCCCATAGACAGTTTTAGGAAGAGAGGGTCCAGATTGTCTAGCCCTGCTGATTTGTAGTGGTCCAGATTTTGCAGCTCTTTCAGAACATCAGCTATCTGGATTTAGGTGAAGGAGAAATGGGGATAGGCTTGGGCAAGTTGCAGTGAGGGGTGCAGGGCTGTTGACTGGGGTAGGGGTAGCCAGGTGGAAAGCATGGCCAGCCGTAGAAAAATGCTTATTGAAATTCTCAATTATCGCAGATTTATCGGTGGTGACAGTGTTTCCAAGCCTCAGTGCAGTGAACAGCTGGGAGGAGGTGCTCTTGTTCTCCATGTACTTTACAGTGTCCCAGAACTTTTTGGAGTTAGTGCTACAGGATGCACATTTCTGTTTAAAAAAGTTAGCCTTTGCTTTCCTAACTGCCTGTGTATATTGATTCCTAACTTCCCTGAAAAGTTGCATGTCGCAGGGGCTATTCGATGCTAATGCAGTACACCACAGGATGTTTTTGTGCTGGTCAAGGGCAGTCGGGTCTGGAGTGAACCAAGGGCTATATCTGTTCCTGGTTCTAATGTTTTTGAATGGAGCATGCTTATATAAGATGGTGAGGAAAGCACTTTTAAAGAATAACCAGGCATCCTCTACTGACGGAATGAGGTCAATATCCTTCCAGGATACCTGGACCAGGTCGATTAGACATATACATACAGTGCCTTGCGAAAGTATTCGGCCCCCTTGAACTTTGCAACCTTTTGCCACATTTCAGGCTTCAAACATAAAGATATAAAACTGTATTTTTTTGTGAAGAATCAACAACAAGTGGGACACAGTCATGAAGTGGAACGACATTTATTGGATATTTCAAACTTTTTTAACAAATCAAAAACTGAAAAATTGGGCGTGCAAAATTATTCAGCCCCCTTAAGTTAATACTTTGTAGCGCCACCTTTTGCTGCGATTACAGCTGTAAGTCGCTTGGGGTATGTCTCTATCAGTTTTGCACATCGAGAGACTGACATTTTTTCCCATTCCTCCTTGCAAAACAGCTCGAGCTCAGTGAGGTTGGATGGAGAGCATTTGTGAACAGCAGTTTTCAGTTCTTTCCACAGATTCTCGATTGGATTCAGGTCTGGACTTTGACTTGGCCATTCTAACACCTGGATATGTTTATTTTTTAACCATTCCATTGTAGATTTTGCTTTATGTTTTGGATCATTGTCTTGTTGGAAGACAAATCTCCGTCCCAGTCTCAGGTCTTTTGCAGATTCCATCAGGTTTTCTTCCAGAATGGTCCTGTATTTGGCTCCATCCATCTTCCCATCAATTTTAACCATCTTCCCTGTCCCTGCTGAAGAAAAGCAAGCCCAAACCATGATGCTGCCACCACCATGTTTGACAGTGGGGATGGTGTGTTCAGGATGATGAGCTGTGTTGCTTTTACGCCAAACATAACGTTTTGCATTGTTGCCAAAAAGTTCAATTTTGGTTTCATCTGACCAGAGCACCTTCTTCCACATGTTTGGTGTGTCTCCCAGGTGGCTTGTGGCAAACTTTAAACTACACTTTTTATTGATATCTTTAAAAAATGGCTTTCTTCTTGCCACTCTTCCATAAAGGCCAGATTTGTGCAATATACGACTGATTGTTGTCCTATGGACAGAGTCTCCCACCTCAGCTGTAGATCTCTGCAGTTGATCCAGAGTGATCATGGGCCTCTTGGCTGCATCTCTGATCAGTCTTCTCCTTGTATGAGCTGAAAGTTTAGAGGGACGGCCAGGTCTTGGTAGATTTGCAGTGGTCTGACACTCCTTCCATTTCAATATTATCACTTGCACAGTGCTCCTTGGGATGTTTAAAGCTTGGGAAATCTTTTTGTATCCAAATCCGGCTTTAAACTTCTTCACAACAGTATCTCGGACCTGCCTGGTGTGTTCCTTGTTCTTCATGATGCTCTCTGCGCTTTTAACGGACCTCTGAGACTATCACAGTGCAGGTGCATTTATACGGAGACTTGATTACAAACAGGTGGATTGTATTTATCATCATTAGTCATTTAGGTCAGAGATCCTCACTGAACTTCTGGAGAGAGTTTGCTGCACTGAAAGTAAAGGGGCTGAATAATTTTGCACGCCCAATTATTCAGTTTTTGATTTGTTAAAAAAGTTTGAAATATCCAATAAATGTCGTTCCACTTCATGATTGTGTCCCACTTGTTGTTGATTCTTCACAAAAAAATACAGTTTTATATCTTTATGTTTGAAGCCTGAAATGTGGCAAAAGGTCACAATGTTCAAGGGGGCCGAATACTTTCGCAAGGCACTGTATAAATATATATATATAGAGAGAGAAATATATATACAAATATATATTATTATTTTTATTTCAAATGACTTACTGCCTTTTCTTGTTGGCACAATAAAAGTGGCCATTGACTAAAATTCAATATATTTTGATGCAGTTTTGAAATCGGCTTTTATTTAGGTTTCCTCATTGCAGTACTGCTAACATTACTACAATTCTCTCAGCAAGATTATTTGGTCAAATATCTATGGCGATATACAATGGAGGAAAGCATGGAAAATTGCTAACAAATATTGTATCAGTAACCAGGTAAAGGAAGTTTAATTTAAAATGTTACATAGAATTTATCCTGTGAAACTTGTTTTGGAAAGATTCAAGCTGAATATTGACTATAAATGTGATTTCTGGAATGGACGAGACTATTTTGCATTTGTTTTTTGCCTGTATTTATGGTGGAATTTTTTGGATTGATAAACATAATTTTGTTACAAATAAAATAGGACCGGTGGTACTATTTAATTGTTTTGATATAATAATTAATTTCTGAAATTCTGACTTTGATAAAGATGTGGTATATTTAATTAAACTGCTAATAATATCAGGTAAATTTCACATTCACAAATGCAAATGGTCTAATTCAAAACCTAACTTTTTTCACTTTAGAAATGAATTTAAACAATATGGCACTACAACTAAAATGAAAAACAAAAAGAACAATTAAAACTTGTATTATTAATGAATATGATTTGTTTGTTTAGGATTCCTGGCAATGTAAATAGTTTGTATGTATGCTTGTTTGCATGTGACTATTCCTAATTTGTTTGTTGATATTTGTTAATAAAAATAGTTCTAACATTACACTACAGTATCACGTCTACTAGCTATCATGTTAAGTGAGCCAGGTGGCAAGGGTGTGAGAGCAGAGTGGAAGTAAAGTCAACTACTAGATAACGTTACAGATAGCAATGAAATCAACTTGTTTAGCTAGTAACCTCTGCTAGCTAACTTGCACGTCTACCTTGTGAAAGCTCATGTCTCCGAAGTAGTCCGAACAACCTGGCTAGTGACGTGTTAGCAACAGGTTTGCCTCTGACTGACCGACCACATCCCACACCGCAGTGCGATTGACCGGGTTTTGGTTGAAGAAAATAGTTATCTAGCTCGCTAGGTCCCTGGAGGGGGATAAGCATAAACACGACAGGTGGGTGGATTTTTAGTTAAGTAAGTTTGTTAGTAGCTTCTTATATTAGCTAACGTTAACGACTAACGTTAAAGGCTTAGACAGGATAAACATTCAAGCCAGACCGCTTTTGTATTTATGGTAGCTAATGTTAGCTAGCTTGCTATAACAGTTAACGTTACTAAGCTGGCTGTCTCAGTTTATCTGGTGCTTGTTTAACGTTAAACTCAGTTTCAGATGAAAACGTAAGGATATGGCTTGGTGTATAGACTAACGTTACCGCAGTTTAAGTAAGCCAGCAGCTAACGTTAGCTAGCTACATTTAGCTAATTGTCAGCTAGTTACTGTAAATTAGCTAGTTGGTATTTTTTTATCGATCTGATCCGCTTATGGTTTCACATTCTACAATATTGCAATGTGTATGGTTGTCTGGTTAGCTGGTTGTCTGTTTTGCTAACTCGGCGTCTTGACTTCAGTCTATATAGTAACTTGGGTCCCTGAGACTAACGTTAGACAGTCAGCTAATTCTTAGAATAACGAACGTTATTTAACGAGCTAATGTCAGAATAGTAATGCGAATTGACCTGACCACGTTGCAGCCAAATGACTCGTTACTGCATTTCCAATTTATTCAGGAATCGAAGTTATTTACCAAGTGTTTCAAAAAGTTGGTACGCCTGGTTAAATTTTCTTTGTACTCATGCCGTGGTGCGTAGGTAACGTTACCTAGTTAACGTTGGTGTGTCAGGGCTAGATTGGCTGTTGAAATAAGTCTTATGATAGAGGATGTTTTTCTCTCTTTCCTGGGCAATGAGTGCTCCAATTAACCACCATCTGACAGGACATTCATGAATAGATAGGCTACACTTTTTTTTCTTCACCCCCCCCCAAAAGTCTTACACAGCAACTTCTGTATTCCGAGGTTGAAGTTTGTCTTTGTTCCCATAAGATAGTTTTGGAAATATTTTTCCTCTGCAAAACGGGCTAAACCAGACTGTCATTGACATAAGTTACCAACACACCCACACAAAACCAAAGCACAACACAGGAAATTTGGTTTTATTTGGCACATTCCAGATAACTTTTTTTACTACATGAACTCCTCTAGTGTTGCTCAGTGTGTGAGTACAGTAACTTTAGCTACTGGCTAGCCTATGTGTATCTGGACCATACTGCCAAATATATCCTAATTTCCTCCTTTAGTGTCTATACTCAGTGTTTCTTCAAGGATTTTTTTTCAGCGGCGGTGGCAAAGTTAGGAGGGGGGGGGAAGAAATCTTTTGTTGTTCTGAAGCTACTTTTCTGCAACTCTACACATTTTGCAATGGGGCCATACTCGTAGCATTCAGAGTTTTCTTTAGTACTATTTTACTACACCGATCTGGATGGTAGCTCTCCACTCTTTGTTGATACCACTGATGTGTGAGCGAAAAGAGTAGGGAAAATGGAGAACGAACTGTTTGCCAACTACATTTTCCGAAATTGTATGTGTTAGTCAAGCACATATATTATTTCGTAGTTAGCTCCTTAGCTAAATCGTCATTATGACAAAGGTAGTTAGCTAAAGCGTTTAGTCAACTAAGCAAGAACACTTTCTTGCCCGCACATGCTTTGATCTCTGCAACAGTAGTAGGCGCGAGACATTGACTAGCAAAGGAAACGTGCTGCGTTGCGTGGATTGAAACAGACATGGCAGAGAGCTGTTTTTCTAATACCGTCCTTCACAGAAATGTATGTTGGACTGTTAAAGATTAGTAGGCCTATGTTTAATTAATCAGTTATTGATCTGTCCTCTTGATATCGGCGTGTGTCAACAGTAGGCTGCTAATGATGTGATAATAGCCTAGTCAGTTCACCAATGAATGGTAGCCTAGTAGTCAGACCTAACTTGATGGATGAGGTCAGGGATGGAGATCTGAAACAAGTTTATAGGCTGTGTTCAGTTGTTTCATGTTCTAAATACAGTAGGATAAACTACTACATTGCATCTAGTAATGTAATGATTATTTTAGCCCCAACCAAAATTAAGCAGCCAGTTTACATTTTCACTAGACTATCCACATAGACTCCCATTAATTACAATAATAATTACAATAATCATTTAAAATTTAACCTAGAAAAAATTGAACGTGTAATTGAGACCATCTCAATTTCATTAAGGACCAAATACCTAGACTATTTTGTTGGTAACATTGTTTGATGTCATTAAAGACTATAGGTTTCAGGAAGTGGCAGTTACAGATTTAAAATAATGCAAAATGTGTTGTCGTGAGGTGCCACTGCAGTGATGAAGTGATACTCGTAATTATTCTTCATGGTTGGCAGTTCTGGACTGAGAGAAATTGCCGTTTTAATGCTAATTTCCTGTAATTCTACACATTTTGCCATGGGGCTTAAAGAAATTGCAGCTTCAAAGCTATACTGAACAAAAATACACAGTGGCCTCCCTCATTCTTAAATGGAAGAAGTTTGGAACCACCAACACTCTACCTAGAGCTGGCCGCCCGGCCAAACAGAGCAATCGGGGGAGAAGGGCCTTGGTCAGGGAGGTGGCCAAGAACCCAATGGTAACACTGACAGAGCTCTAGAGTTCCTCTGTGGAGACGGGAGAACATTCCAGAAGGACAACCATCTTTGCAGTACTCCACCAATCAGGCCTTTATGGTAGAGTGGCCAGACGGAAGCCACTCCTCGGTAAAAGGCACAAGACAGTCCGCTTGGAGTTTGCCAAAAGGCACCTAAAGGACTCTCAGACCATTAGAAACTAGATTCTCTGGTCTGATGAAACCAAGATGGAACTCTTTGGCCTGAATGCCGAGCGTCACATCTGGAGGAAACCGGGCACAATCCCTGCGGTGAAGCATGGTGGCGGCAGCATCATGCTGTGGGGATGCTTCTCAGCGGCAGGGAATGGGAGACAAGTCAGGATCCAGGGAAAGATGAACGGCGCAAAGTACAGAGAGATCCTTGATGAAAACCTGCTGCAGAGCGCTCAGGACCGCAGACGGGGGTGAAGGTTCACCTTCCAAAAAGACAACGACCCTAAGCACACAGCCAGAGCCCGGACTTGAACTCGATCGAGCATCTCCGGAGAGACCTGAAAATAGCTGTGGAGAGACCTGAAAATAGCTGTGTGGCGACGCTCCCCATCCAACCTGACAGAGCTTGAGAGGATCTGCAGAGAAGGGAGAAACTCCCCAAATACAGGTGTGCCAAGCTTGTAGCGTCATTCCCAAGAAGACTCGAGGCTGTAATCGCTGCCAAAGGTCCTTCAATTAATTACTGAGCAAAGATTCTGAATATTTATGTAAATGTGATATTTCAGTTTTTTTATTTGTAATAAAATAGCAAAAAAATTATATTTTTGCTTTGTCATTTTAGAATAAGGCTGTAAGGTAACAAAATGCATTCTAGGGCTCATCTCAACCTTAGCTGTGCAGGTGTACTGTACTCTACTTGAAGACATTCTGTCAGAGCTCACAGAAGCTATGATTTCGTCATTCTAAATTATGTCTACTGTATTCTCTTCCCCAGTTATGATTAACTTATTTTGAATCTCTCATAGCAGAGCTCATTCAGTTTTTTTGTGCCTCATTTGTCTCTATCTGAAAGGTAGTCCCTACTCAATTTAATTGAGTGAAATCTCATCCAGATTTAGAATTTGTTATTTGTAATTTAAAAGGCAAATGAGTTGTTTGCAAAGGTAATGACGGTTGTGCAATGCAATTCTTACAGCCAGTGGTTTCTCCTCCCTGCTGTTCCTGGACCCTCCATTAACAGTGCATGTTTAGCAAAGCTGTTTCCTGTCAACAACCACTGCCTCAATTTATCAGACCCCTGCTGGCTGTATAACACTCTTTCCTTTTACTCTAATTCCTTCTTTTCTTCTCCATGTTTTATTTGTTATCCAAGTTGTAAATTCTACTATTTTTGTGTTAGTCTGTTTTTCCTCCTTTTAAAATGTGTATTATGGTATTTCTCTGTGTCTAATTCTGTGTGTTTGCAAAAATGTAAACATACTCAATGGTTTTCCGGTGGGAGGTATGAGAGTGTGGAGGTCTATGCTATACTTTGATGTATGCAGCCTCAGGGTCTACAGGAAACAGTTCCTTCCTTCGTAATGACACCAAATTGTGTTCTCTTCTCAGGCTCTTCCTACTCCTTACTCATGTGATATGACATCACTGCATGGTTACCACAGAAACCAGGGCTCAGTTCAGACGGTTGACAGCCAGTCAGGTGAGTGTGGATGGGATTGCCCATAACAGCTACTCAGAAGAAATTGATGCCAAAGCAGAATTAGATAATTTCGCCACCAACTAGTTCTGTGCGTTTAGTGATGCACGGGTTGACTCATAATCCGCAGTCCCTGCAATTTTAGTGCGGGTTTAGGGTCATTGAATATTGTGTAGACGTAGGGCGGGTTGAATACAGTTATGTTGTAAATGCATAATCCTTACGACCGGTCAAACTGATGTCATTTGGAAATTGGGACATAAATAACTTTTTAACTGCATTTTCTCCCAGGTCCCTAAACGTCTTTGCTCCGTGAAATAAACAGAGATGACAGAGAACTTTACAGATTGAAAGCTTCAGTCTAGCGATTTCTGACATTCTGCTGAGCACCAGTTTATTTAGTCTTCTAGGGCAACATATAATGACAGAAGAGAAGCTTCATGTATCTAATTATAGAAAAGTTGACTAACAAATAGCCTACCAAGATGTCAGAAATTATAAGCAGAAACATATCTAAATTTGTCAAAAACAGTCCTGCATCCCCAGTCAAAAATGTGTTCTGCTGTCTTGGACTGTAGTTTACAGCACATGTTCTATATTAGCGAGTTAGCGTTGGGTTCGCGTCTCAGATTTTCACTTTATCACTTAGTCTGGTGGTTGTGGATGGTTTATTAGCAATTGCGGGCGGGTGTGGGTGAATAAAAAGCTGACCCGCGCACGACTACTTTGTTTCCCTCACAACGTAGGCGAGCAGTCAATCTGTTACAGAGTAGCCTAACTCGAGAAGAACATGTGGAATGCATTATGAGATCTGCAGGAACCTATAAAGCAGTCCACCAAAAATATCTGCTTGTTGACATTGTTGCTCTCCCTCTTCTACCCGTACTGGCCATAACCCTTGGGCTCCCGAGTGGCGCAGCGGTCTAAGACATTGCATCTCAGTGCTAGAGGTGTCACTACAGACCCTGGTTCGATTCCAGGCTGTATCACAACCGCCCGTGATTGGGAGTACCATAGGACGGCGCACAATTGACCCATCGTCATCCGGGTTTGGCCGGGTAAGGCCGTCATTGTAAATAAGAACAAATTCTTAACTGACTTGCCTAGTTAAATAAAGGTAAAATAAAATAAGAGGGAACATCTGATTTTACTCAGTGTTTATAGTTATTACATCCCTTATGTATAACCACAACACATCTCTCAAGTGAACAGTTCTCTGATAACCATTCACAACAGGAATCTAGCAAGTTTAGAGCTATTGTTAGTGGGGGAGGAGCAAAATATCCTAATTACTCATTGTTTTTCAATGGAATTCCCCTTTTACTGCCATAGGCCAGACCTGTCTTGCATTACCACACTGACTCTATGGAAAATACTCCTAGGAGAGTGAGCCTTCCTGCATCTGCCTCTCTGATACTGTTGTCTGATGCATCTCTGTAATCTTCAGATTACTGTTGATCCTCAAAACAACCACCAGACAGTCATTGAGCTGTCAGGATTTCTGATGTCTCACCTGTAGAAGTAGTCTGAGGTTCACTAGCTATGCTGCCAATGAACTGAACCCTTCCCATATCCAGGGAACTGAACCCTCCAGAGGAGATGGATCTCTCCCTCTCCCCCTGGCTGAGGCCTGCCATACTGATGAATGGCCTCTGTTTAACAGCACATCTGCTTCTAGAGCAGCCAGCCACAACGCTGGGTGCATGACTCCTCCAAAGGTAAAGTCCAGAGTGATGCCCAGATAGAGGAAGTAAAATCTGCCTTGGTTCTCCCATGTTCCTGATGATGTGAAGGCCACAGTCCTAGTACAGTCATTACATTGCATCAGAGAGAGAAGTGGCAGTAGGACTCACTAAGTAGTACACATCATTTATTGGATTATGGTTTTACTGTTAGACGTACAGTTAATGGCCAAGGTTGCTGATAGAGATTTGTACATTTCTCTCTAGGTGTTTTTCACAGGGATGGCTGCACAAGTGGAGGTACAGACTGGGGAGGTGGGAAGGACAGGTGTAGGGGGGCGACTGCACCTCAGCCCTCTGGCTGACTCCAGCAACAAGAGCCTAACAGAGGGCCCATCCAACACCCAGGGCTCCCTCATCATCACTCCAGAGTCCAGTAAGCCTGTCCCTGCACCCAAACCACGGCTCACTCCCAAACCTTTCGCTGTGGAGAAAACCCCCACCATCCGGCCCATACTTGCTCCTAAGCCTAATACCAAGCCCCGACCAGAGCCCACTCGCCCTACTTTTTACAAACCTGACCCTCCCAATGGCCCAAAACCTCAGCAGCCGAACGTTACCAGCAAACACAGGCCAGTGTCGACCAACCACAGCCGTCCTGCTCCTACCTCCTACAAACCCTCTCCCAAGTTGAGCACGGGACAAACCACCAAGCCTGTAGCCCAGCCCTTCAAACCCGCCCCTCTAACACTTGGGGACCACAGCAAACCAACTCCTTCCCAACCGATGGGGCGTCAGAAACCAGCTGCGGCAGGCTTGTCCCACTCACAAGGCCCTAAGAAACCCCCTTCAGTGGAATGGTCCGGATCCACCAAGCAGGAGAAGGAATGTGGCAAAACAGCATCCAATATCAGAGCTGGAGGAGCCTATTTGACCAGAGCCAAGTCAATGGGCTTCCTCCGTCAGATAGGGCTAGAGGGGGAGGAGAGGAAGAAGGATGAAGGGCCAGAGGTCACAGTTCAACTCCGAACCCAGTCTACAGGCTCCAGGCCTAGACCTGTGTCGGCTATCTTCCTACCCTCTCCCACTCAGGCTGAGTCGTCCACCCCAGCTGATCGCTGGGTTGGGAGACGGCCCCTTTCAGCCGACCTCACCTCCAGGTTTGAGTCCATTGGCCTGTCTCTGCACCGCGGCTCTCCTGCCAAGACTGGCAGCAAGGAAAACAGTCCAGAGGAGGGAGCACTGCTACGGAGGAGAGAGGGGGAGACGGGAGCAGAGGGGACCATTGCTACACCACAGGCCCCAGTCAGCAAGCCTTCAGCCCTAGCACAAGGGAGTGAGAAGAAAAAAGAGGAAGAGAAGGATGAGGGAAAGGGTGGAGGAAGCATTAAGAGACGGATCAGTCTCTTGCTCGATTCTTCTTCTTCCTCTCCTGTGGTTCCTCTCCGTGTTGCTGCCCAAGGACCGGAGTCTTCCTCTCCAGTGCAGCCAGTCCCAGAGGCAGATGCACCACAGGGTGGTGTTAAACAGCGAATCAAGAAGCTAACAGAAGATACTGTTACGCCACCTGCTCAGACCCTGGCTGTTAAACCCCGACCTCTGCCCCCTGACCTGACCAAAAGGTAGGAGCTCCTCACCACCTTCAGTCTGCCTGTCTCTGTCATGTTTATGACTCTCCCATTGTCATTACCGTTCTTGTGGGATGTGTGTGTTTCTCTTCATCAGGTTTGGCTCTGAGAAGTCCACAGACCTCGGCAGTCCCTCTCCTAGTAAGGCGACAGACCGCCATGAGAGTGACACTGATCCTCAAGGGAGGGTAAGAGAGGTTGTGGAATTTGCTTAGATTAATATAGGTGATTTGGTGAAGGACTGCAATGAGCCTTGTGAGAATTTCTCTAACTCCTATGCCAACCAAACAAACCCAGAGGAAACACTGCTGTCTTTAATAGGCCAACAATAAGGTTACAGTTAAATCCTTGGTCCTCAGTGAACAAAGTCAAGTTTTCTATTTTGCTGCAAATATAGAATGAGACCGATTCCAGCAATTTACTAATTTACTGCCCTTAAAGCAAATGATCAGAGTTATGTTAAGTTGATGAATAAACTTAATCAACCAGCGGTCTAAGGCACTGCATCGCAATGCTATAGGTGTCACTACAGACCCGGGTTCGATCCCGGGCTGTATCACAACCGGCCGTGATTGGGAGTCCCATAGGGCGGCGCACAATTGGCCCAGCATCATCCGGGTTAGGGGAGGGTTTGGCCGGGGTAGGCCGTCATTGTAAATAAGAATTTTGTTCTTAACTGACTTGCCTGGTTAAATAAAGGTTAAATAAAAAAAAATATGAAACAAACCAGTTAAATGATCTTGATTGAGTTAAGTGAAGTGCCTCTGTTATACCACTGGGAGGACTGGAGTGCTTGTACTGTATGTTCCCCATCTTGTTTTACAGTCACTTTGTTTGATGAGCAACATCTAAAGATGGCTTTGTGAATACAGTATATTCCTTTATTTTAATAGAAAAATAACTTGTTTAGGTTTCTGACATTTAATGTAATGAATATTTAGTAGTTTCTCAGTTTGCCCCTGTAAGCCTGAAATGCCTAAGCAAAATGCCTATTATAAGGACTATATTCCTGGGAAAATTCTGATTTGCATTTCAAGTCTCAAACACTCTGGGCACCATTTATTTTCTCTGAATCAGTCTTTGTCTTGGAGCATACAAGCGAAGAGAACGTCACTGCCACAAAGGTACAAAGAGCTTTGAAATCAAAGCCAGGGCATTAGTCATCTCTGGTGGTTCTTTGTGCGTTATGAAACATGCTGAGAGTGAAGCACTGGGAAAAGGTCAACACAGTGAGGCTTTGATTACCACCTCAGCACCACACCCACTTTCATGGGCCCAACAAAGAGGAGTGGGATCCACTTTCTGCCCAGACACAGTTGCCTCACTCAATCACTTGTCTTTGTATCACCCTCTCTTTTTATCTGTCATTATATAATACTAACAGCAAATAATACTAAGTTCATGATGATCATGCAGACAGTGTCCAGAATCTGAATTAACATGGGCCAACTCTTTGAATGACCTAATTCTAGGGGCAGGACTCAGTCTTCATCTTCAGTGACCAAAGGAAGGTGGATGAACACACCAGAGAGTCCAAAGAGCAGCCAACCCAGACCTTTTCTGACCCCTCAGCTGGAAGTACTGTGGCACAGCGGGGGCTGGAGATTGAGGCCCAGGAGAGCCACCCGAGCAGTGGGGTGCAGCCTGTGCGAGCAGCCCTGTTTGAGAATGTGGTGGAGAGACACAGCGTGCTGGTGATGGAGGAGGACAGAGCGCAGAACAACACAAAGAGCTGTCCCAAGAGAAGTGTCTCTCTCAAACTGGGGGATGGAGAGAAAGGCGGCAGCCTGGTCACCTCCCCCTACCGCGAGCCTGTGTCTCCCTCCAGCCCGCTTCGTGTGGAGCACTTGTTTGACACAGTGCACGCGGTGGGAGAGAGGAGAGCCGTTAGTGAGAGTGTCCCCTCGGCACAGCTGGAGGACAAGGCCATGACCCTCCGTTCCAGGCATTCTGAGGGGAACAGGCCAGCTAGGGCTGAGCCAGTGGAGAAGAGACCTGCTCGGGTCCAAGGAGACCTCAGTTCGACTCAGAGGGGAGCACCAGCCTCCCAACATGAACAGGGACCACGCTACCTCAGGGTTGGAGCTCTGCAGAAATGGAATACCTCTGAGGTGGATAGGGGGGCAGAGGTAGAGAAAGGAAGGCAAAGGGAAAGGGAGAGAAAGGAGGAGGAGAAAGAGAGGCAGAGGGAAGCGGAGAGGAGGATGCAAATGGCTGTAGAGAGGGAGAAGCCGAGAGAGCAGGACAGGGAGAGAGAGGAAGTGGCAGCACCGAAGCGTTTGAAAATGCTGGAGGCAGATGAGCAGCCACCCAAACCCAGGGCCACCTACTTTGCTCTGACTGGTCAGATTCAGGAAGTCATATCCCATGGGGATGAGGGAACAGAGAAAGGGGACATGGAAGTGCCCTTTGATTTCTCTGTGATGCCTGGACAATGGGGTTCTCAAGGGAAGGTAAAAAGGAACCCCTCTCTAGTCAAACCTTTTGGTAAAGGCTCCCAAGGTCAAGAACAAGAAGAGGAACTGATGGAGAGGAAGCAAACACAGGAAAGGAAAAGAGAAACGGCATGGGACAGAAAGACCGGGATGGATGAGATGGAAATAGAAAAACAGAAACAAGTTCTTGAGGAAGTAAGAGAATTGGAGAGGGGGAAAGAACGTCAGAGGGAGAGAAAGGAGTTTGAGAGGGAGAAACAGAGACAGCTGGAAATTGAGAGACAGAAACAGTTAGAATATGCTAGAAAGAGAGAGATGGAGAAGCAGAGAGAGTTAGAAAGGGAGAGACAAAATGAGTTGGAAAAGGAGACACAGAGAGAGTTGGAAAGACAGTGTGAGCTGGAGAGGGAGAGACAGTGTGAGCTGGAGAGACAGAAAGAGTTTAAAAGGGAGAGGCAGCGACAGTTCGACTTAGAGAGACAGAAGAAGTTGGAGAGACAGATGGTTGAAGAGTTGGAGGAAATAAAAGAAATGGAAACAAGGCAACTGTTTAGGTTTGAAAAGCAGAAGCAGGCTGAGAGAGAGAGACAACAGCTTCTGGAGCTTGAAAAGCAGATACTGAGAGAGAAGATGGAGAGAGAGGAGCAGGAGAAGATGGGACAGCAAGCAATACAACAGGAGGTAGACCAGGAGAGACAGAGGGAGTTGGAGCGGGAGAGACAGAGGGAGTTGGAGCGGGAGAGACAGAGGGAGTTGGAGCGGGAGAGACAGAGGGAGTTGGAGCGGGAGAGACAGAGGGAGTTGGAGCGGGAGAGACAGAGGGAGTTGGAGAGACAGAGGGAGTTGGAGCGGGAGAGACAGAGGGAGTTGGAGAGGGAGTTGGAGAGGGAGTTGGAGAGGGAGCTGGAGAGGGAGCTGGAGAGGGAGCTGGAGAGGGAGCGGGAGAGGGAGCGGGAGAGACAGAGGGAGCTGGAGAGGGAGCTGGAGCTGGAGAGGGAGCTGGAGCGGGAGAGGGAGTGGGAGAGACAGAGGGAGCGGGAGAGACAGAGGGAGCGGGAGAGACAGAGGGAGCGGGAGAGACAGAGGGAGCTGGAGCGGGAGAGACAGAGGGAGCTGGAGCGGGAGAGACAGAGGGAGCTGGAGCGGGAGAGTGTAGAAGAATTGGAGATAATAAAGGAGCTGGAGAGAAGACAACTGTTTGAGAAACAGAATGAGAGAGCGAGACAACAGCTTCAAAAGCAGAGACTGAGGGAGAAGATGGAGAAAGAGGAGCAGGAAAATATGAGACAGGTAGCTAGACAACAGGAGGCAGAGAGACAGAGAATCCTGGAGAGACAGAGGAGAGAGAACCAGGAGAGGGGGGTACTGGACTCCTTACCTCTCAGACCTAAAGTGCTGGATCTAGACTCTGTCTCTCTGGGTGACCTGCACTCCAGAGGCAGTCCCCACTCCCCTGGTGCCCGATGGAACCATCCATCTCCCCGGGGAGAGGACCACTACAGGCCTGGCATCCTGGACATAGACTCATTCAGGTCCCAGACCCAGACGCAGCCCTCGCCCACTAGAGAGGTGTTCCCTATTGCTGGCATCAAGGGCTCAGACCCAGGTAGTGGGGTGAGATCCCACACTCCAGAGAGGGAAGTTAGCCGTAGGGTGGGTGCAATGGGGCGACCCAGCCCAGTGTGGGCCCCCTCTCAGCAGGAGCTGTGGGAGCAAAGGCTAGGATTCAATGAGGAATCGGTGGATAGGCCCTTGGCTGGACCAGAACCACCCAAGAAGCCTGCCAATAAACCCAGCCTGGAGCAGCTCCTCCACCGGCAGTTGGACAGGGCCACGGCCCCCATTCTGGTCCCAGAGAGACGCTGGTCTGGTATGCCCAGTGAAGCATCCTTCCCCAGGAGAGAGCCCCACAGCCCTAGGTCCCCCATGGAGCAGACCTGGTTCCCGCAGGACTCAGGGCCCCAGGGGCACAGGGTAGAGGCCAGAGGACAGAGGAGATCTCAAGGCTCCCAGGTAAGAAAAGTATCTTATAGAGAGACCTAGCCTATGTGAGTGAATGGCATCTACAGAGCACAACATTCAGTGAATTCAACCAGTAATAATGGCCAATTAAAAAAGGATCATTGCTTACTTACTCCTTTTAAAAATGTGTATTGTTTTACTGCATTAGGAGAATATCATACTCAGACCTTTCGGCTTTCGCCTTCTGAGTGTAGCTTAAAATCTTACAATCAGGAACGACTTTTGCTTCTAACCAGGTTAGTCATCTGCCAATCTCATCTACCTGTTTCAGGGTTCTCAAACCCAGTTCCTAGAAAGCTACCCTCCTGTAGGTTTTCATTCAAACCCTGTTCCTGGAAAGCTACCCTCCTGTAGGTTTTCATTCAAACTCTGTTCCTGGAAAGCCACCCTCCTGTAGGTTTTCGCTCAAACCCCGGTTGTAACTAACCTGATCCAGCTTATCAACCAGCTAATTATTGGAATCAGTAGCTCTCCAGGAACAGGGTTGGAGTGACAATCTACAGTACGGTAGCTCTCCAGGAACAGGGTTGGAGTGACAATCTACAGTACGGTAGCTCTCCAGGAACAGGGTTGGAGTGACAATCTACAGTACGGTAGCTCTCCAGGAACAGGGTTGGAGAGCCCTGACCTGTATACATGTTACAATCACAAAGAAAGTACAGAATTGTAAGATATGGGAGCGGGCGCAGAAGGCAGTTGGGAGTGTCAGGCGTGAACCGTTCAGTAATCAATTACCTTAGGTGTACTTTATGAGTTAGCCCCACATATTTATGAACAGCTTGGTGTCTTTTGTGGCAAGCTGTCTCATAAATCGTTATAAGGTATACCCAAGTAAGCGGACACCTAAGGAAATTAAGTTGATTCTTTAATGGTTCATTAATGGTTCATGATTCATAAATTGATTCTTTAATGGTTCCTGATACTTTTGGCCATGTAGTGTGTGTGTGACTTTCAACATGGCACCGTTATAGGATGCCACCTTTCCAACAAGTCAGTTTGTCAAATTTCTGCCCTGCTAGAGCTGTCCCGGTCAATTCTAAGTCCTGTTATTGTGAAGTGGAAACATCTAGAAGCAACAATGGCTCATCCGCAAAGTGGTAGGCCACACAAGCTCACAGAACAGGTCCGGCGAGAGCTGAAGCGTGTAGCGCGTAAAAATCATCTGTCCTCGGTTGCAACACTGCCAAATTCCAAACTACCTCTGGAAGCAATATCAGCACAATAACTGTTCCCGCGGGAGCTTCATGAAATGGGTTTTCATGGCCGAGCAGCTGCACACAAGCTTAAGCTCGACATGCGCAATGCCAAGGTCTGTTGAAGTGGTGTAAAGCTCGCCGCCTTTGGACTCTGGAGCAGTGGAAACCTGTTCTCTGGAGTGATGAATCGCACTTCAGTCGCTGGCAGTCCGACGGAAGAAACTAGGTTTGGCGGATGCTAGGACAATGCTACCTGCCCCAATGCATAGTGCCAACTGTAAAGTTTGGTGGAATATCGATAATTGTCTGGGGCTGTTATTCATGGTTCAGGCTAGGCCCCTTAGTTCCAGTGAAGGGGAATCTCAACGCTATGGCATACAATGACATTCTAGACAATTCTGTGGCAACACTTTGGGTAAGGCCCTTTCCTGTTTCAGCATGGCAATGCCCCCGTGCACAAAGCGCGGTCCATGCAGAAATGGTTTGTCGGGATTGGTGTGGAAGAACTTGACTGGCCTGCGCAGAGCCCTGACCTCAACCCCATCGAACAACTTTGTGATGAATTGGAACTCCGACTGCAAGCCAGGCCTAATCGACCAACATCAGTGCCTGACCTTGTGGCTGAATGGAAGCAAGTCCCTTCAGAAAGGTTCCAACAAATAAATAGTTGAAAGCCTTTCCAGCAGACTAGAGGCTGTTATAGCAGCAAAGGGGGACCAGCTCCATATTAATGCTAATGATTTTGGAATGAGATGTTTGACGGGCAGGTGTCTACATACCTTTGGCCATGTAGTGTACTCTCAATTGTCTTCCGTGCCCACTTCCATATCCTATAATTCTGTATGTTTTGTGTGATTGTAACATGTAGACCAGAGAAGCCATCCCTGATTGGTAAATGACTAACTACCCTGATTAGAAGCACCTGAACGGTGCTCACATGTGTTACCTAGAAAAGTTGTTCCTGATTCTAAGATTTGAACCTGCACACTGAAGGTAAAAGCCAAAACATCGGTGTGTGTTGTTCTCCTAATGCACTAAAATAATCTTTGTGTGCAGACTCATCTCCCTTTTTACCTATGTGAATATAACCAGAACAAGGGCTTTCGTGTAAACATTCTATTTAATTCTACTATCCCTGTGTCTTAGGAGCTGAACCGGATGAGGTCCCGCAGTGTGTCCCGTCGATCGGCCCCGTCTGAGAGTGCTGTGGAGGGGAGCCTGTCCAGGATGAGGAGCAGGAGTGCACATAGAGAGAGGGACCGACAGAGCTGGGTGAGTCATGATGCTCTGTTTCCATGCACACGGGTATAAACACACACAATCCCCAAATTTCTGACTCAAAGCTGGATGAGTTTCAGAAATGAGCTTCTGCTACAGTGATATTACACTGCTTCAACATGGTAACGATTGGAGCCCCCTCGGTTCTATGTTTAATCAATGTTTCCTTTCGAGCTGATTCTCACAGAAGGCCCCAGTTATTTGGGAAAAAATAAGCTTGTATATAACTTCAGTTGCTGGGTTTGTTGGTTGGTTGTGTGTGTGTGTGTGTGTGTGTTTTGTTACAGTAGGGTGGAGTAGGAATGCAGTTAGTTCACTGGGAGAGTTGAGTGCTATGTGGAGCACTGGGAGTAATGAGTTGATGAGTAATGTGAAAGGCATGGTCTCACTCATCTCCACCCTCTTTCACCTCACATAGCAGAGAAATTGAGGCCAGATATGTTCTCAGGTCTGTAATTCAGGATTGTCATTAGCTAATACATGCATGTACTGCTCACTTTGACAGCATCCTGTTTGCATAGCTGAAGGAATGCTATGCTGTGAAATTGGCTGTAGTGATATTGATATTACTTTTATTTAAAGCTACAATATGAAACTTTTTGCGTGACCCACAAAATTCACATAAAAATTTGAGTTATAGATCTGTCATTCTCATTGAAAGCAAGTCTAAGAAGCGGTAGATGTGTTCTATGTGCGCTATTTCTATGCTTCACGTTTTAAGTTGGGTTTTTCCGTCTAACTTTCGGTTTTGTACACTAGCTTCAAATAGCTGAAAATACAATATTTTAGGTTATGGAAAATATATCATACAGCGGTGTAGATGGCACAATGATTCTCTACACTTTACTTGCTTGTTTTGTCACATAAACTGAAAATAGGCGACCTATTGGAATTTTAGCAACCAGGAAATGGCGTAGCGACTTCTGCGTAGTGTATCTTTTAAAAGGATCGGACCCTTTTTTTCTTCTCAATTTTCACCTAAAATGACATACCCAACTCTAACTTCCTGTAGCTCAGGACCTGTAGCAAGGATATGGATATTCTTGATACCATTTGAAGGGAAACACTTTGAAGTTTGGAAATGTGAAATTAATGTAGCAGAATAACACATTAGATCTGATAATACAAAGAAGAAAAAAACATGTTTTTTTATGCAAGAGAAAGGCCAATATATGACTTAGATTTGACAATTTAGATTGTACACTAGATGGCAGCAGTGTATGTACAAAGTTTTAGACTGATTCAATAAACCATTGCATTTCTGTTCAAAATGTTGTATCAAGACTGCCCAAATGTGCCTAATTTGGTTTATTAATACATTTTCATTTTTAATCCAAGCTTTCTGCCCATATCAGATATGTCTGTGTCCTGGGAAATGTTCTTGTTACTTACAACCTCATGCTAATCACACTAGCCTACATTAGCTAAACCGTCCCGCTGGGGGGGGGGGACACTGGTCCTGTAGAGGTTTTAAGCACCTGTCTACATATCAGCCTGTGCTACAAAGGATTCCATCCAGAACCAAAACAAGTTTATATCAGCCCAAGTGTAAATGGCTGAAAGGGAAATGTTTATAAGCATACCAATATATTCATTAGATCAGAAGAAAATGAATGGGGGAACAAATTTGGCTTTGATTTGATAAGGCACAGCTGCCATCCCAGTGTTACTCCATGATGAGTTTTTGCGTGTGTTTCTGTCACCACCTGCTGGTCTGTGGTTGTTGTGTAATACAATATGTTTAGAGCCTGAGTGGTGCAATTACCACAGGGTTTCCTTGAGCCGGTAATAGCCGGCGTTTGGCCGTTATTTGTATTATGATTTTTTTATTAAAAGAAATGTCATCGGGAGAAGAAAAAATCCCATTTGCAAATGTTTTATTTTTTTGCCTCTTTATTGATGGAAATACCAGCGTATGTAAATACATATGACTGGTCATGCTTATTGGTCTATAGGTTCATTTGCATAATTTAGGGGAATTAAATTGGGGCGTGTGTACAGTATATTCGTTATGTATCTTATTTATCACACACATACAGAGCCTTTAAGCGGAAAATCTGTCAGACAGCGTGAAAACTGCTGCTACAGCATCTCAAACAGCAAATACACAGGCAACGGAAGGCAGGTTTCATCAGCACCTCACACAGCATAGGCAATGGAAGGCAGGCTTCATCAGCACATTACACAGCATAGGGAACGGAAGGCAGGCTTCATCAGCACCTCACACAGCATAGGCAACGGAAGGCAGGTTTCATCAGCACCTCACACAGCATAGGCAATGGAAGGCAGGCTTCATCAGCACATTACACAGCATAGGGAACGGAAGGCAGGCTTCATCAGCACCTCACACAGCATAGGCAACGGAAGGCAGGTTTCATCAGCACCTCACACAGCATAGGCAATGGAAGGCAGGCTTCATCAGCACATTACACAGCATAGGGAACGGAAGGCAGGCTTCATCAGCACCTCAGACAGCATAGGGAACGGAAGGCAGGCTTCATCAGCACCTCACACAGCATAGACAACGGAAGGCAGGTTTCATCAGCACCTCACACAGCATAGGCAATGGAAGGCAGGCTTCATCAGCACATTACACAGCATAGGCAATGGAAGGCAGGCTTCATCAGCACATTACACAGCATAGGGAACGGAAGGCAGGCTTCATCAGCACCTCACACAGCATAGGCAACGGAAGGCAGGTTTCATCAGCACCTCACACAGCATAGGCAATGGAAGGCAGGCTTCATCAGCACATTACACAGCATAGGGAACGGAAGGCAGGCTTCATCAGCACCTCAGACAGCATAGGGAACGGAAGGCAGGCTTCATCAGCACCTCACACAGCATAGACAACGGAAGGCAGGTTTCATCAGCACCTCACACAGCATAGGCAATGGAAGGCAGGCTTCATCAGCACATTACACAGCATAGGGAACGGAAGGCAGGCTTCATCAGCACCTCACACAGCATAGGCAACGGAAGGCAGGTTTCATCAGCACCTCACACAGCATAGGCAATGGAAGGCAGGCTTCATCAGCACATTACACAGCATAGGGAACGGAAGGCAGGCTTCATCAGCACCTCACACAGCATAGGCAACGGAAGGCAGGTTTCATCAGCACCTCACACAGCATAGGCAATGGAAGGCAGGCTTCATCAGCACATTACACAGCATAGGGAACGGAAGGCAGGCTTCATCAGCACCTCAGACAGCATAGGGAACGGAAGGCAGGCTTCATCAGCACCTCACACAGCATAGACAACGGAAGGCAGGTTTCATCAGCACCTCACACAGCATAGGCAATGGAAGGCAGGCTTCATCAGCACATTACACAGCATAGGGAACGGAAGGCAGGTTTCATCAGCACCTCACACAGCATAGGCAACGGAAGGCAGGCTTCATCAGCACATTACACAGCATAGGGAACGGAAGGCAGGCTTCATCAGCACCTCAGACAGCATAGGGAACGGAAGGCAGGCTTCATCAGCACATCACACAGCATAGACAACGGAAGGCAGGTTTCATCAGCACCTCACACAGCATAGGCAATGGAAGGCAGGCTTCATCAGCACATTACACAGCATAGGGAACGGAAGGCATGCTTCATCAGCACCTCACACAGCATAGGCAACGGAAGGCAGGCTTCATCAGCACATCACACAGCATAGACAACGGAAGGCAGGTTTCATCAGCACCTCACACAGCATAGACAACGGAAGGCAGGTTTCATCAGCGCATTACACAGCATAGACAACGGAAGGCAGGCCTCATCAGCGCATTACACAGCATAGACAACGGAAGGCAGGCTTCATCCACACCTCACACAGCATAGACAACGGAAGGCAGGTTTCATCAGCGCATTACACAGCATAGACAACGGAAGGCAGGCTTCATCCACACCTCACACAGCATAGGCAACGGAAGACAGGTTTCATCAGCACCTCACACAGCATAGGCAACGGAAGACAGGTTTCATCAGCACCTCACACAGCATAGACAACGGAAGGCAGGCTTCATCAGCACCTCACACAGCATAGACAACGAAAGGCAGGCTTCATCAGCACCTCACACAGCATAGACAACGGAAGGCAAGCTTCATAAGCACCTCACACAGCATAGACAACGGAAGGCAGGCTTCATCAGCACCTCACACAGCATAGACAACGGAAGGCAGGCTTCATCAGCACCTCACACAGCATAGACAACGAAAGGCAGGCTTCATCAGCACCTCACACAGCATAGACAACGAAAGGCAGGCTTCATCAGCACCTCACACAGCATAGACAACGGAAGGCAGGCTTCATCAGCACCTCACACAGCATAGACAACGGAAGGCAGGCTTCATCAGCGCATTACACAGCATAGGCAACGGAAGGCAGGCTTCATCAGCAACTCACACAGCATATACAACGGAAGGCAGGCTTCATCCGCACCTCACACAGCATAGACAACGGAAGGCAGGCTTCATCAGCGCATTACACAGCATAGACAACGGAAGGCAGGTTTCATCAGCACCTCACACAGCATAGACAATGGAAGGCAAGCTTCATGAGCACATTACACAGCATAGGCAACGGAAAGCAGGCTTCATCAGCACATTACACAGCATAGACAACGGAAGGCAGGTTTCCATCAGCACCTCACACAGCATAGACAACGGAAGGCAGGCTTCATCAGCGCATTACACAGCATAGACAACGGAAGGCAGGCTTCATCAGCCCATTACACAGCATAGGCAACGGAAAGCAGGCTTCATCAGCACCTCACACAGCATAGACAACTGAAGGCAGGTTTCATCAGCACCTCACACAGCATAGACAACGGAAGGCAGGTTTCATCAGCACCTCACACAGCATAGACAACGGAAGGCAGGCTTCATCCGCACCTCACACATCATAGACAACGGAAGGCAGGCTTCATCCGCACCTCACACAGCGTAGACAACGGAAGGCAGGCTTCATCCGCACCTCACACAGCGTAGACAACGGAAGGCAGGCTTCATCAGCGCATTACACAGCATAGACAACGGAAGGCAGGTTTCATCAGCACCTCACACAGCATAGACAACGGAAGACAGGCTTCATCAGGGCATTACACAGCATAGACAACGGAAGGCAGGCTTCATCATCACCTCACACAGCATAGGCAACGGAAGGTAGGCTTCATCAGCACCTCACACAGCATAGGCAACGGAGGGCAGGCTTCATCAGCGCATTACACAGCACTTTGCAATGAGCTGGACGCAGTATGCATTTTGAAAACACACTTAATTGTTTAAAACCTGAACGTTTTACTACATATTATGAGGCATGTCTTACCTTGCTTTAAAGTAGCCAGGCTAAAATCAATTATTTTATACAAGCTTTCTTTGGTTGCTTAGTTGTTGCATATTAGATCTCCCTTCTTTCTAACAGATATTTTCATCTCTGTCACATGAAACCGTTTGCATGTGGTGTGCTTTTGACAACAGTGTTTTCCAGCTAATTGCATTATGGAATGAACATCCATCCGCGTGTAGCCTACTGCATTGTGTGGATTGCTACGCTTATAATGTGAAAAAATAATAGTTTGAACATTTTAAGCTAAACATTCTGATCTGGCTCATTTTGCTTTTTAATTATTATTTTCTTTTTTATGTAGCGTACTGGTTCTATGAATTTGGAATGCTCGTCCACAACTGTCCCAGATTCTGTTTGGAATTGAGTATTTCTTTCTTAACAAGCTGACCAATAGAATGGATACATTTCTCTATTATGGGGGATAGTAGATTGCCATTGGCTCCTGATTTAGCTGTTTGTTACTCTTCTTGTTGCCGGAGGGAAAGTAAATATGGACAGTTATTCTAACATCTTCAATGTGCACATCAGAATTCGGTAAGAAGGACCGCACATCGTTGCATCCTCGACTTGCATGTTCTGTGAAGGCATTTACATTTGATTTCTGTCATTCTGAGCACCGTAGGTGGACGCCCTAATTAGGTTATACACCCAATCAATGTACTGGCAAATTTCTCAAATGTCCAGTAAATTCAAATGTTGCCAGTCAAATGTCAGACGCCACATTTTCTCAATGGAAACCCTGGGATTCTAGTGTTTAATTGTGTAGAGCAACTGGAGACGCCAGTGTGAAATACCTGGTCTAGACTGAATTACTGACATAAGGTGTAGGTGTTTTATATCATTTCAGTTTAGGGGAACAAGGGGATTCATTTAAAGATGGGAAATTCCTTTTCTATCAGCACGTGTTAATGACTTGCTGTTGTGATTAGTGTTTTTCTGTATCAGTATGGAGGTTAGGCCTGGTATGAGAGTGCACTATGGGAAATGTGTCTATCTCTCATGAGATCACACTGGGATGATCACATCATTACTAATGCCATGGTTAGAGAGGGCAGAGGAAGTGAAGAGGGGTAAAGACAGACAGATGGTCGCCGGGCTCAGAGACATGGTGTACTACATGAGGCTGTCCTGCTGTCTGAGGCTTCTACACTGGCTGTGGGTAAGTGATGGGAGATCGTTAATCAGAGCAAGGAAGCAAGTAGGGCTATGAATTGCCAAGGACCGACCTCACAATACGATATTATCATGATACTTAGGTGCCGAAATATGTATTGAGATTCAATACTGCCATTTTCTGTTGTTGAAATTTGATGTTCCAAATATATTTCTCACTATGTCTGCAGCAGAGGGACAAGAGACAGCATGAGAAAGGGAGTTTATCAGTCATGGAAATAAAAGTGGTGAAAACATGTTGGCTCATTGTTTAAAAAGATGCCGGAGAACAAGCTATAACAGCGTTTTGGCACTGGTAGTGTTGACTAGCTAGCAAAAAAAACAATGATAATTGGAGTCCAAGTATCAATATTAAAATAATAATTGCGAAATGTAAGTGTATTGATCCCCCATCACTAGAAGCAAGGGAGAGGACAGACTAAAAGAGGCCTTCGTATAGCTAGGAATGTGTGGCTACTGGCTATTATATGTCTGAACAAAGCACGTTATATTAGCCCTATATATGCTTTGTCACGGTGGCTGGTTGTGCAAGTGTGACTTCATCATAAAAAAAACTGGGTGATGCATATTTGAGTCATATTTTTTGCTGGACAATTATTAGCATTTTCGTTCCTGCTGTAAAAACGTTTTCTCCGTAGTCAGTTGGGTTTGATGAAACTTGAGTCTATGTTTTTTGTGGAGAGAAGTGTGATTTTCTAGCTATAGAATGGTTCAAGGAGGGTAGCTTTAGATCAATGTTCCTCAGAACTATTCTCCAGACGCCCACCAGAGGGCACAGTTTGAGGTGCCACGGTTGTCTTGCTGAGTATATCTTACATACCAAGGCTTAACTCAGAGAGATGACTCTGGTAGGTACGATGGAGTTCTGAAAGGGGAAAGGAGAGACTCTGATCTGACATGCAGTTTGCATGAGTCAGGGAGCCATTTGTTAGGCAAACTCTCTGACACGCTGTCATGATTCCTCTCTTTAACCATGAGCTCACTGTGCAGACTGGCTGGCTGACTGGCTGACAGCCACAGTCTCAGCTCTCACACACAGCCACACCTGTCTCATCCCCTCTCTCTCTCTCGCTCTCTCTCAGGCATGCATTCTCTATCTATTTAAAGGTATAGGCTAAACAACATAAACATTCACTCATGAACTTGAACTCTTAGTTCCTATCACACACACACGTTCCCCATCCCTCGTGTCTTCCCACCCCTTCCGCCCTGTGCCGAGTGCTGACTATGCCTGTGAGAATTCTCTCTGGCACTGCAAGCAGAAACAGGCAAGAGAAACAGAGCACTGCAGAACATATATCACCCTCCTGCACTGCAAATCCGGGCCCTCCCTCTCTCCACTCCTCCCTCCCTCCCTCCCTCTCTCCACTCCTCCCTCCCTCTCTCCACTCCTCCCTCCCTCTCTCCACTCCTCCCTTCCTCCCTCCCTCCCTCTCTCCACTCCTCCCTCCCTCTCTCCACTCCTCCCTCCCTCTCTGCCTCCTCTCTCCCCTCCCTCACTTAGTTCACAAAGGTTTCTCCTTGAGCGTGAGTCCTGCAGCGCTGGAGACTAGGCGCAAGAGACTGACGCATTTGTTCTCCACCTGCCCGTACCTGCAGGGGAAGAGGAACCAGAGGGCGCTGGTCTCGTTTTGTCTCTTACGGATTCAACATTAGCGTCACAATCTCCTCTCCTGTTTGTGCTTCTATACCCACGGCTCTGCTGTTGGTGTGCTGGGTACTCAGCGGGAATAGGAATGAGTACAGCTCTCCCTCAGTCTGCCTGACACCAGCTGTTCTCTTCTGGACTTTAGTTTTCCTGTAAGTTTTCCACCAGGAAGACGACAGCAGCGTGAATACCATGGGAGAGGTAGATTCATGGATTGTCTTCCTCTGTGATTCCGGACGTGTCAGAGCGACGGCTTCAGGACCCCGCTGTCAGGTTTGACGTATGAGGGGTATGTGTGTGAGATTTTGTAGTTGCTACTGAGGGTGACCATCAGTATGTGGCTGGGAAGAACCTGTTTGCAGACGGTGCAGTAGTAGATCTACTGTGACTGGAGTCTCTACCAGCTGGGGAACTGTAGAACAGATTTTATATACCATTTTGGGTTCCCCGCTACATAGTCTTGCCCTTCTGTATAACTGTGTATGGAAATAGGCATCTCACAGAACAGACAGCTTAAATAGAATTCACCTTAGCCCGAGATTCTAGGGCCATTGCTGCAGATGATGGACTGAAATGTAGCCATGACGGCACCAGTGGGATTCGACAGCACAGAGGCTCACTGAGAAGCACCGAGGGACAGTGACGCTGGACTGCGAGTCTGTAGCCGGAGCCAAGTGCTGCATTGCTGCATGTTTTTGGAGACACTAGGCCGTCTGACTGGCTGTGCCATCTCTTCCAAACAGCCCAGCTACTGCAACATTAACCTAGCTACGCACCTCAGCAGTATCCAGGACACCAGCTCTGAACCTGGACATCTATCTGGCTCAAGGATTCTCCCTTGACCATATTAACACACTGGACTGCTACTGGACCTCCGCCTGACTGAGCGCTCTGTCCAGACTTCATTCTGCAACGTTGGTCCTTTAGTGATCTGATCTAAACTGAGATGGAGTACCTGGGGGACAAGTTGTCGGTGGCCCAGTCCCAGGTGTCTGGGTGGATGGGGAATGTACGCCGCTCCCTGCAGGGGGCGCTCAGCGTGGTGTCCAGTGCGGTGGAACGTGGGGGCAGGGGTGCCGAGGACAGCCCTGGTGGCTTCAAGAGGGCCAACTCGTTACGTTCTCTGGCCTCTCGCAGCCGGGACTCTTTCCGCAGGTTCTCTCTGCGCAGCCAGCAGCGCCTGTCCCTACGCAGGCGTCCTGGGAGCAGCACCCCCAACACTCCCACCGCAGTAAGACACACTTTGTTTACACCCCCCCACCCCCCCATCAATCCCTCTCACCACCAAATGGTCTCCCGTCAGTCACTACACATTCCAAGCACCTCAAACTTGTCGAGGCCTTCTCTATTTGTGTGTTTTGTGTCTTTGTCTATTTGTGTTGCCATGTGATCTCTCTCTCTGATCCTGATAGTTCCTGAATGTTCTGCTTTTGTTCAGTGCTCATCCCCCTCTGCGCCTCAACTGCTTGTCTCTCTCCTCCTCTGATACCATCTTTGACATAACACTAACCTTAGTCTGTATGTCTGCTCCATAGCTCCCACTCCAGCAGTGTCACTGGCTCCTTAGGTCATAGTTTACTGTGGGCTGGAGTTGGGTTTCTCCCCGACCCTCACTTCTAAACTATGGTCTGTTTTTACCCTTTACACTCGTGGGAATTGGCCTATATTGATAGGGCTAAATTTAAATGTTTCTTACAGAAGAAATATGATAATCATATGCATAAATATGGTATCAATTGAAAGGGAACAGTTTTGAGATTATGGGGCAATTATTAGACCAAAGTTCAGGACACAATAGTTCACCTGATATGAGACTGATTCCAAACATTACACTGTTGATTTTGTGCATTTTACATTTACTGTACTTTCTGCCACGTTTGTTGATAAGCAAATCTTAAAATATTCTGGATAAATTTAGTAACATAAGAATGTTCCTGAAAGAATGTGGTGTAGGTGCAACATAAGACAAAATAATAACATGGGTTTGTCTGAGAGGACTAACTGCTCTCTCCAAAGTGTGCACAGTTCCTGAGTCACTTCCATGTCCTTTGATGACTCAAAGAAGAGTCTTCAACTAGAAAGGTGTTTTTAGAGCTCTCCTAGCTGTGGCGTTGAGGAACTAGAGCGAACACACTTGTAGTTGTTTTGAACACAGCCCTGCATCCCCGCCTCACACAATTACTGTTTTTTACGCAATCCAAAACTGACCATTATGAATTGCCATTTGGGTCAGGTGGTCATCATTTCTAAGTTTATTATATTGCCAACATGACTGGCTAAGTTATAAAATACAATCTTACAGTGTTAGACTTTCACAGGGCAGTTCAGAGAAGCAGATAGTCATTTTAGTGATCATAGAATGGAGTCGAGTGCATTCAGATGAGTGGTCCACAGCTCATTTTCTACACAATAGAGAAACACAGAAACACATTCTGTTCTGAACAACTCAGGGTTGTACTAGATGACGCCATGTCATCTTGTAACTGTACATCAGAGATCATAAACGTTAACACTGTATATGACGTGAGTTTTATATGGGAATGTAAAGTGCAGATTTGGACTCACAGAGGTTTGGCTTGCTTGTATGATATCAAAGTGGTATTTATTATAATCCTCAACATCTCGTCTTTCAAAATACATCGATTTCTCATAATTTACAACATTTTCTGTTGTATTTGGCGCATGTGACAAATAAAATGTGATTTGATTTGAACTTGGCACGGTGCTCAAGTTCAGATCGTCTGTCACTCAGGAGCCCCCTAAGGCACTGCATCGCAGTGCTAGAGGCGTCACTACAGACTCTGGTTCGATTCCAGTCTGTATCACAACCGGCCGTGATTGGGAGTCCCATAGGGCGGCACACAATTGGCCCAGTGTTGTCCGGGTTACGGTTTGGCCGGGTTAGGCAGTCATTGTAAATAAGAATTTGTTCTTAAGCCTTGTTAAATAAAGTTTAAATAAAAAAAAGTTGTGATACAGTTTGATTGCATTTTATGTAAGATGTACAGATTAGTCCTAGCTTGATTGTGTGTCACTGAACAGGAGAATCAGTGTGTGCTGCCTGTGAGGAGAGGTTGTGATGAATGGTCAGAGCACTGAGGCCAGTGAGATGTGGAGAGAAAGAACCAGGGGGGTGGAGGTGGGGCTGCTGTGATGGATGGTGCATTTGCACAATTAAGGGCTGCAGTACTGCTGGGTCCTGTTTGGCCCAGTTGGTAGAGCATGGCGCTTGTGGGTTCTATGCACTCAATACTGTAAGTCGCTCTGGATAAGAGCATCTGCTAAAAATGACTTTATTTTTTATTTTTTGAAAAAGCTGTCCCCCCCTCCACAGCATCTAATGCCCAGAAAGTCCACACACCTGTACCCTCACGTCCTAATCAGTTGCAACGCATAAACGAAACCCCACAGACACGGCAGCCCTTTACCGATTCACTCTCTCGGTCTGGTACGTGTGTCCTTTTTAGCTGGAGCCTGTGTAGTTGTCCGTACAGTACCGGAGAGTCAGCTGGTGGATCATCCAGATACCTCTAATAGGCCCTGGTCTCCCTCAGGCTGACCTGAACCCACCACCTCTCCGTCTGGACCCAGTCCTCTAACCTGCAGCCTGTATCAGCCAGGCCTGGTCTTAAAGTGATATTTTGGGATTTTAGAAAAGAAAGAGTCAGATGAACTCGTGGGTACCATTTTTTTTGTGTCTCTTTGTCATGTATGAAGTAAGTTAGGGGTCGTTTTGCCAGCCAATGCTACAGATAGCATAATGACTGGAAGTCCATGGTAACGCCTGTTAGCAATTGCAGTAACGCCTGTTAGCAATTGCAGTAACGCCTGTTAGCAATTGCAGTAACGCCTGTTAGCAATTGCGCTAACGCTTGTTAGCAACTTCTTTCAACTGCACACAGAGACATAAAAATGATATCCACAAGTTCATCTGACTCTGGGGAAGTAGATTAAGGGCCTCTGCCAAAATCCCAAAGTATCCCTATAAAAGTTCTTAAACCAAGTCATTCAGGTTTTACTAACATTCTGTTGTGCTCTATATTCTCAGCATTGCACTTATGTAATAATGACTGAACTAAATACCCTAAACATGTCCTTTTCAGTTCTCTATCAGAGGTCAGTGTTTTGGTAGCTCTGTAAAATGTGACTGGAGTGCTGCTCTGTTGTTGACAGGGGATTAGTGCTCATGGGATCTGTAGTCATGTTAGGATAGCTGCAGAGGGTCGTCATTGACCAGTCTGTCAATGAGGAGTGTGTTAACTGTTCAACATTCCTACCCAGAGGGGTTGGAGCAGGAGAGTGGGGCTGGTGTGATGTGTGTTCTGTTGTGTTCGTGTTGGGTTCATTGTACCTGCACTAACTAACCGGCCTGCTCTGTTGTCTGCTTCCAGGCAGCATGACCATATGTTAAATGTGTTGGAGCTGCACAGCACTTCCTCATTCATAGAGAATTGTGAATGGCCATTATACGTGACAGAGATGAACTGTTCTTTTCCAGTTTGCATTAAGGAACTAGATTCATAACATGTCCAACTCACTAGGCCTTCAGTTTTATTTTACCAGGTTGGATTGAGATTAAAAATCTTTTTTTACATTTTATTAGAGACCTGGCCAAATTACCAGAACAAAGTTTCATACAAAGGCACATTTACAACATAAAAGACTACAGTTTAAAAACATGAATTTGCACATTGACCAGACAAGATGCTTTGGAGAGGTTTGGTGTATTTAGGGGTCAGAACATTGAAAGTCCCCCCACTTCATTGTCCACCATAGTTTCTACCCAGTCTTTAAAGTCAATTTCATGTCCTTTTGTAGCTCGTTCCAAAGCACAGTCAGCAAAATAGTCATGTGAGCTTAGGTGAAAATTGTCATTTGTCTGCTGGACAAAATGGGCTATATCCTATTTTCAGCACATCAACCCAAAGTTGTCATTTTGGATGAAATTAAGAGAGTGGGTGTTATAATTAACTAGCCTACATGTACATGATTGATGAAAGGTCTCTCAGGTCATGTTGATGTCTGTGATGGTGTAATCGTGGCAGGCTGTTATTATTCAGAGCTGTGATGTCTGTTTGGTCTAACTTTCCAAGGTGCCGCAAATTCTTTAGCCACATGTCAGATTGACTGACATTCTCCCTTGGTGGTCAGCCCTTTCTCTCCTTCCATTCATCCGCTCATTGTTCTGTCGTTTCCCTTGACGCACCCTTCCTGTCCACAGATGGGGGGGCGGGGGGGCCAAGGGCTCATGTTAAGGAAAAGTCTGCTTCACTACCATTCCGATTCAAAATCGCAGCCAGAAAGAAACCTATTTACCAGATAAGGTGCCTGGCAAGCCTGCTCTGTCCTTGTATCCAGTAGATTGTTGATAGCAGAGCCGACACCCTCACATTGTCAATACTGAAGGGCTTTCAGCAGCACTAGTAGTCAGCCAGTCCATAATTTTTCTTAACCCTCTCAGTCTTGCTGCTATTGTTTGGTTGACAGGTAACAGGGTAGCCTCGGGAGTGGCAAACACTAAGTGAGGGTGTGTTTGGGTGTGTTCATCCACGTACACTGTGGATATGGTAGGTGTTCACGGAATTTAGATTACAGGAGATTTTCTTATTGAATGGTACATGCTTAGTCCTGTGCATTAGCTGTGTTCACAGACCCTTAGGGCTGAAATTCATTATATTATAAAGGGGTTTTATGAAGTGTGACTTTTTTTTTGTTGACATATCAGAAATAATTCCTGCCTCAGACAAGACATGACAAGGTCTCTACTTTGTTGCTATTGTTACTCCTCTTTTTCTCAATAAAGGCCTCGAGTCGATAAAGGTAGCTGTGCTGGAGCACTGAACCAACCTGGTCTGTTTGAAAGGCTAAGCATGTATCTGGACTAACCTGCCTGTTTAAGTGTCATGTGACCAGCATGTTCAAACCCATGGTTGGAACTGGAACTCTAATACTTGTTTAACAGCTAAAGACAGATTTGGCCCTGAGAGATCACGGTGTGGATTTGAAAACCAGCCTATGCTGTGATGTGGAGAGGACTCCTATTTAGGGCTGTTAAACCTGGAGAGGAGGAAGTACACTGCTTTCTCAGATGGAGGGATTTTCTCACTGTTCACCCTGACCTTCTTTCTTCCTGTCAGGAAAGGCATTGATGATGAATGACATCCTGTACTGTTGGTTTCTCTCGCTCGCTATTTCTCTCCATTTCTCCCTCTCTCTCTCTGGCCCTCGCGCTCACTCTCGTGCAGTGACAAGAAACAAAACCCCTATTACATTTCCTTCTATCATTCTCTTTAGACAGCCTATTGTGTTGTGGTGCAACAGTGCATCTGTATAACACGATGCAATGGAAGTCAATAGAGATCATGCAAGTTCAGCGAGATTTCTCTGCTTGTGCATGTGTGCGTGCACTCACAGTCTTGAATGCATACACAGGAGGAGTGAGTGGTATTAGGACAGTGTGCCCTCTGTAGCATCCTCATTAAAAGAGACACGGTTCAGTAGATAGCAAACGCACAGTGGCTCACCAGTCTCTGTCCCTGTCGCTATGAGCTCATCCCATTACCTCTCATTATCCTGCTCACCCACTGTAGGTCTGGCCATAGCCACACAATACATGGTTATCAGGACCAGCACCTCACTCACCGACACAGCTGGCCAATTGTCTGTTACTGTAGGCTGGGTGGGGCTTCAACCAAGATCCAATAAGAAGCCTTGATATTTTTATTCAGTCCAGCAGAGATTAATCCAGTTCTGTCATTTTGGAATCTGTTTTCTCTGACCTTCTAGTGATATTCCAAAGGTGCATACACTTCTACTCCTTTTTGACTGACTTGTCATTTTCTCCCTGTCCATCTCTCTTTCAGGAGCAGTTGAAGCAGAGTGGGGATGGTGAGGAAGAGGGGCGTGACATCGACACACTGGTCCACGAGGCAGACAGCCAGTATGGGACCTGGGAGACGGGACTGCGCACTGACGATAGGTGAATACACACACACATGGCTGCTGTGGCCTGGGCCAACACTTGTGAAACATGGTGTGCTCCTGTTTTTGGTTACTAATATGCGGATCCTCATTCCTCAATATGATTACTAATTTCCCCTGAGGCTGTACCCTGGTATCAGGACATCCTGACATCGCTGGTTCTGAATGCCTCTCAAATTGTGCCGATTCATTTCTCACTCTAAATATACAATACTCGTTTGAGCTTGAAATTTAACACTGCCTGGATCGATAAGTAGTATCGAATGGGTGCACTCTATCATGTGTTCTGCCGGCGCAGCATTGACCTTTTCGACAAAGTCACTGAGTCATGTTATATCCAGCCTTCTAAATAGGGCAAAGTGGATAGTTAGCCCCAGGAACTGATTCTCTGCTGTCCTACCATTATGGTTAATGATGGTAATCTCAACATAAATCAAACAACATTTTATTTGTCACATGCTTCGTAAACAACCGGTATAGACTAACAGTGAAATGCTGACTTATGGGCCCTTCCTAACAATGCAGAGAGAAAAAAAGGCAAATAGAAAAATAATAACACTAGGAATAAATACACAATGAGTAATAATAACTTGGCCATATACACGGGGTACCAGTACAGAGTGGATGTGCAGGGGTACGAGGTTAATGAGGTAGATATGTACATATAGGTAGGGATAAAGTGACTAGGCAACAGGATAGATAAAACCGTAGCAGCAGCGTATGTAATGAGTTAAAAGAGCAAAAGGCTCAATGTAGATAACCAACAGCTAACTATTTAACTAACTATTTAGCAGTCTTATGGCTTGGGGATAAAAGAGGTTCAGGGTCCTGTTGATTCCATACCTGCTGCATCGGAACCACTTTCCGTGCGGTAGCAGAAGGACAGTCAATAACTTCGGTGGCTGGAGACTTTGACAATTTTTAGAGCCTTCGTCTGACACCACCTGGTATAGTGGTCCTGGATGGCAGAGAGCTCGGCCCCAGTGATGTACTGGGCAGTACGCTCTACCGTCTGTAGCGCCTTCAGATGCCAAGCGATGATGCAGCCAGTCAAGAAGCTCTCATTGCTGCAGCTGTAGAACTTTGAGGATCTGAGGGCCCATGCCAATTCTTTTCAGGCTCCTGAGGGGAGGATGGCCCTCTTCACAACTGTGTTAGTGTGTGTGGGTCATGATAGGTGCTTAGTGACGTGGACACAGAGAAACTTAAAGTTCTCGACCTTCTCCACTACAGTCCCGTCGATGCGTGCTCGGCCCTCTGTTTCCTGTAGTCAACAATCAGCTCCTTTGTCTTGCTAACGTTGAGGAAGAGTTTGTTGTTTTGGCACCACACTACCAGGTCACTGACCTCTTCCCTCCTATAGGCTGTCTCGTGATCAGGTCAACCACAGTTGTTGTCAGCAAACATAATAATGGTGTTGAAGTCGTGCGTGGCCACGCATTCGTGGGGAACAAGGAGTACAGTAGGGGACTAAGCACGCACCCCTGAGGGGCCCTCTTGTTGAGGGTCAGCGTGTTGGATGTGTGGCCCGTCAGGAAGTCCAGGATCCAGTTGCAGAGGGAGGTGTTCAGTTCTAGGGTCCTGAGCTTAATGATGAGCTTGGAGGGCACTATGGTATTGAACACTGAGCTATAGTCAATGAACAGAATTCACACGTAGGTGTTCCTTTTGTCTAAGTGGAAAAGGGCAGTGTGGAGGGCAATAGTGATTGCGTCATCTGTGGATCTGTTGGGGCGATATGTGAATTGGAGTGGGTCCAGGGTGTCTGGGATGATGGTGTTGATGTGATCCATGACCAGCTTTTCAAAGCATTTCATGGCTACAGATGTGAGTGCTATGGGGCAAAGGTAATTTAGATAGTCCATGTGCCCAAGAACATGAAGGTAACCAATGGTGGTCTGTTTGAAACATGTAGGTATTACAGACTGGGTCAGGGAGAGGTTGAAAACTAGCTAGCTGGTCAGCGCAAGCTCTGACTATGTGTCCTGGTAATCCGTCTGGCCCTGCGGCCTTGTGAATGTAAACCTGTTTAAAGGTATTACTCACATTGGCTACGGAGAGCTAGATCACAAAGTCATCCGGAACAGCTGGTGCTCTCATGCATGGTTCAGTCTTGCTTTCCTCAAAGCGATAATACATGGAATTTAGCTTGTCTGGTAGGCTCATGTCACTGGGCAACTCGCGGCTAGGTTTCCCTTTGTAATCCGTGATAGTTTGCAAGCCCTGCCACGTCCAACAAGTGTCAGAAACGGTATAGTAGGATTCGATCTTAGTCCTTTATTGACGTTTTGACTGTGTGGTGGCTCAGGGGGTTCGTAGCGTGATTTCTTATTAGTGTCCCGTGGCACCTCTAGCCTTTAGCTCAGTGCAGATGTTGCCTGTAATCCATGGCTTCTGGTTGGGATATGTACCTACGATCACTGTGGGGACAACGTCAGTGATGCACTCATTAATAAACCCGGTGACTGATGTGGTAAACTCCTCAATGTTATCAAATGAATCTCAGAACATATTCCAGTCTTTGTTAGCGAAACAGTCCTGTAGTTTAGCATTCACTTCATTGGACCACTTCCATATTGAGCGCGTTACTGGTACTTCCTGTTTTTTGTTTTTGCTTGTAAGCAGGAATCAGGAGGATAGAGTTATGGTCAGATTTGCCAGAAGAAGGGTGAGGAATATGCGTTTCTGTGTGTGGAGTAAAGGTGATCTAGAATAAAAAATAAATAAAAATATTGACTCTAGTTGTACAGGTGACAGGCTGTTAAATTATGTAACACGGATTTCAGTTTCCCTGCATTAAAGTCAACGCCCATTAGGAACGCTGCCTCTGGATGTTCATTTTCTTATTTGCTTATGGCGGTGTACAGCTCGTTGAGTGCCGTCTTAGTGCCAGCGTCGGTTTGTGGTGGTAAATAGACAGCTATGAAAACTCTCTTGGTAAATAGTATATCATAATGTATACTAACTCCGGTGAGCAAAACCTCAAGACTTCCTTAACATTAGAGATTGTGCACCAGCTGTTGCATATAACACCCACAAGCTTCTCTTTCAAGTCTCAGGCACAGTTACTGATGTTGAAATAAACAGATACTATGGTATCTATAGGTACTAACTGTACAGATACAATAGCATCCCAGGCCTCCTGACACTGTGTGGTCGAGGAGCAGTAGCTCACTGAAACCTGCTTTACTTTACTCCAGCTCTCAAAATAGCCTGAGTCTGTCTCGCTCAGCAGGCTGGCGTATCGCTGGCGTACCACTGACCTCCTGTGGCCAGGAGAAGGTATCACAGCAACAAACTCCACCCAGGTTGAAAATCTGGAAAATGTTTTGTAGAAATGAATGAATACTGTAAGAGTTTCAGATAAGATACGATATACATGACTATTAAAAGGCAGTGGGTCATTGTCATATGAATCCAACTCTCTGGATGGAATAATCACCAAATAGTATGGTCATGTACAGTATTGTGACTCAGTAGTGTTTGCTACCTTCATTCTGAAATGAGGAGCTTGTGGTCAAGTGGAGCAGGAGTCTGCTCGGTCATCCATTGTGTCTTCCAGTACATCCTCTATGAAATCTGATGCCCCTGCCTACAGTAAACCCAGACAGGAGAATATGACTCAGCCACACCAAGCTAGTAGACACTGTCACGTTGTTCTCTCAGTGGCATTGGCTGCATATAAAGACTTTTAGGAAGGTAGCCTAAAGTACTAGTCATGTCTGTCCTTCCTGTAGCCTGACTCCTGCCACGCCCACCTCAGACAGCAACCTCAGCCAGTCGCCTAGGAAACCCATTCCGCCCCACACACCAGGGGAACATGCCACACACAGCGACCTGGACACTCCAGATGGCTTCTCCCCCTCGGTCCAGTCCGAGATGCAACTACTCCCCTTCCCTGAGGTAAGACTGACACCAACCTTTTGAAAGGACGTATCAGTGTAACAGTCAGATTTGCTTCTCTTGTGTCTGTGTGTTTATCGGTTTCTCCCTCTCTCCAGGCCTCTACCATCCTGCTGGACTCCAGTGCTCTGCGCTCCAGGGTGCAGCTGAGTAAGATGCGGGGGCCACGTTCGCGCCCCTCCAGGGTGGCTCGTCAGACTGCTGCTATGTCTGTACACCCTGAGGGACAGACCTCGCCCACTGAGGACTGGCGCTCCCGAGACTCAACAGGTCAGGCTAGGACTCTGTTCTCATGTAGACACTGTCATATCTCCAGGGCATAAAATGAACACCCACCACCCACCAAATGAGGGTCGATTTTGGTATTAGCGGGTAGGAATGTCTATTTTACCAGCCACGTTGGTTTCATATCTGCTAATCGCACAAAGGAATGTGAATCCTATATCCCACCTTCCGCAGCCACACTGCCTGTTTTTTGGCTATTTACATTTTTGTTCCCATTTTTGTTTGTTCTTCAATGTTTGTTAGTCAGATTCAAAATCTTAGACACACGTGACACCACGTATGTGGCCATGTTACCACAGTAACCTGCTGCCCTTAAAGGGGTAGCTGAACATTTGCCTCGTGGTGAAATTTCTGTTAAAAGGCTCGGGTCACAAAAAACGAAAAGAAATTGAGCAATATCACACATTACTTCTTACTAATACAGTCCTTGTTTTAGAAACATTACAAAGCATGGTCATTTTTATGTAATTATGGCAAACAAAAATATTTGGGCTCATGGCTCCACATTAACGCTTTTAAAAAAATAAAAAATGCCTGACAAGAAGAATATAGATTTGACTCGTCCGAAACGTTGCACAAATCACAATATCATACAGAAAGGCCGACATTGGAATAATATTCAAATCTATTTTTCATGTACATCAATAAAGGCCTAAGTGCTACAACCTCATGTCCAAACTGATGCTGACATGAGGGAGGTGCCAAACTTTAATGAGACTTTTAATGACATAAATATAGGCTAAACGCCAGTCATGTTTGACCCCTATAATGGAGGATAATTAACATGAACATCTAATGGGCTGTTGACCTCATGCACGGTTTATTTAGATCAAATGATCACAAGATGGGAGAGTGAAAGACCTGTTCATCACCGCACATCACCCACCTTGAGGCTGAGTGGAGGCAGTCAGCATTTTGAAACTATTTAACCATAAATCGTTCAGGTTTTAAACAATTAAGTTTATGTAATTTTATTAAGCATGTCTTGCCTTGTTTCAAAGTAGCCTAGCCAAAATATGGCCATAGGAATGTTGAGGGATTTATTTTATTAACACTCAATATGACATTGAAACCAGATAATTTTTTAAATGTTCCATTGGTTCAAATCAACTTTATTTCATTGTCCTGCAGCCAAAGGCAAAATCCTAGTCATATTAGCATCCATGCTAGTTGATGCATCTTTAGATCTCTCCTTATATTTCTAACAGATATTTTCATCTCTGTCATATGAAACTGCTAATGCGTGCGTTGCACTTTTGAGAATGGTGTTTTCCCGTTAATTGCATTTGATAACATTTTGGCATAGCCTCCAGCTATGTGCGCACTTTTGAGCTTTTAATGTGAAGACATATAACTTTTTAAGCTAAAACGGTCTGATCTGTTGCATCAGCTTTTTTAATGGGCAGTGGTTGTATGAATTTTGGATCTGTCGTCCCAAAACTGTCCCAGAGTCTGTTTTAAACCCGGAGACTAGTCTTTGGACCCGTTCCGAAATGGACCTGGGGATTTCCCACCTAGACCCGATATGCATAAATAAAAAATGATAATATAGAGCGAGAACCGTGCCCAAGGACAACTAGACACGTTCCGTATAGACCTGGTCGGACCCAGACCGGGTCCAATCCAAGTGACGGAAGCAGTAGAAAAGTCATTTTTTTCAAGCTACTTTATTAACCGGAGCTGATACAGCACGAGAGGAGGGAGAGAGATGCCTCTCTAGCATGCGGGGGAGGGGCCATACTGTGAACAAGTGACATAAGGAGGGAGGGCGAGAGATAAAAATCAACCAAGCCAACTCGCGCTGTAGTAGACTAATAGCTGCCACAGCTAGATTATTAATCATCAAATATGATTACAGAGTCCCTCTCTTGGACTGCATCAAACCGGAACAAGAAGCTAGTTAAGCTAGCTAACGTTAGCTAGCTAGGCTAACTAATGCTAAGCATGTGCTTTCTCATTCTACAGTTACAAACAGGGGAGCCGGCAGGGATTTTGGGCCACATGAAAAGATATCACATTGGGCCACACCACCCCTGCCCAATTGCTGTAACCATACACCTCCAGAACCCAATCGACCCATTCAAAGCTTTAAATAACTCTACCTTTGCCGGCTTGCAACTCTCTTGTAGTCCAATATTTACTGTAGGATATTTACTGACAGTGAGCTGTGAAAATATAACACTGTGCATTCAACATTCTGTGGAATTCACTATTTGATGCAAGACTGATACCCTCTATAAGAAATGTGCTAAAGGCCATCTTTTTACAGTCTAAATGTCATTTTAATGTTAACGTTCTTGAATAAAAAATTCTCTTAACATTTAATGAACAATTTAAAATAAATATACATTAACCTCTTCAATTAAAATAAATGAACATAACAAACAAAATAATAAAATCAGCAGCAGATTTTTGACCTAAGTATACATACCAACTAGAAAATAAGCAGCTGTAAAAGTGGAAATGAAAAGGCCTGATGGTGACGCTAGAGGAAAGGTCAAAAGGTCACCAAATGAATAGGTTTCTTCCACTTGGGGTCTTGATTGTACACAAGAAATGTTATGGCAATCCAGCCATTATTTTGAGATATATATTGTTCTCAGCCTGTGGGCATCATGTGTGTAGTGATCCAATATCCATAACCATGCCATTTAACAGCATTGCAAGACTGCAAAGGCTGTCCTGGGACATAGTGGAGCTCAATTCGTTTTTTAAAATCTGTTTTAGCTTACTGAAAGCTCTATCGCCACCAGCAACAGTCACAGGCAGTGTGCAAAATATATGTAAAGCAACTCACACTTCTCCAAAAATGCTTTGCAGCTGCATCTTACAAATTGCATTCAGGAGACCAAGAGGGGACAAGTTAGGGGGGAAAGTGGCAGCATAAACAGTGTTCAGGTGTCTTACTTCATGATGAAACTCAGGTGTAAGATCTCTGGAATACTTCATGATCAGTGGTTGGCACACAGGAGGGACTTTATCCTCACTAATCTGCCCAACTTTCAGAACAGCAGAAAATGATTCTACAATTATTGCAGTGTTCTGGAACCCAATGTCCAAGTCACTTATGATGTTGTCCAAAGCATTAAAAAACAGTGTTCTGGAACCCAATGTCCAAGTCACTTATGATGTTGTCCAAAGCATTAAAAAACAGTGTTCTGGAACCCAATGTCCAAGTCACTTATGATGTTGTCCAAAGCATTAAAAAACAGTGTTCTGGAACCCAATGTCCAAGTCACTTATGATGTTGTCCAAAGCATTAAAAAACAGTGTTCTGGAACCCAATGTCCAAGTCACTTATGATGTTGTCCAAAGCATTAAAAAACAGTGTTCTGGAACCCAATGTCCAAGTCACTTATGATGTTGTCCAAAGCATTAAAAAACACTGTTCTGAAACACCGTTGCTGCACTGTCCTGAGCTGTCTCCTCTTGAGAGGTCTCATCATGGGATCTCTTCCTTTTCCTCTGGCGGCCGTGTTCCTTGCTAAATTGAGTTGCAACATCCATTTGTCAGTGTTGCCTCAGACAGGAGAGACTCCCATCCATCTCTAAGAGCCGGGCATCTCTTCCTTTAAGGCTCTGATATTGGCTGCCTCTGTGTCAACTGAGCTTTTTCTTGACTGGAGAATCACATTCCTGTCCTCAATGCATTGCAGTACCTGCAATTATGCCAACTGACATGTCATTCAACACAATGCTGCTCACCTCCTTCTACAGTTGGGAGTAGGGCTGGTTCAGGGGGGTGGGGATGGGGAGACACGGCTGCTGAGCCTGAAGCTGCATCTGTTGGGCCTGGCACCAAGCAGGGGGAGGGGGAGGGACAACTGATTTAGAATGAATAGCTTGCTAAAAGTTTGCCTGCATTGATTAAAATGTCATGTCAACTAAAAGAGGAGTGAAATGTAAACACTGAATTCTCTGAGAAGATATTAAGATATTAAGTAACTAATGTTAGGGGAGCAAAATTAGCCTATTTCATGGTGGACTAAGCTAACAGGATCATTTCCACCTCTCACGGACTACATCCACCTTCCTTTGTGAAACATTGGGTGACATACTGTCGCCCTTTCTTTTCTCTCTCCTGTCTTTTCTTTCTTTTCGTTTTTTGGAAGCCAGATTTGTCTTTAGGAAGCTGAGACATGATGCTCCACCAGCACTCCTCACTTGCAATTCACTGCTAGCAAGTACCGTTCGCGCCTGGTTTGGGGTCAGGACCGAACCATTTAATGTACATAGACAAGTCATTTAAAATTATACATACCCGTGACAATCAGATCTGACCCAGACCTGTGATATTCTATATAATTCTGGATCCGAACCGGGTCTCGGGTATTCGGATACAGGTGGTTCCTTGAAGACCTCTACCATAGACACCTTTTTTTATCCTCAAAGGGATAACGGGACACCCTTCATTTTGAGCCCTGAATGGAATTATTTTAAGAGACAGAAAAACTATTTGGTTGTAATTGTAAAGTTTCAATATTTTATAGGCTATGAAGGGTGGCTCACCACCTCCCAGGAGAGCCTTAAAGGGGCAGTGTTGTATTTTGAGACAGGCTTGAATATGCAGAGTGTAGCCTACATTTTTGTTTGATTCTCTATGGTAAAAAAATATGTGTTTTATTTTGTAAAGTGGTTTCTTGCATCATACTATTATGTAAAAATTGTGTTGTATACCTTTTTTGCCCGAAGGACAAGTGTCTAGGAAAGTTCATTTCAAGCCCTGTGGCTGGTAAGAAATCTGAGTGGGTAGTAGATTTTACTCTTTCTGGTGTACCAAAAAGTATATTTTAGGTTTATCTCTCTATCCAGTACCTTTCTCCCGCACACTTTTTAGTATGGATTGAGTCAACCAGTTACACTGGAGATGTTCTTAGATGGTCAAAGATCTGGTAGACTTCTGAATAACCTCCTATTCGTTATGATTGTGAAATGATGTACTCAGAGAGTGTGTTGTCCTCTACAGAGGACAACATTGAGTTTTCCAAGCAGGAGGACTCAGACTCTGAGGAGCAGGAGAGGGGAGTAGACCCCCGCTCTGCTGCTGCCTCCTCCCAGCCCCAGAGAGTCGCCCTCTTTCCTGGGATGGACCCCTCCGCTCTCAAGGTGAGCCTCCCCAAGAGAAACAGATGTTTACTGGAAGGCAAATAGTTGACCAGGAGTGTAATGTAATGTTGTCACTTATTCTGCTGTGAAAAATTGGCCTTTGATATGTTCTCTTGCTGGTTTCTCCCTCTGTTTGGCAGGCCCAGCTCAAGAAGAGAGGAGACTCTGACAATCAGACAGACGGAGCCGCCCCATCTCCATCTCAGCTGTCACGATCTCCTAAATCCCCCTTCCTGCCCCGGGTGTCCCGTGTGCTGCCCCCCTCTGGAGGGAAAGAAAATGGGTAAGATGGTGACCCTGTCTCTTCCCTCTGTTCAGCCTGGATCTAATAACCCAAACCAGGGATTGTTGAGATAGTCAGTCAGACCAGAAGTGTGTACCATTTGTAATGATTGTGCCTACTTTTGTCTGTCTGTGTGTCTTCTTAGGGAGGAGGCCTCACCACAGTGGCTGAGAGAACTGAAGTCTAAGAAGCGCTCGAGTCAGTATGAAAATGACAGCTAAGTGTGAATGAGCAGGTAAGCTCTTCTCACAAATGTTCCTCACATGGTGGATCATTCATTTTCAGAATTATTCAATAATAGTGTGTCTGTTTTGCAAATAAATAACCCTAAAATGCTCATGGTTTGTTTCCGTTTGCATCCTCCCTGTGTAGGTTGCCTTAACTGAATAATCTGGTGGAGAATTGGAGACAGAAGCCTTAACCTTTGACCCTGAGAAGATGGAAACTCTGCTGCTGACATTGTAATTTGTCATCGGTTTGTTAATTTTATCTGTTCTCTTCCTGCCCGGGTCGCATACATGTGCATGGTGCCTTTTTGCAGACAACCTCGGTCTTATGGATGAAACGACCCAGGTTAAATATCTGGCTGCTCGGCTCCATTTGTCCATTTCCTTTGCATAGAGCCACTTTACCCTCTCACCTGACGGGAGAATACGGAAGGGGGGAAACCCTTTTTCTCCTGTCAGGTTGCATTTCAGGACTGGTTAAACTTGTGGGACCACACACGCCTCTTAACCTGGAAGTGCTTCAATAAGCTGGAGGACAGTCTAGTACCTCCACAAGATATAAATGTATTTCTTTTTTTAAATGTATTTTTCAGGTTCGTCTACGCGTTACATTTCTATGTGTATCTATCAGTCAAGGGGTGTTGGTAATAGTCAACATAGGATAACATTTCTGATTTGTATTTTTTGTCATTGATCATAAAGAACAAAACACTGCTGAACTCATGTTTGGCCAGGCTGTATATTATGTGTTAGTAATAAATATGGTATCTAATCATGAAATATTATATTTGTATTGTTGCTAATTTGACAGATGAATCATAACATGTCCGAGTGTTTAGTTTTATACGGAGAGCATTGCAAGTATCACTACAGCAGAGGCTCCCAAGCCCATTCCCCTGATGAACTGACTGGGAATCTGTTGTGTTGACCTAATGCAGCCCCTTCTAACTGATGTGTGAAGACAAATGCTGTGTGTTCAGTGTCTTTTCAATCATAATGTCTGAATATCTGTTTCTACTGGTGTTTGTATTTCTTAAGGATCCTCAGTAGCTGCTGCCAAGGCAGTTATATACAGTTAAATAATAACACTGTTCACCACACATTGTGTTCCTTCAGGCCACTACTCTACTGACACATATCTACAATACAACATCCATGTGTGTGTGTAGAGTGCATGTGGGGAAGAGAAGGGTTAATCACATTGGAGGACTCAATTATACTCCTACACACACAAATACACAAATCAGCCTGTTCTTCCTCCCTTTACCTTCACTTACCTCTTCAGTGTAAGATCAAATGATTGTGTGTAATAGTGATGGATGAGTGTAAGGAAAATGTGATGGATGAGTGTGTAAGGAAAATGTGATGGATGAGTGTGTAAGGAAAATGTGATGGATGAGTGTGTAAGGATTGCAAGGGAAATGGTCTAACTGTATGTGTTACCAATGAGCCATACATTCAATGTGCACTCCCTGGGCTCTGTTTTATCAGGATGTCTGCAACATCTCCCATTTAGAGAGAGACTTTACCCACCTATTCTTTTATCACTACATCACTGTTGACAACATGTATGTGCATGTAGAATCTCAGCTTCTTTTCCGTCACTCTTTGCTCAGACACTGAATGGACACACCAAGTAGCAGTGGTACAATCATACAGTCTGGATATCATGGATTCATCCACACAACTGTTATGGTCCCATTGTGCACATGGTCAGTGCAGCAATGTGGATGTATAGTGGAATGGTAGGAGTATGGCTTCCTCTACTCCAGTGGGGAATGTGAGTAAAGTATATGGTTTTGAGATGAGGGTGGGTGGGTGGTTATTTTCTCCTATTCTGCTGCACATTACTATTTGCACCAGTTGTTTTAGAGCGCAGAGCTGACTTAGGCCATGCCCCTGACCATGTTAGCCATGCCCCTGACCATGTTAGCCATGCCCCTGACCATGTTAGCCATGCCCCTGACCATGTTAGCCATGCTGCACTGTCCCACTACTTCCATTAAGCACTTTGTCAGTTAATGCACTACAGCACTGACCTGTGCACTGGCTATCCTGTTGTACGTCCCACCTACCACATGTTCATAGACCACTGACCTGTGCACTGGATATCCTGTTGTACGTCCCACCTACCACATGTTCATAGACCACTGACCTGTGCACTGGCTATCCTGTTGTACGTCCCACCTACCACATGTTCATAGACCACTGACCTGTGCACTGGCTATCCTGTTGTACGTCCCACCTACCACATGTTCATAGACCACTGACCTGTGCACTGGCTATCCTGTTGTACGTCCCACCTTCCACATGTCCATAGACCGATATTGGAATGCTAATGGAATGAAAGTGAATGTGTTGATTGGATCTTTGGGGTCGTTGTCCCTATGGTGTACATGGCTTTTGTCAGTTTGAGGGTTTCTTATTTTCTCTCATTTTGTTTTTAAAAATAAAATACGTATATTACATTGTTTTAATGCCAGTGTCCAAAATTGTAACTTGTTAATAAAATGTACTGAGTTGAGCTTCTCACTTTGATGTAATTATTGGGATAAATGTTACTTTTACATTTCAGCTCAGACCCACCCTCTCCAGTCTGCAGTATTATGAAGTTCAATTGGTGTGTCTATTTCTGGTGTGGGGTATAACAGAGGTCGATAGTGTTTGGGGTAGGGAAGTATAGGAGAGGTAGTTTATTTTGGTGTGGGGCGGTATACGAGAGATGGAGGGTCAGGGTTTGGTAAATTAAGTATTCAAAACATTAAGAACACCTGCACTTTCCACGACAGACTGACCAGGTGAATTCAGGTGAAAGTTATGATCCCTTATTGTCACCTGTTAAATCCACTTCAATCAGTGTAAAAAAACAAAAATGTTTCCATGCTTATGACATTTCTAGGTTAGACTACTGCAATGCTCTACTTTCTGGCTACCCGGATAAAGCACTAAATAAAAACTTCAGTTAGTGCTAAACACGGCTGTCTTGACTAGAACCAAAAAAAATGATGATAAAAAAAAAACCTACAAAGCAGTACATGGGCTTGCTTCTACCTATCTTAATTATTTGGTCCTGCCGTACATACCTGCACGTACACTACAGTCACAAGACGCAGGCCTCCTTACTGTCCCTAGAATTTCTAAGCAAACATTGTTATGGAATGGTCTGCCTATCCATGTGAGAGACGCAGGCTCAGCCTCGACCTTTAAGTCTTTATTGAAGACTCATCTCTTCAGTAGGTCCTATGATTGAGTGTAGTCTGGCCCAGGAGTGTGAAGGTGAACAGAAAGGCACTGGAGCAGTGTACTGCCCTTGCTGTCTGCCTGGCCGGTTCCCCTCTCTCCACTGGGATTCTCTGCCTCAAACCTTATTACAGAGGCTTAGTCACTGACTCCAGTCACTGGTGCTCTTCCATGCCCCCCCGGTCATGCTGTTGCTCCAGTTTCAACTGTTCTGCCTGCGGCTATGGAACCCGGAACTGTTCACCGGACGTGCTACCTGTCCCAGACCTGCTGTTTTCAACTCTAGAGGCAGCAGGTGCGGTAGAGATACTCTGAATCATCGGATATGAAAAGCCAACTGACATTTACTCCTGAGGTGCTGTCCTGTTGCACCCTCTACAACCACTGTAGTTATTATTATGTGACCCTGCTGGTCATTTATGAACATTTGAACATCTTGGCCATGTTCTGTTATAATCTCCACCAGGTACAGCCAGAAGAGGACTGGCCACCCCTCAGAGCCTGGTTCCTCTCCAGGTTTCTTCCTAGGTTCTGGCCTTTCTAGGGAGTTTTTCCTAGCCACCGTGCTTTTACACCTGCATTGCTTGCTGTTTGGGGTTTTAGGCTGGGTTTCTGTACAGCACTTTGTGACATCAGCTGATGATTGATTGATAGATGAGGGGGAGAAGACAGGTTGGAGAAGGATTTTGACACTTTCTAGAGAGTCCATGCCCCGACGAATTGAGGCTGTTCTGAGGGCAAGGGGGGGGGGGGGGGTGCAATCAGTGTTAGGAAGGTATACTCAGTGTATGACGTCGACAGGATATAGTGAAAGGACGTCAATGTTAGGTTAGTTTTTGGTGAATGGTTTGGTTCCCCATTGTGGGTTTGGTGATGTTATTGGGGAGACTGGTGAAGAGGTTTGGTTATGTCTAGACTGCTGGGTGTGGTTAGAGTGTATGCGTGGGAGAGGTGTGAGCCTGTGTACCCATTTGTGCTGAGTGTGGCTGTTTGCTGAATCCTCTTGGCTCCCTCTCCGTGTGCCCACACACCACGCACTGGCAGCCAGGCAGACGGGCAGGGGAGCGTGTGCCAACACATCTGCCTATTGAGAGGCAGCGTTATGGACACAATGTGAGCGACAGACTTGCTGTATCAACAGCTCCCCCTTTTCTGCTGTTGTGGCCAGAAATAAACCATAAATACCCCCCCCTGCCCTCCAACGACTCAACCCCAAACACCAAGTGACACACAGAGAGAGAGGCTACCAATACACAGCAGGCATATCCAGGTAAAAACAGCTTGGTTCTGCACAGCAGGATAACCAGGGTTTTCATTGACCTTTGAACTTTACATGAAAAGAAAAGGAGACTCCACAGCCATGGTTGTTGACAGGGATGGAGAAGGACAGGTTTAATGGAAGGGGTAGGAACCAGTGTTTAGTGTATTAGTGAGCTGAGTTGTTTGTAAAACGGGATTGATAGGTTTGTAGAGTTGGTTTAGACAGAATTTGGTATTCTTAAATGTTTTTATTGTTAAGGTAAAGGTATGATTGAGCAAATGAGGAGTTTGCAGAATAGAGTATTATGGAATGTGTATTGTTTGTAGTGTTAGGTTTGATCGAGTCAGGGGGTTGCAGAACTGGTTATGATACAGACTGAGGCTTGCAGAGTTGTACATTATAGCTGAAATGTTGTGCATTAGGGTATGAGAATAACATGTATCTTCATGAGGGATGACTCTGGGCCCTAGTTATAGCCTACAGTCAGGAAAAACTCCTGGCCCCAGGACAAAGTTAGGGTAGATAAATAGTGGCCTCCTGGAGATAGAAAGGGTAGTACGCAGCCCTCAGGTCCTTATTCTCGGCTCAGTCTGCACCAAAGTGCTCTTCTGCTGTCTGAAGTGGACTCAAATGTTGACTGGTTCAAAGGAGTAAAATGATGTGTTGATACTGAGAGGACTGATGGTCATCATTGTGAAATGAATCCCATGATGGTCGTCTGTGTTTCTCCTGTCTCGGTCTCTCCTGATTGTGCTCCTGAAAGAGGAGTAACCAGTGGACCAGGAGGATGTCGGAGCAGCAGAGCGCCCCTGAGCAACTGGCTGCAGGGAAGAGCCAGGGTGGAGCAGGAGCCACTTACAAGGTACTGTATCCTCCCTCTGTTGTCTGTGTATTTCTCCCTATACTCTTGTGATCTTTCTCTTCATATAATTTTCCCTCCTTTGCCCACTTCTCTATTTTCCATCTTCCCTGTTTTGTATTCCTTACTCCCCTAACATCTTTAAATTGGCAGCTTTACTTTGTCAATATGTCTCTCTTTCCTCACTCTGATCTAGGTGGTGCTGTTTGAATTTGAGAATTTCCAGGGTCACAAGGCTGAGTTTTCTGCCGAGTGTAAAGATGTTTCAGAGAAGGGCTTGGAGAAGGTGGGCTCTGTGCTGGTTGAGTCTGGCCCGTAAGTACTGGTACATTGGTGTCATTCACAGGCGCACACTTTCTTACACATAATGAATGTGATTTCAGGCTCTGTTGTGTTAACAAAAAAAGGAATACTGCATCTCTGTTACCGCATACAGCCAAATACAACATCTTACATGCTGAGGAGAGAGATTCTAACAGCCTCCTCCTTCTCCTCTCTCCTGTCAGATGGGTGGGGTATGACCGCCAGGGGTTTGCAGGTGAGCAGTTTGTCCTGGAGAAAGGAGAGTATCCACGCTGGGACACCTGGACCAACAGCCAGTACAGCTACTCTTTCTGGTCCATGCGGCCTCTCAAAGTGGTGGGTAGCACTTACACAATGTCTCAACATACTCACTGACCATGTTAACATGTACACCATCTCACCGCTCTTCATTCCCTACCAATCTCAATCAACATTCTCTTACCATTTCAGCGCATATTTAGCCTCTCAGTACTCCCGTGTTTATCTCAACACTCTTTAACCATTGCAGAACGCCATGTACATCTCAACAGTCACTTCTCAGCAGACGGCTCTCATTGACTATCTGAATACTCAGTGATTACCTCAAGCCTCTATCTCAAGAGTCAGCTTTCAGTTACCAGCATAACACTGTCTGTGTGTGTACATCTCTCAATTTCTCCTCTTTAGGATAGTGCCGAACACAAGCTCCATCTGTTTGAGAGCCCAGGCTTCACTGGTAGAAAGATGGAGATTGTTGATGATGACGTTCCCAGTTTGTGGGGACATGGTTTCCAAGATCGCGTAGCAAGTGTCAAGGCTCTCAACGGAACGTAAGAGCTCCCTTTCACCCGCTCTCAAGTTCTTCCTGTTTCACCTGCCCTCTCTCACTCTCTGTCCTTTGGTATTTTGCGGTTTCTTTCATGTCTCACTTCATGTCTCGTTTTTCTTCTCCTGTCTCAAATCAAATCAAACGTATTTATATAGCCCTTCTTACATCAGCTGATATCTCAAAGTGCTGTACAGAAACCCAGCCTAAAACCCCAAACAGCAAGCAATGCAGGTGTAGAAGCACGGTGGCTAGGAAAAACTCCCTAGAAAGGCCAAAACCTAGGAAGAAACCTGGAGAGGAACCAGGCTATGTGGGGTGGCCAGTCCTCTTCTGGCTGTGCCGGGTGGAGATTATAACAGAACATGGCCAAGATGTTCAAATGTTCATAAATGACCAGCATGGTCAAATAATAATAATCACAGTAGTTGTCGAGGGTGCAGCAAGTCAGCACCTCAGGAGTAAATGTCAGTTGGCTTTTCATAGCCAATCATTAAGAGCATCTCTACCGCTCCTGCTGTCTCTAGAGAGTTGAAAACAGCAGGTCTGGGACAGGTAGCACGTCTGGTGAACAGGTCAGGATTCCATAGCCGCTGGCAGAACAGTTGAAACTGGAGCAGCAGCACGGCCAGGTGGACTGGGGACAGCAAGGAGTCATCATGCCAGGTAGTCCTGAGGCATGGTCCTAGGGCTCAGGTCCTCAGAGAGAGAGAAAGAAAGAGAGAGAATTAGAGAGTGCATACTTAAATTCACACAGGACACCGGATAAGACAGGAGAAGTACTCGAGATATAACAAACTGACCCTAGCCCCCGAACACATAAACTACTGCAGCATAAATACTGGAGGCTGAGACAGGAGGGGTCAGAAGACACTGTGGCCCCATCCGATGATACCCCCGGACAGAGCCAAACAGGAAGGATATAACCCCACCCACTTGAGCCTGAAAACACATTCATTATGTGTAAGAAAGTGTGCGCCTGTGAATGACACCAATGTACCAGTACTTACGGGCCAGTCTCATGTTCCTTTGTTCTAGATGGGTTGGCTACATGTACCCAGGCTACAGGGGACGGCAGTATGTGTTTGAGCGTGGAGACTTCAAGCACTGGAACGACTGGGATTCCCCTGCACCACAGATCCAGTCTGTCCGACGTGTGCGTGACATGCAGTGGCACAAGAGGGGGTGTTTCACCATCCCTGCTCCTACCCCTGACCCAGCTCCTGCCCCTGCCCCTGCCCCAGCACCTGAACCCCCTGCCCCCCCTGCCGCCGCTGGGGCCAGCTGAAGAGGACTCTGATCCACCTCCCCCCACTGAGCCTCTTCCATGAGCCTCTTCCTACCATCAGTGCCTGCCCTCTGCCTCATCCTAACCATGGCAAATGCTGCTCCCGCTTAGTGAGAAGTGCTATGTATGTTTTAGTGGCGAATAAAGTTTGTTTGACCAGAAATTGATTGTGTTTGTTGGTGCTGTTTCTATTGTTGGTACAGGATTAAGAATGGACAGAGATCGGCCTACTTATTCATCTTATCATATTTCTCAGATGCCAAATCACTGTGTCTTGTTTGCAACCAAACTGTCCCTGTTTGCAAACAATTACATCTGAGACATCATTAGGAATCTGAGCATGGTAGTTTCAAAAGTTAGGCCTACCTTTCCACCCCAGAGTAGGTTCTAGCTTCTAAGCTTTAACGGATGGCTACTCTTCTTCTGTGGCTAAACCCAACGAGAGAAGGTCACAAGTATTTCCCTAAACGCTGTCTGGGTTTAAATATGTTCTATTGAACAGAAAGTGATTGTGGCAGAATTAGATTACTTCTCATTTTCTTGTCTCCCTAGCTATAGAAGGTTGTAGCTCAGCCTTTGAATGTCAAAGAAATTAAACAATAATATCCCCATTTGCATCGGATTCAAGTCTTTCCTGGGTATTTTACAGCTTGTTTCTAGCATAAAGCATCACAAACCAAAGTGCACTGAGTATATACCCCCCCCCCCCCTCCCCCATTTGCCCTCAGAACATCCTCAATTCGTCAGGACATGGACTCAACAAAGTGTCGAAAGTGTTCCACAGGGATGCTGGCCCATGTTGACTTCATTGCTTCCCACAGCTGTGCCAAGTTGGCTGGGTGTCTTTTGGGTGGTGGACCATTCTTGATACACACGGGAAACTGTTGAGTGTGAAAAACACAGCATCCTTGGAGTTTATGACACAAACCGGTGAGCCTGGCACCTACTACTATACCCCGTTCAAAGGAACTTAAATATTTTGTCTTGCCCATTCACCCTCTGAATGGCATACATTCACAATCCATGTCTCAATTGTCTCAAGGCTTAAAACTCATTATTAACCTGTCTCCTCCCCTTCATCTGCACTGACTGAAGTAGATTTAACTAGTGACATCAATAAGGGATCATAGCTTTCACCTGGATTCACCTGGTCAGTCTGTCATGGAAAGAGAAGGTCCTTAATGTTTTGTACACTCAGTGTAGATCACTTTATACTGTATAATTGGATCTATTTTATTTTAAATCTTAAACTAACGAAGAGTAGGCTTGTGCTTTTTGCCATTTTCTATAATAAAAGGTAGGCCTATGGCATACCTCTCATACCCCCTCAATTCAAGTATTGGTTTTAACTTAACTGCCCTTCACTGACATGGAAGGAGGTAGGCTATTTAAATCTATGGACAGAAGTCTACCTCTTATTTCTTAAATAGTACGAAATGGGCTCCAACACAAAGCTGTCTTATTTTTAGTAAAGTCTCATAAAAATGAAGATGGTTTAAATGTATTATGCCTTCTCAAATTTGTCTACTTTCAGCACCATGGACTGTCCATTTCCGATTGTGCCGCAGCTGCTGCTACAAGTTTCAGCACCACAATGTAAGTTCCTCGAATCTGGACAGTGGAGGCTCCTCAGAGGAGGAAGGGGAGGACCATCTTCCTCAGGGAATTTCATAAAAGATGTGAAACATTAAAAAAGTTATAGTTTTTAGATAAAAGTATACTAAATATATTCACGTCAAACAAATAATTGATGAAAACACTTTTTTTGCAATGAAGGTCTGAAGTAGCCTCAACAGCCATCTGTAGGGTAGCGCCATGGTGTAGCCGGAGGACAGCTAGTTTCCGACCTGGGTACATTGACTTCAATACAAAACCTAAGAGGCTCATGGTTTTCACCCCCTTTGATAGACTAACACAGTTATTATGACAACTTCTGGAGGACATCCTACCTATCAGTTATTGCAGCATGAACTGACATGTTGTCCATCCAGTCAAAGGATCAGAGAATGAATCTAGTACTGAAAGCATAAGCTACAGCTAGCTAGCACTGCAGTGCATAACATGTGGTGAGTAGTTGACTCAAAGAAAGAGAAAGGCAATAATTTAACAGTTTTTAACAAATTTATTTATTTAAAAATGAAGGAGATGCAAGAGAGAGAGAGAGCTAGCTATATTTTGTTGTAATTTATTGCCACCGGGGCCCGCCGGTGTAACTGCTAAACTGCTTGCTGACTGTACACTGTACTGCATGATTGTAGCGGGTTTACTATCGCGTTAGTTCTAGCAACTATGTTGACTATGACATTAGCTAATATGGTGAAAACAATGTAGGCTGTGTGTGGCGGTTAGCGGTTATGATATTAAGGTTTGGCTTGGAAAGTTATTGGAAAGTTATTTTAGCCTGGTCATAGACAGCTAATGTGTTGTGCTCTGAAGTCCACACGTGAAGGGAAAAGGTGAGAGGAGGAGAGCGCGTAGATGCGAGAAGGAATTCTACAATGAGCAAAATGTTCATGCTGTTTGTATGTGGCTACTATGAAAGTGAACTGTGTTTGCGTGTGACCAGGGTTGTCTTCATTCCGCCGATTCTATTGAAAAATATTTCTTAAACGGAAGCAACTGTTGGACTAATGATTACACCCTAGATCAGCTTGGACGTTCTTAGACTACTTATCATATTTAAATGGTTATGAACAACATATCCACTGTCAATCAAACATGGGTATTGTCCTATCAAGGTCAAACACTTGACAGGGAGAGATGTATGCGCATTGAGTCTGAATAGAGGCCTCTATTCATAGAGGATAGACCAGCCCCTCAGTGGTGGGTCATTCTTCTCATTCTCTGTACCTGGCTCAGGTGACGCTTTGCATCAATGTGCTCTTCTGCTCTCTGTGATGGAAGCAGAACTTGACACTGATACGGTGTAAAAAATAAATATTTATTTTGAGAGTATTGATGGTCATCATGGTGAAATGTTCAGGTTTCAATGAAATCCCATAATAGTTTTTTTCTGTTTGAAATGTGCTATGGTAGAGTAGATGACACTTTACAAAATTAACATTGTGGGCAAGAATATTCATTTGTTTTATAGGTATCCCTCAATGCATTGCTCAACCCCTCTACGTGCATTTTACATATTGGATTACTCCCTCTCCCATTTACTTTGGTTGCCGATATTCTAATACCTTCATGTCAGTGCTGTCTTGATTTATATAAAAGCTAAGGCGTAACATTGCTATTTTAGAGTACTGCACACAGTGACAATCTTGATGGAGGGTCAGAGGCCAAGAAGACACCTGGGAGGAAATGGTCCCACCATCTTTGCACTACAACTCCTGATAATAAATGCAACTGCTTGGGACTGCCACCATGAACGTGTGTATTACACTGTTGTCCAACGTAATAAAAGAGAATCTATTCAAATTGGTACTTGCAAATTGCGATGTAGCCCATGTAAACAGTCTATGCACATGTCCTAATTACAGTACCAGGAGTCGACTGTATACGTAGGAGCAGCCAATCGCTGGCTCTTACATCTAGTGCATAATTCGGACAAAATGCCCAGTATATTGGATGTGTGCAAACTCTTCTCCTCCGTCAAATACCTTCCACTGAAAAGTATGAAGTTGTCTTTTGAAAGTTGTCTAAGTGATGTGTTTTGGTGTGGCCTCTGATCACCTTACATAATGTCAGGAAGTACTGTAAGTGGCTGATGAAACTAGCTCAAGATGAAAATGATCAGAAAGTGTATTCCAGGTGAAGACAGAGACGGGGCTATGGTTCAGGCAGGTGGTCAATGTCAAGGATCTCCATCTTGGATTCAGCCCATACAGGCCTAGGGTTGTGTAAATACCTTTGAGTGCCAATATATTTACTATTCAATAAACTACATTTCAACCACATATCTCATTTTGCTCTATTAATTTCCCCATTCCAACATGTGCATGTTGACACAACCACACAATCCTTACCCTAAGCCAAGTTTATCCAGTGTAATGCATTTGATTCAATTCACAGCACCGTACAATTTCCATCTGTGCACTCAGCCTGGTCTCATACACTAGTAACATAGTAAATGTAAATCAGCGATTCTCAAATGAGTATGATATGTTACATTTGGTATGGTTACATAAGAGTAAGACAGATTGTTACTTAAGGCAAAGACCTGAATCTCATCACAGACAATTTTAGCATTTTAGCAACTTTTCAACTACTTACTACTTTTAGCTACTGTGCAACTACTTAGCATGTTAGCTAACACTTCCCATAACCCTAACCTTAACCATTTTAGCTAACCCTTCCCCTAACCCTAACCTTTTAACCTATAACGCCTAAACTTAACCAACAATCCCTAGCCTAGCTAACGTTAGCCATCTAGCCAGAATTCGTAACATATCATACGCTTTAAAATTGGTAACGATTGTACATTTTGCAAATTAGTAACATATTGTACATTTTACAAATTCATAACATATCTTATGAATTGTAATTCATAACATATCATATAAAATGGGTGATGGACATCCACAAATTAATACATATTAATACATACCATGCGAAACGATTTACCTGCAGAATAATACGAAATGCTCTGAGACCAGGTTGCAGCACTAGGTCTACCTCTGATTTCTCCAACCATGGGCCTACCCCTGCTCCAGTTTACCACTGTGTCACATTCATTACCTCCAACCAACTATAAATACTCTACCAACTATATTAACTTCTACCAATTGACAATAATATCTACATGCAATTTCCTCCAGTCACTGCATTCAACCAGTGAAACACTAAACCCTCTTGTTGACAGCTCACATTGGTGTGCAACTCTGCTCTTCTCTTCTGCCAACTGGAGAAAGCTGGCTTGTCAACGTTTTTGTCAGCTTGTTACAGATGACCCCTGGAATTGAAAGCTTCCATCTTTGGTAATAAAAGGAAAACTGTTAAATTATGCATTGCTTGCACTTAGAGTAAATGATGGTCATGCGCCATCACAATCCATCGCAACCTTTGCTCTCTCTGTACCACTACTCTCTCCTCTTCTATCCTATCATCTCTCCCTTCTGCTCAAGCCTTCTGTCTACTGACGCCTCGAACATACTCTTCTCCTTTTCCGCATCATTTTACTTTAACATAGGTTGTTTTGACAGATTTACATGTACATTCTACACACATTTTACATACATGGCACTTTTATTTATTTTATTTTTTACAGTAGTTAAATAACAAGAAGAAAGTAATTTGATATTTTGATATACAGTTGAAGTTGGAAGTTTACATACACTCAGGTTGGAGTCATGAAAACTCGTTTTTTAACCACTCCACAAATTTCTTGTTAAACTATAGTTTTGGCAAGTCGGTTAGGACATCTACTTTGTGCATGTCATTGTCACACAAGTCATTTTTTCCAACAATTGTTTACAGACAGATTACTTCACTTATAATTCATTGTATCACAATTCCAGTGGGTCAGAAGTTTACATACACTAAGTTGACTGTGCCTTTAAACAGCTTGGAAAATTCCAGAAAATGATGTCATGGCTTTAGAAGCTTCTGATAGGATAATTGACATCATTTGAGTCAATTGGAGGTGTACCTGTGGATGTATTTCAAGGCCTACCTTCAAACTCAGTGCCTCTTTGCTTGACATCATAGGAAAATCAAAAGAAATCAGCCAAGACCTCAGAAAAAAAGAATTGTAGACCTCCACAAGTCTGGTTCATCATTGGGAGCAATTTCCAAATGGCTGAAGGAACCACGTTCATCTGTACAAACAATAGTATGCAAGTATAAACACCATGGGACCATGCAGCCATCCTACCGCTCTGGAAGGAGACTCGTTCTGTCTCCTAGTGATGAACGTACTTTGGTGAGAAAAGTACAAATCAATCCTAGAACAACAGCAAAGGACTTTGTGAAGATGCTGGAGGAAACAGGTACAAAAGTATCTATATCTACTGTAAAACGAGTCCTATATCGACATAACCTGAAAGGCCGCTCAGCAAGGAAAAAGCCACTGCTCCAAAACCGCCATAAAAAAGCCAGACTACAGTTTGCAACTGCACATGGGGACAAAGATTATACTATTTGGAGAAACAAAACAAAAATAGAACTGCTTGGCCATAATGACCATCATTATGTTTGGAGGGAAAGGGGGAGGCTTGCAAGCCGAAGAACACCATCCCAACCGTGAAGCACAGGGGTGGCAGCATCAGGTTGTGGGGTGCTTTGCTGCAGGAGGGACTGGTGCACTTCACTAAATATATGGCATCATGAGGGAGGAAAATGATGTGGATATATTGAAGTAATATCTCAAGACATCAGCTATGCTTGGTTGCAAATGGGTCTTCCAAATGGACAATGACCCCAAGCATACTTCCAAAGTTGTGGCAAAATGGCTTAAGGACAACAAAGTCAAGGTATTGGAGTGGCCATCACAAAGCCCTGACCTCAATCCTATAGAAGATTTGTGGGCAGAACTGAAAAGGTGTGTGCGAGCAAGGAGGCCTACAAACCTGACTCCGTTACACCAGCTCTGTCATGAGGAATGGGCCAAAATTCACCCAATTTATTGTGGAAGGCTACCCTAAACGTTTGACCCAAGTTAAACAATTTAAAGGGCAATGCTACCAAATACTAATTGAGTGTATGTAAACTTCTGACCCACGGGGAATGTGATGAAAGAAATAAAAGCTGAAATAAATCATTCTCTCTATTATCCTGACATTTCACATTCTTAAAATAAAGTGGTGATCCTAACTGACCTAAGACAGGGAATTTTTACTTGGATCAAATGTCAGGAATTGTGAAAAACTGAGTTTAAATGTATTTGGCTAAGGTGTATGTAAACTTCAGACTTCAACTGTACATTACATCTAGATAGTACCTATACATCGTGTTTTCAGTCATCATTTTTATAGATCATGAGCTTTAAAACCCATCCATCCCTCAGCTACTCTCAGTCCATCCCACCTATCTTCATAAACTACCCTCATATGATTGCCATGAGCCATATATTTTTCAACTGTGCTGTGATGTTTCACAAATTCTGAAGCTGTCTAAATGCATACATACTATCTACAGATTGTAAGTTAAAGATAAATATTTTTACTAAAAGTATTATTATATTGTTGATTGATTGATTATGGTTTTCCAAATCTCCCAATAGTGCTATTTGTAAGGTTAATTTTAGATCATTGTTGTGATTTTTTTAAAATCTCTTCCCAACTATTTTGCACCGCGGTCAACATCTTGGTCCTCAAGAAAAATTGATATTTGTATTTATTTAGTCAATGTTGGTCTTTAATAAACAAACCAGTTTCCTATCTGTCTTTTTTGGAAGATGAAACTGGAATTGCAACCAGTTTTTATGGCTTGTTTAAGGGAAATATTTTGAAAAAGGGGTGAGAGGTTGTAATCTGGATAAAGGGAAACATTTGTACTAATCTCCTCGAGAACCAGTTCAGGTTTAATTATAATTTTTGTATGACTTATGCTTTTCGTGATAGGTTTAATGCTTCAATATTTACTAAATTTAGCCCCCGAACTCATATTAATAATATAAATAAGCATGTTTTATTTTGTCTGGCTTGCCTCCCAAAGTGAAATATATTTTGCTCAAATAATTTAAAAGACAAATTGTTCAGCGTAGACAGTGCCATAAGTAAATAGGTCAACTGGGATGGATATGATTAAATAATTAATCAGGTAAAATTTTCCACAAATAGACAGGTATTTACCTTTCCATGGTAGCAAGATCGTATCTATTTTTGCAAATTTCTGTTAACATTTTTTGGAGTAAATTCCTTTATTTCTTTCAGACTATGTCCACTTCACTGTAAAACCATTTTATTGGTCAAATACACGGTAGGTTGGCAGCGCAGGTCCTAATCCAGGCACTTGTCAGCTCCTGTTAAGGCTACTGCGCTCCCTGCTTGTTTATACTATATTATTGACTGTATGTTTGTTTTACTCCATGTGTAACTCTGTGTCGTTGTATCTGTCGAACTGCTTTGCTTTATCTTGGCCAGGTCGCAATTGTAAATGAGAACTTGTTCTCAACTTGCCTACCTGGTTAAATAAAGGTTAAATAAAATAAAATAAATAAAAACCCTACACCCAAACCTGAGCACTTCATCCTTCCAGCTCTGGCCTACTAACACTGACTTTGCTGATAACTACTTTTTAGGGAAAATGTATACTGAGCAAAAATATAAACTCAACATGTAAAGTGTTGGTCCCGTGTGTCATGAGCTGAAATAAAAGATCCCAGAAATGTTCAATATGCACAAAAAATGTATTTCTCTCAGATTTTGTGCACAAATTTGTTTACATCCATGTTAGTGAGCATTTCTCATTTACCATGATAATCCATCCACCTGACATGTGTGGCATATCAACAAGCTGATTAAACAGCATGATCATTACACAGGTGTACCTTGTGCTGTGGCCAATAAAATGCCCCTGAGTTTTGAGGGAGCATGCAATTGGCATGCTGAATGCCATTTCTCTACCATAAGCCACCTCCATCGTCGTTTTAGAGAATTTGGCAGTATGTCCAACCGGCATCACAACTGCAGACATGTGTAATCACACCAGCCCAATAGCTCCACACACAGCTTCTTCACCTACGGGATGGTCTGAGACGAGCCTCCCAGACAGCTGATGAAACTGTGGGTCCACACAACCGAAGAATTTCTGCACAAACTCTCAGAAACCATCTCGGGGAAGCTCATCTGCCTGCTCCTCGTCCTCACCAAGTTCTTGACCTGACTGCAGTTTGGCATCGTAACCGACTTTAGTGGGCAAATGCTCACCTTCAATGGCCACTGGCACGCTGAAGAACTGTGCTCTTCATGGATGAATCCCGGTTTCAACTGTATTGGGCAGATGGCAGACATCTTGTATAACATCATGTTGGTAAGTGGTTTGCTGATGTCATTGTTGTGAACAGAGTGCCCCATGGTGGCGGTGGGGTTTTGGTATGGGCAGGCATAAGCTACAGGCAACGAACACACAAATGGTGGTCACACCAGATACTGACTGCTTTTCTAATCCACGCCCCTACCTTTGTTTTTTTTAAGGTATCTGTGACCAACAGATACATATCTGTATTCCCAGTCATTTGAAATCCATAGTTTAGGGCCTAATGAATATATTTCAATTGACTGATTTCCTTATATTAACTTTAACTCTAATTGTTGCATGTTGCGTTTATATTTTTGTTCAGCGTACTTGCTAGGACTGTGATAGGTGGTTGTCTCTCCAAGCTATCTTAAGATGAATGCCCTAATTGTAAGTCACTCTGGAAAGAGCATCTGCTAAATGACTCAAATGTAAATGCATAAAGTAAACTATCTCTAATAGAAATTATTGCTAATAACGACCCAATGACTGTTTACTATGTTATCCATTAATCCTATGTAAGAGTTAACTGAAATACTAGGTTTTGTGAGTTAAATCAGTCCCTTTCTATCAATTTGGCACTCTCCCTTCTCTATCTCATTCTCTTACTCTCTCCCTCTCTGGTGGTCCAGGCATACAGGCAGCTCTCATTGTAAGTGTGGGACTCTTGGCACTGGTTGTGCTGAATCATGTGGATATCGAACAATGACCGGCTGGGCAAAATTGACAACTAATGAAATAACTTTGAGGGGGAGTGAGAAGGGGGGCCAGGTAGAGCGGTGACCCCACAGTCCCGTCTGCTCGGCCTATTGCAGGCTGATCTGGAGGGTGGCTTGGATGCAGAGGAGTGTTGGCAGAGTTTCCACCCCTGAGCGCGCCGTATATATTGAGCTCAGCATGCCATCACAAACACACTGGCACAGACACGTACTGGTAAGAGATTCACATCCATCGCTCTCCACATTATTTATTTTTAAAATAATTTTGATCCAACTTTGTCTAGATTTTTTTAACAAACAGGTTAGTTTATTATTTTATGTTGGGATAACATAATTCTTTGTCATTATACATAAAACTATTTAACTTACAAACAAATAGATTAACATGAGGACGGTTTCAATTTAACTATTTTTGTTGGACATTATTTTGGGAGGGGATTTTTTTTTTTTACATGCATGAGAGAACCAGCTTCGTGCAGAATTTAACTGCAGATTTTCTGGCACTATTATTTAATGTTTTTGCTACTATCCTATCAAACTGCAAACTACTGGACCCTAAAAATATGTTATTCTCTGTACAGTTTCATCATAACCCATCCGGTTCACTATGGCCACAGACCACCAGAAACCTGCATCCAAGCAGCAGCAGCCAGGCACTAGTGCTTTCAAGGTGAGGGGGAGAGGGGGAGAGGGGGGGGGAGGCAGAGGAAGGGCAGGGCAGAGGAGGGCAGGAAAGAAGGATGGGTAATGGTGGGGCAGGGCATGATAGATCAGGGACAATGACACACTGCAAGATTTTTCAAAGCAAAAGTTACACAGTACTCAACATAATTTCCCGATACAACTTGAGATGCCGACAGGGCGAGCATTGCAAGGAGACCTAAACATACATTTAGTCTCTCCCTGTCTTCCACAGTTGATCATCTATGAACAGGAGAACTTCCAGGGGCCTTGCCATGAGCTGACTGGTCCCTGTAACAACCTCCAGGAAGCAGGCGTGGAGAAAGTGGGCTCCATACTGGTGCTGTGTGGACCGTAAGTGTGGCTCAGAGATAGTATGATAGAGAGAGGGAAAGAGAGAGAGGAAGTATGAGGACCAAGATGTTGACCGCGGCGCAAAAAAAACAGAATGATAGATGGACGCAAACAAACCATTCCATAACACAAATATAGTCACTTGTATTGTGCACAAGGCACAGTATGTTCATTCACCTTTAATCTTGTTTTTGTCATCCTTCACTTTCCCCCTCCATCACCTTGTGCCCTCCTCACCTTTACTTGTCTATGCTTTCTCAGATGGGTGGGATACGAGCAGGCTAACTGTAAGGGGGAGCAGTATGTGTTTGAGAAGGGGGAGTATCCTCGCTGGGATTCCTGGACCAACAGCAGACGTAGCGACAACATCTTTGCATTCCGCCCCATTAAAGTGGTAACACATCACCCCCTTCGCTACTACAACACAAATCAGACATTTTGTAGATTCTCTGTGACTGTTTCTTATGGTGTGTTTTCTATTCTCCTCATAGGACAGCCAGGAGCACAAGATTGTCCTTTATGAAAACCCCAGTTTTGCGGGGAAGAAGATCGAGATCATAGATGATGATGTCCCCAGCTTCCACGCACACGGATATCAAGAGAAGGTCTCCTCTGTCAGAGTTCAGAGTGGCACGTGAGTCTGTCTGCCAACAGCAGTTATATCTGCCCCAAAATGTACCATATTGATATTTTCTCCTAATTGCATGCATTGATCTTATCTCCACGGCTTTCTTCTCTAAATACTTTTCTAATTTTTGTTTCTCCCCCATTCCATGACTCTCACGCCTCTGTTGGTTGTGTACCAGTTGGGTGGGATACCAGTATCCTGGCTACAGAGGCTATCAGTACCTGTTTGAAAAGGGTGAATACAAGGACAGTGCTGAGTTTGGTGCCCAGTTCCCTCAGATCCAGTCTGTCAGGCGCATCCGAGACATGCAGTGGCACCAGAGGGGAGCTTTTCACCCTGCCGCCGGCACCAACTAAGCTTAAATGACTCTTTCCTGCACCAAGCCCTGACCCCTACAACCCTGCTCCTTCACACACTTCTCCCCCCTCACCTACTCAAAATTAGCACCATCCTTTAAAACAAACTAATAAATTCTTGTTGCTTACATTTCATGTGGTCGTGTGACTCAACTTTGTTCTCCTGTATTGTTTATCTGAACAGAAAGTGTACCTTTCAATTACTGAGTCACAACAGCATATATTGCTTTCCAGACCAAAATATGTAGGTGGGAGAGTGATTGGAAGATGAATAATTGCAATGGTATCAAATTTAAAACTGAATATGTGACTTGGTCCAATTTCATAGGAGCTCCTTAAAAGTCCACAGATAATATCGAACCTCATCATTATATGAAACAAAATGCTACTGAGGAATCCAGTAACTGGAGGACATAGTGTATTATTATAATAGTATGCTGTGATTGGTTACCCGCCAAGCATTGACATCATTTCCTGTAATGAAAATACCGGAAAAGAAAGAATAACATGAGGTAGCGTCGGTAAAATACTATTAGCAACAAGTTTAGACATATTACACAGAGCTACGATCACTGCTAGATAGTCTGGGTGAGACTTTACATACTTTCAATTGGAGTTTGGTAACGCATTTCGATACTTTTAGAACCGTTTAAGTAACTGCTATCTAGCTAGCATATTTAGCTAACTTTCAAGCTGACGTTACTGTATCTATCAAGCCGCTCATCAAAGTAGGTGATACTAGCTAGATAACTAACCGAAACGGGCATATTATTGCTAGCTAGATAACTGTTATTTGAACAGGTTGTCCAGTATTCTGCAGAACACTTAGCTATCTAGTAGTCTGTTGACCTCCTATAACTCGTATAACACAGATAAACACTTCAACCTTGTAAGGGGTCATTTATGCTATAGCCTTCATATAGCAAACTCTCCTGTCATCCACAGTTAAGATGCCAGTCCTCTGTAGCAGTTGTGCTGAGAAGCGTGCAGTGCTAAAACGTCCAAAGACGGCCCATTCCCTGTGCAAGGAATGCTTCTTCTGGGCCTTTGAGGAGGAGGTGCATCAGACAATAGTCTCAGCGCAGCTCTTCAAACATGGAGAAACTGTGGGCATTGGTGCCTCGGGTGGGAAGGACTCCACTGTGCTGGCACATGTCATGAAAGTCCTAAATGAGCGCTATAACTACGGCCTGAAACTACTGCTACTGTCAGTGGATGAGGGCATCACAGGTTACCGTGACGACTCCTTGGAGACAGTGAAGAGGAACCAGCAGCAGTATGAGCTGCCTCTGAAGATTGTATCCTATGAGGAGCTGTATGGCTGGACCATGGATGCCATAGTGAAGCAGGTTGGACTGAAGAACAATTGCACTTTCTGTGGAGTGTTCAGAAGGCAGGCGCTGGACAGGGGAGCCATGATGCTGAAGGTTGATAAGATATGTACAGGTAATATATAACAAGCTTATTTTATCTCTTATTTTAGATGAAGGTGGACTTTTTAAAATAGTCCCTCCAGAGTTTTGCGATTCTTCCATCAGCGCAACTAGAAAAAGGGGCTCTCAATTTTAACCAATCAACCATTTTATACTTTTACAGCATAAATGGTTTGATCAAGCAACAAGTCAACTTCGTCAGTGCATTTTCATGACAAATTAGATCAAACTAGCACAAATTGCCATGCAAAATGTAATCATTGCCTCAGCAAAATCAAGCATTTTGGCCTGCAACTATCACAAAAAAAATATCTGTCAAATCCTGGAGGGACTGATTTTAAAATGATGTTCCTGTGTGTGTCTGATTCTGTTCTCAGGTCACAACGCTGACGATGTGGCAGAGACAGTTCTGATGAACGTCCTCCGAGGAGACATCGCCCGTCTGCGTCGCTGCACTGCTATAAGCACAGCGAGCGAGGGTGAAGGGGTGGTGCCACGCTGCAAGCCCCTCAAATATGCTTACGAGAAGGAGATTGTCCTCTACGCCTACTTCAAGAAGCTGGACTACTTCTCCACAGAGTGCATCTACTCCCCCAACGCTTACAGAGGCCACGCCCGCACCTTCCTGAAAGACCTGGAGGCTGTGCGGCCCAGCGCCATCATGGACGTCATCCACTCTGGGGAGAACCTGTCAGTGAGGGAGGGCGTGAAGATGCCCGTTCAAGGGACCTGCGGCCGCTGTGGCTACATCTCCAGCCAGGCGCTGTGTAAGTCCTGTGTGCTGCTGGAGGGCCTGAACCGCGGCCTGCCCAGACTAGGAATCGGAAAGCACCACCGTCTCCACGAGAAGATCCTCTCACAGCAGCCTCTGACCCAGGAAGAGGAGAGGAAGCTCAAGGCTGTGGACTTCTGAGAGGTGAATAGGCAGAACGTCTTAGGATCACCACCATTGTTTCTGTCAAGTGACACTTTGAAATGAGTGACCCAAGATGACACAACCAGATGTTGAGTTGTTTTAAAGGTTCAGCTTGGAATTGAAGTAGGGATGTTACGTTGCCTCTAATGAAAGAGTGGCCAGCGTTTTCCTTTGTCAGCCACTCAAATCAAAGTTATTGGTCGTGTACACAGATATCCACACCTTGCTATTGGATTTCAACATTGCAGAACCCATTTTCTTTTTGGTAACTTAAGTTTGCAATTGTAATTTAGAAAATAAAGACACATGGCATGGACAAAATTATTGGCACCCTGGAGCTAGTACTTGGTTTCACTGCCCTAGGCCCAGATAGCTACAATAAGCATTGTTGGCAGTTATCAATGAGCTTGCTGCACCTTCCTACTGGCACATTTGGCCCAATCTTCAGCAGCAAACTGCTCTAATTCTTCAATGTTTGAGGGGTTCCCTCCACCAACTGTTGTTTTCAGCTCTCGCCATAGGTTATGGATGTGATTCAGATCTTTTCTTTTCACATGCCACTCCAGGCCCGGTTTCCCGACAGCGATGGAACTTAGGCTTACGAGTGTATTAACGATGCATCTTTCCGACAACGGCTGAAGATGTAACATGAGTTTCCCAAAACACCACGCAGAGAGAACGCTCACTAAGTGCGTCGTTGAGGCATGTGACGATACTGATAGAATCAAAAGAAAGGTAACACTGCTCTCGGATCAGAATTCTCCATTCCAATCTGACCTTAACATTCAAATTATTCCACAATACTGACAACGGATCAGCTCTTAGAGATATTATCACCTAAGGCTACAAATATTGAGGCGGCTTATTCTAATGCTCACCCTATAATAATGCATTAAATCAAGATTTGGCACATCATTAAATATATTGAGGAAAAAATTAAACAGTAGTGTACAAATAGCAAAATAGAAGTCAATTAATTGAACATGAAATATATTTCAATATGATTGACAGAGGCCTTATAGGCTACTGAATTTATTTTTGAATGCAGTCATCTCGGTTGGAATGTGAGGCATCTTTGTATATGTTGATTGTTTGTATCAATTGCAAAGACATTGGCAACTTTGTATTTGTAGTCAACGTTGTTCTGAAGTTATCGGTGGTTACAGAAAGACGGATAAACCATGTGATTCAAGGTTCAGCAGAGATCCTCTGTATAACGGGAGGGCAAAAAAAGCGTCTAATGACAAACTTAGCGGTCCTGCGAGTGGTCTGAGGCAGGCATTAGATTACAAGTGTTTTAAACGCAACGTTAATAACAATGGTTTTGGGAAACGGCTCAGAGATTTTAACGATGCTCCTACGAAGGTTCTAGCTATGAACTTAGCCTTAAGATGCTTTTGGGAACCGGGCCCTGAGCAGTCCAGCAACTCTCCTTGAACCATTCCTGGGTACTTTTGATGTGTGTTTGGGGTCGTTGTCCTTCTATAAGACCCACAACCTTTAACATAAATATTTTTTTTGTGGACACTGGATGATTATTGGACTCTAAAACACCTTGGTAATCTGCCGATTACGTGATGTCTTGCACACATTCAAGGCCCCCAGTTTCCTAGGCAGCAAAGCAAACCCAGAGCATTTTTCGAACCTCCCCAATTTTTTGATTGAAGGGAGGGTGTTGTTTTCTTTGAATGCTTTTGCCATTGGTGAACATAGTAAGACACGACTGCTGGGAGACAAGAAAGCCTGGTGGAACTTCTCCAAACAAGGCAAAATCCTGGGGGAAATGTTATGTGGTGTTTTTACTGACAACCAAATCAAGCATTCAATGAAAAGAACTCTCTACAATCAAAGATGCGTGAGGTCTGATGATTCTGTGGGGTTGCTTTGCTGCCTCGGCTACTGGGGGCCTTGAACGTGCAGGCATCATAAAATCAGCAGATTATCAAGTGTTTTGGAGTCCAATGTACAACCCAGCATCCAAAAGCTGTCTCTGAATTGAAGGTTGTGGGTCTTCCAGCAGGGTAATGACCCCAAACACACAACAGAAAGCACCCAGAAATAGTTGAAGAAAAGATGCTGGACTGTTCTGGAGTGGCCAGCGAAAGTCCAGATCTGAAATAGGGAATCATTTAAGAAAAGTCCAAGGATGCCAATGTATATTTGGCTGCAACTGTAAATGATCTGTATAGACAGTATATGAATAGAAAGGTGTGTACAGCAGTAGTTGTATATGATGAGCCATGACTAGAATACATTATGTAAGCATTATTAAAGTGACCAGTGTTCAGTGACTATGTGCATAGGGCTGCAGTCTTTAACGTGCAGGGTAGAGTACCGGGTGGTAGCCGGCTAGTGACAGTGTCTAACGTTCAGGGCAGGGTAACGGGCTGATGGCCTGGAGCTGTTTTTCAGTCTCTCGGTCCCAGCTTTGATGCACCTGTACTGTCTCCACGTTCTGGAGCACGTGTCGAGCTCATTCTGTGGTGGGCCGAGTGTCTGCGGCTTTTTGCTCCTCCCTTGTGCTTTATTGATGAATTAAGGTCACTAATTAGTAAGGAACTCCCTTCGCCTGGTTGTCTAGGTCTTATTTGAAACTTAACCTGCAGACACTCTGTCCTCTGTAGAATGAGTTTGAGACTGCTGTTCTAGGGGGTAGCGGTTGTGCAGGGTCTAAATGGTGAAGTGAGAATGATAAATGATGTCTTTCTTGCAATTTCTGGAATCCAAATGCAATTTACATTCAGCTATGTGGTCAGTGAGTCTGCATTATGAAACTTCTGTCAGCTGATGATTGAAATACAAGTGCATGTTGTATGGTAACTATATTAAAGCTATTCAACTTTTGCATGGCTTCTTCTGATTTTAGTCTGACACATTCTTCAAATCTTCTTACACATACTTGTTAGGATTACTTTTTTTTCACAAATTGGAGGGGGGAAAACCCTACCTGAAGAAAAGAAGTATGAAAATATGTGGAATTTACCTCCATACTGCCTTGTAATGTCCAATTAATATGCTACTATGCATATAATAACAATATAGGTAGGAGTAGCTGCTGTACGTTATGTATTGACGTGTGTAACAGTGTTTCATCAGTCGCGCTTACAATGTTTTCATGTAACAATGTTTCTTTGTGGCAGCCTGTCTGATACAGTAGGCTATTTTGTTATCACTCGCTAGAGGCCGCCCTTTATCAAAGGAAAGTTCTTTACCCGGACCAGGTTATTTTACGCCTGCTTAATTAGGTTACTTTCATGTCGGCTATTGCGTAGGCTATATAAATGCCCGTCGCGGTGAAGTACACATGCACATCGCAACTCGGTCCTGTACTGTACTTCACAACCAACTTCAGCAGAGTAAACTATTGAGATTTTGAAAGGAAACCACGGACGCCGAAAAGTTGTTAAACCTTTACAGGAACTTTTCACTGGTGAAGCCAACGCTGGAATGGACGATTTAGGTAAATTTCATACCGTGTCCTTTCCTAATCTCAGCCGTTTTCTATTCAGCATAGCGGAAAGTATGGGGTGAGAAAAAGTAATATATTTCAAGGCAGCGGGGATTTCTTTCAAGATCTTGGGATAATCGACGGCCAGAGATTTGTTTTAATATCTGAGCTCAACAGGCATAAAATTGTAGGCTAAACTACATTCAACAGCTTCGAATTTAACCCCGTTTATCCACTTTTCATGTCAGGTTTTTCTTCTTTGAATGGAACAACGACAGTGGTCAACTCTTGCATAAATTATTTACTTTATTTTAGATAACACTTTGGCATAAATCTGTCCGATGATGTATCAACATCGTTGGTTTATATAGAAACGAGGTTCCAACACCACCCATGTTAATTGGCTTTACCCTCATAGGCCGCGAAGTTATCCGCGTTTTGTTTTGTACTAAAACGTTCGTATCATTACAGTTCATATAGGTGCTTTAAAGTTATCTAAAGTAACACGGTACACTATAGCTTTTAGGTCCAGTGTTAGTCATATTCTAAATGGTGACACCAGCTCCATATAAGAAACGCATGTGAAATTACATGATACATAGTGTATGTCTATCCTTTAAAGAAACTGTATCATCACGCCCATTGTCGTTTCTTGTGTGTCAAATATAGAAAGGGGGGAAAAGTCTGACTTGTTAGAGACAATGAGGTGTAAGTATTGGTTGTGCCTTCTTAACAGGCAGGATGGAAGCTCTCCCAAATGCTGAAATTAGCAGACTTGCTACCTTTTCCTGGCATACCAGAGGTGAAACTAACTAGTTATTATATAATGGTTGGGTGCCTACTTAGATGGTCCATGCTATCAGGGGACCCTGGTTTTGGGAATGATGTCCCAGGGATCCTGACTAGCTGACCTCTTATACTGTAGTGGTAGTCCTTCTGTGGTGGGAGTAGTACCAGTTTTATGGGTCTCATGACCCTTTTGACCCCTGTCCAAAGCCTAATGTTTAGAGTACATACTCAGACATTAGAGTAGCCACCTGAATATGCACCAGAGATATTTACACAAAGAAACACTTGGAACCGGCTTATCTCAAATAGCCGAACCTGCTATACATCAAGCTGCACCGTTCATACACACAGATCATATTCCATGGTTACATGCATCAGTGCTTTTTTGGCACCAAGTGTCTGGTTGATCATGCTGGCTGATAGGTCACCCCCCCCAATGCCACCATTTACCCTTCAGTCTATTTTCTGTGACAAGATAGCTAACCAGTCAACTGTTATAGTTCACTGACCCTTGACCTCTGGCACTACACTTAGAACTCAAAAAGTCTGTGTATATATATATATTTAATAGATTTCATCAGGTTGCCAATTCACTAAACCTTCTCAGATTAGAACGTGTGTTATTGAATAAATGTAATTGCTTTCATCTTCATGCACAGAAGGGTGTTGGCATGTAGCCAAGAGGCTAGAGGCAGGCCAGCAACCAAAGCATGACTCTCTCTCCTGTGCTTTCAAATCCTCAGGGTGTGTGTCAGCGTCTCAGTTGATTGAACTGATCAAGTGATACACATTTTCATTCTTTCTAAGGAAATGGACAATAAAGTAATCTTCATTAAAAAAACATAGTCCAGTAGCTGTTTGAAATAGCCTATGTTGAGTTTCAGTGATGTGTTTTTGGCTTGTTTAAGTAGAGGGATGAGGAGCCATATTTTGAGCTTGGCCTGATCTGAGAATATCTCCAGGGCTCATTAGCTGCTCTGGGCCAGTGAAAGGACTGATTGTTAACTGAGGGAGAGCCTGTCGTCTCACTTAAGTCGGGAAGCCAGGCCTGAGGGAGGGGGGAGAGGCTGCTGTGGAATGTCTAACATCATTGTTTGTCAGGGTCGAAGGCCAAATACTCACTGGGTCATGGCTCACCTCCTCCCACCACTCCGTTCCACTGGCACTGTAAATAAATCTCTAGGGCTCTTTACAAACAGGTACCCTCAGTCAGTCCTACTACGTCCTTCTAGTAAAACCCTATTCCATGGTCTTTGCATGGATGACCTACTGCTGCATAACCCAATCATCCCATACTCTCTCTACTTGGCTCAGTGTACTAGATATGTCCCCATTTCAAGGGGGGGTTCTGTAGTGCCGTGTGAGTAACCTAGGTTAGACGAGACCTGTGAACGTTCCAGAGACCCATCTCACGCTGCTGTGATCAGGTGGTGACCAGGCCCAGAACCATTACTGATGTGGCTGCAGTGCAGCTGATCCTTCATCCTGATGACTCTTTACCCACACAGGCCATCTGACACTGATTGGCACTATCTTACTGGTGTGTTTGATGTGTGAAGTCACCACTCTCCTCTGTGAATTCCTCAGGAGCCTGTGAAATTTAGACTCCGTGCTGGGGGAGCACACAGATTGGCTGACTGACCCAGTGGGCTGAAGCAGCCTTCGGTTATGTTATGACTGGTCATCAGGATAGAGCGCAGTGTGTGGGTGGTGTATAGGTTGGCAGCTGGTCAAGAGGACAACACTATAGGAGAGGCAATGTTGCAATCTGTTGAACAGTGATCCTCTTTGAGGAGATGTGGACTGCATTAGTTGATTACCTTATAGAAAAATTAAAATATCCCCTGGTTCAAGAGAGGACTTGGCGCATGTTAAATGGGGTGATCCTAAATGTTTCCGATGTTTACCAGCCACACTTTAAGTTAGACACGTAGCCATCCTTACAACTTTGGCAGTCGATCCTTAATGAGTTAATGTATTTCAGTGTGTCAGCAGTGAGGAAGTGTTACCAGGCTAGTCATCACCCCTAGGGACCTGTAGTGTTACTGACTGTATGCATACCACTACAGTGTGTTTGAGTGGGCCTGCTTTCTGTACTAATGGGATGGTCCTCTCTGTAAATGAGTCCAGTCCTTGTGCTCTCAGTGCTCTGTCCACACCCATCCTGTTCTGAGTCTGGGGAGGGGAGCTGCATGGCTGACCTCATCGCTTAGGCAACAGACCCTGCCTCACATCCCGAGGAAATGGAGAAGAAAACAATGAGCAGAATCAGCATTCAGGGTTCAGGAAACGCAGCAAGAAATACAGGCTCTGCCACCGCTGTTAAGGATGTGTTTTTGACCAATAAAAGTCAGTTGTTGTCCCCTCTCTCTCGCCTTTATTTCCTAAACTGTTTCCCTCTGTCACTCTCTTCCCCCTTCTCACTCTGGCCGTGTTTCTTGGCTCTTAGAACAGTGCTGATTATATTCCTGATGGGTTCGAATAATGGAGCAGGAATCAGTTTGCACTGGATTCTTCCCACATTACTCAGGCTGGGACACCCCAGGGCATGTTGTTCAAAGAGCTCAGTGTGGCTGTGGCACTCTGCTCTGTGGAGGTTTCCACAGGGTCACAGTACATGGAAGTTGGCTGGCTTTTTTTCGAGGTTGGTTGGTGTGATTCAGTGCTGAACATTTGAGAGAAGAGAAACCAAACAGTCAATTCTTGATGTTTTCACACCCCCGCCCCCAACAGACACATACTCTGAATTCACAGTAGCTGCTCGATCTCACATCTATTGGTGTGAATTTTTCCTCAGTGTCTAAGTGTGACTGTCTGTGTCAGAATGGTCTTTAGACTTCCCTGTCGTCTGATTTACTGACTTGTGGGGAAGCGCTTTTATTTTAGTCCAGCGATCTCTTCAGGGAGTGTCATCTTTCGGATATGGGGCTGCTTGGGCGGGTATTTTTAGTGATGTTTCTTTTGAAGGCACTGACCCGATCTTGCTTCAAGATCCTTCTGTCTTTCTTTGAAACACCACACCACACTGTCCCTGCTCCCTTCAGTATGTCTTTAAGCTCACTGTTCCCCCCTACGCTCTCTGTGGTGTAACCCCCCCCCCCCTATTCTCCTCTGGTATCTCTCCCTCCACCCCTTCCTGGCCCCAGTCTCTCCTGATTGGTATAAATATCATGTTGGGTAGGACCGATGGGATAGTGTTTCTTCCTACATGTGGCTCTGGCCAGCTCTGCTCTCTGCCCCCCAGCTATTAACATGTGAGCTGTGAACCCTGGTGGCAGGCCCATCACTGTATCCAATGTGTCAGTAGGAAAGTTGAACTGGCCAACCTGGGCTGCCTGCTGCCTGCCCGCCTGGGAAGCATGGCTCCCTGGGCCTGCCATGGGTAATAAAAACATTGACATCTTTCTTATCCTGGACTCAAGTATATTGGACTTTGTTGATCTGGCCCTATTGTTATAATCTAATTATAGCATAGTACTTTCATTGTTTTTAAACTGACAAATGTATTTATATTTTTTCCTCTCTCTTATCTGGAACCTTGTGGTTGTACAACTGATTGAATGATGGTTTCTGTCTGGTCAATCATATCCTGTATTACAAAACATTATACACTGAACAAAGATATAAATGCAACAAGATTTTTACTGAGTTACAGTTCATATAAGGAAATCAGTCAATTGAAATAAGTTCATTAGGCCCTAATCTATGGATTTCACATGACTGGGAATACAGATATGCATCTGTTGGTCACAGAACCAGTCAGTATCTGGTGTGGCCACCATTTGCCTCATGCAGCGCGACACATCTACTTCGCATAGAGTTGATTGTGGAATGTTATCCCACTCTTCAATGGCTGTGCGACGTTACTGGATATTGGTGGGAACTGGAACATGCTGTCATACACGTTGATCCAGAGCATCTCAAACGTGCTCAATGGGTGACATGTCGGGTGAGTATGCAGGAAAAACTGGGACATTTCCAGCTTTCAGGAATTATGTACAGATCCTTGCGACATGGCTGTGCATTATCATGCTGAAACATGAGGTGATGGCGGCAGATGAATGGCACAACAATGGGCCTCAGGATCTTGTCGCGGAATCTCTGTCCGTTCCAATTGCCATCCACAAAATGCAATTGTGTTCGTTGTTGGGTGGCTTATGTCTGCTCATACCATAACCCTACCTTCACAAAGGGGCACTCTGTTCACAACGTTGACATCAGCAAACCGCTCGCCCACACGAAGCCATATAAGCTGTCTGCCATCTGACTGGTACAATAGAAAACGGGATTCCTCTGTGAAGAGCACACTTCTCCAGTGGCCATCGAAGGTGAGCGTTTGACCACTAAAGTCGGTTACGACGCCAAACTGCAGTCAGGTCAAGACCCTGAGGTCAACGAGCACGCAGATGAGCTTCCCGTAAACGGTTTCTGACATTTTGTGCAGAAACTCTTTCGGTTGTGCAAACCCACAGTTTCATCAGCCGGATGTGGAGGTCCTAGCATGGCGTGGTTACACGTGGTCTGCAGTTGCTAGGCTGGTTGGACGTACTGCCAAATTCTCTAAAACGACAGCTTTATAGTAGAGAAATTAAGATTCAATTCTCTGGCAACAGCTCTGGTGGACCTTCCTGCAGTCGGCATGCCAATTGCACGCTCTCTCAAAACATGTGGCATTGTGTTGTGTGACATAACTGCACAGTTTAGAGTGGCTTTTTATTGTCCCCAGCACAAGGTGCACCTTTGTAATGATCATGCTGTTTAATCCGCTTGTTATGCCAAACCTGGCAGGTGTATGGATTGTCTTGGTGAAGTATAAATGCTCACTAACAGGGATGTAAACGAATGTATGCAGAACATTTGAGAGAAATAAGCTTTTTGTGCAAATGGTACATTTCTGGAATCTCTTATTTTTCAGCTTATGAAACATGGGACTAACACTGAGTTTTTTAAATATTTTTGTTCAGTGTATTTTGTTTACTTTTCATATTTGCTACTTTCATGTAAGTTACATATTACGGTTTTTATAGTACAAATCATCCTTCTTTTGTTCTTGCCCTCCATCACATGCCTCCCCATCTCCTCTGCCACCCTCCTGTTTCCCTGGCTGATTTCTCTCTGAGGCAGACAGTGGAATGTGTGGAATGCACCTTCCCGCCCATCAGATAAAGACTGCAGGGTTTTGGTACGGGCAGGAGGAGGGGGGGCTACAGACTGCAGCAAGAATATACACGTACACCCACCACCCAAAGAATGCCCACACAGTAAGCACACAACACTAGACTGTTGGCTTATGTTTGAACATCATGACTTTATATGAGACCCTTTTGTTGAAAGAATCATGACAGGAATGTATTGCTAATCTATTTAAGTCATTGAAGCTGCAATAAACAAAGTCAGGTGACTTGAACTCTTTTGCTAATGGCCTGCTTAGAATCCCCAAATGGCAGAATGAATGCGTTTCCCATAAAGTGAGCAGTCTTATAATTGCATTTTTCTCAGAAGTCGTCAGGATTTGCTCTGAAAAGAGTGGACTTTACCCATCTCAAAGATTTAATGTGTTACTTGGCTTACAGTACTTAGCTGTATTAAGAAGCAAATGACCCCCCCCCCCCCCCCCCCAAACCAACTGAAGCCACAGCCTCTTTGTCATCAACGTTTCAGACTCAACGCTGCCCTCCACAGGGACAATAAACACAAATAAATGAATTTATTCCAGTGGCATTTCCTTCAGCACACTCCAGTAAACCTGTATGTCAATGTAGCCCAGGCCTGAAGAACTATACAGAAGTGAATTGCAGCAGACCTTTAGCTATGACTAAATATCCTCCACTCATTGCTCTTAGTTTAATTAACTATCCCTTTTACAATGAAGGTGGGGTACCAGCTTCTACTAGGTACACCCTTGAGTGGTCCATAGGGGAGGGGGAGGGGGAGGGGGGGGTGGTAGTAGTAATCTAGTCATACTAAGCAGAGAATAGACTAGAGATCCCGGTCTGGCATACTGAGGCGCTTGGCGGTGTGTTGCCTGCACTGCCATGGGTAAGGTCAACACTTGTGTACTGTATATCATACCTAGCTTGCTATGTGTGATATAGTGTTTCAGTAATGACTTTCGTGATTATTTATTATTAAAAGGGGTAACCACACCATGTAAGATATTCACAGAATAATGACAATTTGGAGAGGGGATTGTGATTTTCATTAGGTTTTATTGTAATAGTGATGGAGACTTTAAGACCTTTGTCAGCATGTCTGCACCAGGTGCAGCTCATTTCCAGCTGGTAGTTCAGCACGTTTGCACTGACATACTTGCTGAGAGTACAGCTTTAAATAGGTTTTGCTCCCATGTGGTTTAACATCTTGCTACTGGTTGGGGTCTCTGTTCTAAATGAACAGTGGGGGAAGTACTGTGGAAGGAAGTTGTGGTAGAGAATAGGTTCTAATAAAGTCAAGGTTCTATAGAGATTATTTTATTTTTTACGGGCTAAAAGGTTCAGTCTGTTAACAGAAGTAGACAGACACCTAGTTCCTTTTTTATTTTTTTATTTTTTCTGAGAGAAAAAGGAAGCCCCGGGGTGAGTTGGAGGGAGAGGCTTTGAGTAAGGAATTGTAATAATATCCAGTGCCTGTTTCTGATTTGCCCCCTCCACCACACCCTTAGCAGATGGGTCATTAGCTAGTCGTAGTCCTCTCAGTCCCTCTGTTTTGTATACACAGTTACGCACTCGCATATACGCCACCTGACGACCCAGTACCCAAGACTATCAGAAGTAATAGTAAGGTGGCATTTTGCCCAGTGAAGATTAACATTTGCTCTGAACTATAACTCTCTAACTGTTAATGCCATCTTAGTTTCTTGCATGTGTGTTTTTGCTTTGTTGGACTTAAAGAAGATTTTGTGTGTGTGTGACCTAAGATGGACTTTTTGACTGTGGTCTTAGGTGCAGTATGTATGATGCCCACTTGAATTTGACTGTGGTTCACCTCATGAAGTTGTTGTTGTAAAGTTGGGATCTTAGACTCTCTCTATTTATCAGATCATTTAGTTGAACCAATTTAATGTTCTCTAGGTTTTTACGCTTGTTTACTTAAAATAGACTGAGGATTCCCTGTGCCATCATCCCAGTATGTGCAACATTTTAACAGGCTATTCTTAACTGACTGAGGATGGATGGATGGATGGAGTGGGTGATGTCAGGGTCTATTTTGTTCTGGTGTTCTAAGGGACACTAATGCTGTACACTTGATAACCCTGGAGGAGAAATGCTGTCTGTCTCATGCTCTCACAAATCTTCTTGGAAAAGAGAAACTATTTCTGTTGAAGACAAATGGAACAACGGACAATCCAAGACAGATAGCCAGGTACTTACTGACATATATATATATATATATATATATAGGAGCTATATATTTTTTAGGGCCCAATAGAAAGATTTGATGGGACGGGGGGAGAGAATAGTGGGTTTAGAAATGACACTGGGGATTTGTGTGTCTGTGGCGCTATGCTGATGACCTAATCTTAGCTCCTGGGGCAGGACAGGACAGGACTACTGTGGAGGGGCCCTGGGGAGCAGGCCTTTTTTTGGAATGAGGAGGCTGAGTGACCGGTTGGAATGAGGGACTGACTCATACACTTAGGAATTGTCAGTTTAGACACCTGCCACTTGGTAGACTCCAGACTGTCTTGGTAGATAGTTACATATCACAATGTAATTTTTGCACTGTACCTGCACCAAAACTCCAGTATTTTTGGTGCATAGCTTGTTCTTCATCTTTTAAATAGGAAGCAAATTTGTTTTCAGTGCTTTTACTTCCATGACTGAAACTCATTTTATCATGGCCCTCTTGTCAAAACCCCTGCAACTTATCCAGAACGCTGCAGCCCACCTGGTTTTCAACCTTCAAGTTTTCCCATGTCACCCTGCTCCGACGCACACTCCACTGGCTTCCAGTTGAAGCTCACATCCACTACAAGACCATGGCGCTAACCTACGGAACAGCAAGAGGAACTGCCCCTCTCTACCTTCAGGCTATGCTCAGACCCTACACCCCGACCCGAGCACTCCGTTCTGACACCTCAGGTCTCTTGGCCCTCATACCCCTACGGGAGGGCAGCTCAGCCCAGTCCAAGCTCTTCTCTGTCCTGGCACCCCAATGGAGGAACCAGCTTTAGGACAGCAGAGTCCCTGCCCATCTTCTGAAAACATCTGAACCCCTACCTCTTCTAACCGTATCTTAAATAATCCTCCTCCGCACCGTGACTTCTAGCTCTGACTCTAATGATGGCTATGCCTGTGATATGTGGTAGCCATCTTAGAATGCACTAGCTGTAAGTCACTCTGGATGACATGTAAATGTCTTGTCCCTCTGCAGCAGACATGCACTGAGCAGTGTACAAAACATTAAACAACTTCCTAATATTGAGTTGCACCCCCTTTTGCCCTGAGAACAGCCTCAATTCGTCGGGGCATGGACTCAAGGTGTCGAAAGCGTTCCACAGGGATGCTGGCCCATGTTGACTCCAATGCTACCCACAGTTATCAAGTTGGTTGGATGTCCTTTGGGTGGTGGACTATTCTTGATACACATGGTAAACTGTTGAGAGTGAAAAACCCAGCAGCGTTGCAGTTCTTGACAAAAACCAGTGCACCTGGCACCTACTACCATACCCCGTTCAAAGGAACTTAAATATTTTTGTCTTTCCTATTCACCCTCTGAATGGCACACATACACAATCCGTGTCACAAGGCTTAAAAATTATTATTTAACTTGTCTCCACCCCTTCATCTACGCTGATTTGAAGTAGATTTAATAAGTGACATCAATTAGGGATCATAGCTTTCACCTGGTCAGTGTGTTGTGGAAAGAGCTGGTGTCCTTAATGTTTTGTACACTCAGTATGCAATATGTTTGGAACATCAAATCGCAATAAAATCAGTATCGAATTGCAATACATATCGTATTGTAAGGTCTCTGGCAATTCTCAGCCCTAAACGCTACGTGCTTTACATTTTTCACATTCTAACGGAGGCAACATAACTAAATCTGCGAACTATTGACATTCATACTAAGCATAGGAAAAGTTGTCGCATCTTGATCTTTTGTGGATGATTGTTCAAGAAAGAGGGGAAAGAATAGTGTTCGACTGACGACCCAACGTCTGCCCTTCCCTCGTGATGTCACGATACTGTGGCAGCATTAGGGTTTGTATTTCTGTCATATTTCTGAGTGTCAGAGCTCTAAACTGTGTCTAACCATGGAAGCATTTCTTACCAACTCAGACGCTTTGTTGGCGGACCTGGAATCCACGACATCCCACATTTCCAAGCGTCCTGTGTTCCTGTCTGAGGAAACCCCCTACTCTTTCCCCACTGGGGGAAACTCCTACCAGGATGTGTCAGTCCCTCCCCCGGTGCCGCCCCCTCCCTCCGCTGAGGCTCTGAATGGCTCTGTGATTGACTCCCTCCACTCCTCCCAACAGGTCAGTCGCACATCAGACTCACACTCGTGCATATCATTCAGTAAATGGCTTTTCAAGACTGAACTGATTGACTGTTCTCTTCTCCGCAGTCCTTGGGTTCAGCTCCAAAGAGCTCATGGTCCAGGGACAGTAGCAGCCCGCCCCGGTCCCAGATTGAAGAGGACCACGTGTACAGGTAGGCAGGAGGACCATAGGAACAGATCCCTAGGAAGGGACCTCCATTGGGAGACTACTAGACCGTCTGTCACTCTGTTTGTTTCACACTTTACACACAATTGACACCCGTTGTCTCTCTGCCTCTGTCAGTTTCCCCAACAAACAGAAGTCTGCTGACCCATCTGCGGGAGCCATGAGCTCCGCGCTAGGCAGTAACCTGTCAGAGCTAGACCGGCTGCTCCTGGAGCTCAATGCTGTCCAGCAGAACTCTCCCTCTTTCCCCACCACAGGTAGACAGACAGCGAACCACATCCTACATAAATATTCACTAGGTGTTTATATTACCAAAGTGGTACTTACCTCTGCCATCAACTGTGCAATAGGTGGTTTAGTTCTTGCAGTATGTGTTTTCTACATGTTACTGTGATGATGAACGATGTCCCGCTGTCCTCTCTACCCACAGAGGAAACCGCCCCACCCCTGCCATCCTGCAGCATTACCAACTATGTGCAGCAGAACGGGGGGCCCCCTGACATCATGGTGAGCCCTCCCGTTCAGGAGAAGCCCAAACAGAATGGGACCAGGGTGGTGGAGGATGGCCGGCCCACAGTGGAGAGTCTGCTGGATGAGCTGGAGGGTTCTGTACCCAATCCCAGGTCAGGATATTAGCAGTTACTGCTACTCAAGAGTCACAGATGGACAAGGATGAGTTTGTCATAACTTTGATTTATAGGATATGTGCTAACTAGCAATGAGATGATGGTAATAATCTACTGTAGCCTGGATTGTGGTGCTCTATCTGATCACATGCAATGATTGTATGAATAATAACTTGTTTCAGGGGGTCTAGGTTGGATTGTGTTTGTGATCATGTGCTTTGTTTGTGTCTTCTGCACCCCCAGCCCCTCTGTTCTTCACAGTGAGCTGGACTCTCCCTCTCAGCAGCAGGCCAGAATCTCAGCATCCTGTGCTACACGCGAGCTTGACGAGCTCATGGCCTCCCTGTCCGACTTCAAGGTGCACAGCAGTCTGTGTGTGTTGACAGGACTTACGCTTGTCCTTTTATGAAAGAAATCCTTTATTAGATTCCTTAAATTCTATATTTTCTGATCTGATTATTTCTCTTTATCTTCCTGCTCTTGTGGTATCCTTTTCCTCTCCTGCCTGTCCTGTCCTGTTCTTGGCTCCTTGGGGTCTATGAACCTTTTGATCCCCAGCTGGATCAAGCAGAAATCTCCCCCAGCAGCACTCTGGAGGTCCATCCTCAGCCATGTACCCCCTCCTCCCCTGTTGCAGCTGCCCCCTCCCCCCTCCTTTCCTCTCAACCTGCCTGTGACTCCCCTCTCTTATCACTGCCTGACTGGGAGCTGCACATAGAGGAGGAAGGTGGTGTGGCATTGTCCTCTCCACATCCCTCATTATCAAGCCCTCCCCCAGCAACTGTAACCTTCCAGAGCCCTCTGTTCTTTGCAGAGAGTGAACCAGAAGCCTTCATCGACGTCTCTGCCACCATGCTGTCCTCTCATCAGAAGTCCTTGGTAGTCCTCAACCACTCCAAACCTTCACCTAGCACAGACACCAGTCCTCCCAATGCTGCTAGACCATCACTCACCTCAGCCAGCACCACGTTGGACCAGAACCCCTTAAAATCCCCTAGTCCGTCTCTAGAACGTGGCATAACTCCTCCCTCTGTTACCAAAAGCCCCAGTCCCCTAACTGACATGGATCTAAGTTTATCGACTCCAACTACTACTAAGAGCCTTAGTCCTGTTCCTTTCTCTTACTCCAAGTCCCCTACTCCTCTCACTGCTTCGAAAGCCCCCTCACCATCTCTGGTCACATATCCCAAGGCTCCCCCTCCCCCAGCTCTCACTAGCCCCATGATCTCAAGGAGAGTTCTGCAGCCAGTCCCTGAAGCCGAGCCCTCTCTGGATGAAGCCCTGGATAAGCTGCTGGCCATACGTTTGGCCAAGATTGAGAACGATAAAGTCCCTATGGAGGCACCTCGGCTGAAGCGGGAGGTGGTGCATGAGAAGTGCATCGTGCCCTTAGACAGAAGGGAGGTGCAGCCGGACACCGCCGAAAGTACCCGGGACGGGGCAAGAACCGGGGACGAGGCAAGTACCCATGAAGGGACATTTACCCGGGATGGGTCAGTAATAAGTGGACATGTTGATGGGTATAGGGAGCTCATGGACTGGGCCGATGTGGAGCTGAACATGTGTCTCCAAGATGGACTGGATGGTGGTATGACTCCTAATACAGAGAGACCTTATACAGATGGGAGCATGACCCCGACGACTGAGGCCAGCTGGATGGATGAGTCCCTGGATGGCTCCTCCTGCCCTGGGACTCCTGATGCTTCCCTGGACCTGCCTCTGCTGCAGCAGGCCACTGTGGACAGGGTCTCAGCATCTGGACATGTATGGGACTGCCCTCGCCGCCACACTGTTTTGGATCTGCACAAACACACACAGAAACAACAGTCAGGGTTGGGTAGGTTACTTTCTAAATGTAATCTATTAGTTACTACTTACCTATCCAAAATTGTAATCAGTAACGTAATCTGATACTTTTGGATTACTTTGCCCTTAAGAGGCATTAGAAGACAAAGGATCCATCCAAAAACATTTGGTGTGTCATCATAGTCGTCTCCAGGCTTGCTCACGTGGAACAAACTTAAACTAGCACCTTTTTTCAATCCCGACTTGAAAACAGAAAGGTGTCCGTTTTTTTGCAAACATCCTTTTTAAATTGAAATGTTATCTAGTTTTTAAAAGTATCTGTAATCTAATTACAATGTTTTTGCTGATAACGTAACTGATTCGGGTTTATTTTGTAATCCGATTACATGTAACTAGCTACTCCCCAACCCTGGTCAGCGTTAAATGTTATTCATACAGTAGCATAACAGATTTCTGCCATCTCAGAAAGCTAGTTGTTTTGATACCAAAACATCTGTTCTTTTTGTTGTTGTTGAGATAATGTCATTACAATCTGCACACCAGGATGTTTGCTGCTACTGCATAGTGGCTAATTATTCACTGCCTGGCTGTGTTCTTTGTTGGCATGTTATTCTTTTAAACCACACAATTTAGTTTGTGACCACATCCTATGACTACCTCACTTGTTGCACCAGTGTGGCATGACGCCCCCATCTTGCACAACTATGTTCTGCTAAATGGTCAGGGAGCATATGGGGGCTATGGGCGGTTGGATGGGGTCTGCGCATGTGAGACCACATGAGTGTGACTGACACATTCCTTTGGACGACTTTAACCACTGTTGCTACACACGCTTGAGGAGGCGGCTGCTTTTGACTTTGAGTGAACTGGAATGGTGCTTGATCTGAATGGACTGCTTCCTCTGAACTGAACCACTCACCTGGCCTGCGGTATTGTAACTGGATCACAGTGGATTCCTGATGCTCGTTCTCCTTCTAGCTTAAATCAGTGATTAGGCGCACCAAGGAGACCTCCAACGTACACCCCATGTACCGAGAGGGTCACCCCCGGAGGGGGCGGGTGGGCCCCATAATTGTCAACAAGAGCAGCTCCCAGGACCGCCTCATAGAGGAGCTGCAGGGGAAGCTGGGGATTGGTCGATTGGCTGACCGCCGGTGTAAGCAGCCGGACGATTGGCTCACTGAGGGTATCATCGTCATGTCCAAGCCACAGCGCTTCCGTGGCGACGGGGCAGCGAACGAGGTGGACAAGGTTGGCCTGGATACGATCACAACAGGCTCCCACCATCCCAGATACTATTGCACATTTCTCATACATTTTTACTCAAACTTTCAGTTCTTTACCTTTCATTTTGTCTTTCTCTCTGGTTGTCCCTGTCTCTTCTTCTCCTCAGATCATTATTCCCCCAGAGTCCCCTCTACCTCAGAGGGTCATTTACCCACCCCAGTCTCCCCCAGCGCCTCGTCACACTCCTATTGTAGAAAAACCCAGTAGACCCCCACCTATGCAGCGGACCCCTGCTCCTCTACCTCCTACGCCTCCCCCCTGCCCCCCTCCTCCACCCCAGGAACCCATCCCTCCCCCACCTATGAAGCAGACCCCTGCCCCTCCTACGCCTCCCCCCTGCCCCCCTCCTCCACCCCAGGAACCCATCCCTCCCCCACCTATGAAGCAGACCCCTGCTCCTCTACCTCCCCCACCTCCGCTTGTACAACCTCCATCCCCACCTGTCCCAGTATGGCAGGCCCCTGCCCCCAAGCCAGCACCCTCTCCACCAGTGCAGCCTGCACCACCACCACCTCCCCCCAAAGTCCTGGTGTCCGTTGGCTGTCAAACCGAATACGACCCAATCTTACCTCCAATGCAGGCATGGCTCTCTACCTTTTCTATTTCTATAACAGAACGCCTTCTCTCTTTCCCACTGGCTTCAGTTTCCTTCATTAAAACCACTGTTTAATTATTTGTACAGATGTATTTTTATGAGATAATGCACTGTGCTCTGGTGTCCATCCTATCCTCTCACCCTCCATCTTTTGACAGATGGCCCAGGGGAAAGGTGGCCCTGGAGGCCCCCCAACGCAGGTTAACAAGCTGGACAACATGCTCGGCAGCCTGCAGTCTGACCTCCATAAACTGGGTGTGCAGACCGTTGCCAAGGGAGTGTGTGGGGCCTGCTGTAAACCAATCGTGGGACAGGTAAGGGGCTTGGGTGGGCCTGAGATTAGGCTTTGGTGGCCTTTCTAAGATCATGGTCTCGCATTACATTTAATTGCTGAGCTTTGTTGGCATGGTTAATTTACATAAACTGTCGATTTGTGTGTCCAGGTGGTGACTGCCATGGGGCGCACGTGGCACCCGGAGCACTTTGTGTGTACCCACTGTCAGGAGGAGATAGGTTCCAGAAACTTCTTTGAGCGTGACGGAGCACCCTACTGCGAGAAGGACTACCACAACCTGTTCTCCCCACGCTGCCACTACTGCAACGGACCTATTCTGGATGTAAGTAAAGACCATATACGACAATCATTACTATTACAACTAAGGCAGTGGACAGATAGTGTAGCAATAGCAGCTAGCAGTGAGTTACTGTTCCAATGTTCATGTTTACAGAAAGTTGTGACTGCGTTGGACAGGACATGGCATCCTGAGCACTTCTTCTGTGCTCAGTGTGGATCATTCTTTGGCCCAGAGGGTGAGTTTGACCCATTCTTGGAGCTCACTTGTAATGACCAGTTTTATAGTGAGGTGCAGAACTCATGATCTGTGTCTCCTGAAGGCTTCCATGAGAAGGATGGGAAGGCGTACTGTAGGAAGGACTACTTTGACATGTTTGCGCCTAAATGTGGCGGCTGTGCCCGAGCCATCCTGGAGAACTACATCTCTGCACTGAACTCCCTTTGGCATCCAGAGTGCTTTGTCTGCAGGGTCTGTATTCTGCCTGATTCCCTTTACAAAAGGGCATTCATGTTGTTATTAGTCCTGGCTCGTGTACTTACTCATTACTCCCTGTTTGTGTATGCAGGAGTGCTTCACCCCATTTGTGAACGGGAGTTTCTTTGAGCATGATGGGCAGCCCTACTGTGAGGTTCACTACCACGAGCGCCGCGGGTCCCTCTGCTCTGGCTGCCAGAAGCCCATCACGGGCCGCTGCATCACAGCCATGGCCAAGAAGTTCCACCCTGAGCACTTTGTCTGTGCCTTCTGCCTCAAGCAGCTCAACAAGGGCACCTTCAAGGAGCAGAATGACAAGCCCTACTGCCAGGGCTGCTTTGTGAAACTCTTCAGTTAAGGGGTAGATTGTCTATGCCTGGAGATTTGTGTGTGTGTGTATGGGGGAAGAATCTGTGTAGCTCAGGTAGTGTGTGTGTATGGGGGAAGTGTCTGTGTAGCTCAGGTAGTGTGTGTGCGAATCAGATTGAGTTTGTTTGAGTGCATTTTCTGTACTCTGATTGTGTGTGTGTGCGGAGTTCCAGCATTCTTCTATCAGCCCCTGAAGTGTTATGGACATCCATATCAGGTCTAGGCCTGTCTGCTCTCTCTGATGCTCAGACTATCGTATGATTTCAAGCCCAAATAGTTTTGCTTTTGCAAGGAATATACGTACATGGACTAGTGTTTGAGGTTGCTGCTCACTGGTTGAGCGTGTCTTCTGAAACCATTTGAAAGGTGGCATGTTAGAGGGAGCAGTTGACCTGTTGTGTTTTTTATCATTTGTATTTGTTTTTTCAACTGCTCAAGCAAAGGCCTTGGTGATATTTCTTTAACTTTTCCTGTCTGAGTAACTGAGAACAGATGGTTAAAATTGCCATTGTAGCATTGACTGGAAATAGGCTGTGGGTCAGTCATTATTTTAGTACTTGTGACGCAGACAGTTGTCATCAGACCCCTTCAGCCTTGTGACGCACAATCATTAAAACCCCCAAACAAGCATTTGTTGCCTTTGACAAACATACTAATGCTGACATGTTACACTTTGATTTGATGTATTTGAACGTTTCTATAAAATGTGAGATTAATTTACAACCAATAATATTTGACTCCCTTTTAATGTTTGGAAAAATAGGAATCTCATAATACAACAGATGGGTAATATTGTAACTTTGTCACCACCAATGCCTACCCAGGCCTTTTTAGAGCTTAAACCTTAGCTGGACTGGTTTAGGAGTTGTCTTCTGTTCAGAAAGGGCTCATGCAGTATAAAAGAGCATGCCATGATCAACATTAGAATGTATTCTGCATATAGGAGACAGTTACATTTTACTGTGAGAATATTGTGTACACTGTATACAAAGTGCTGGTCAGTTAATATAACCAATAACCACTCATTAAGAGAAATCCCCTAAGACATTTCATAGCAGAGATACTTTTAAACGTTTATCCTTAAAGTTACTGTGCATTTTATTCCACTTTTTAATTATATAAATAGTGCACAAGGTGAAGCCCTTATGTAAGTACACAGTTTAAATGCAAACAATACTGTATGCAACTGTAAACATTGTATGGTGAACTCAACAACCCCTTGATTCTATCCAAGTTACACTTTCAAGGAATATGCCTATTTTTGTGCCAATATATCAATGCAATGTATTTTACACTGGGGAGACCAGCAAGGTAGCCTACTGTTTATAGACTGTGATTCCTGGACTCTCTCTTCAGAGCTCTGTCAGTGAGTCTACTGGATAATATGTTGATATTGGTCTGCGTGTAACTCTCTAAAGCTATGGAGGAAATGGCTTATTTAGAGAAGCATCTGAGTTGCATCTACTGTACACCAGCTGGGTTTGTGGGCTTGTAGTTTTATCATGTAATGGTTGCATTACATCATTTTATTGGACCTGTATCTTGTTCAGGTATTTACACCCAGAGCATTTCTGTTTTTATTTAGAAAATCATTTAGCCATTTGTCTACACATAATTATTGTAGAAGGCTATTATTTAATCAAAGCAAATGTTTTTTTCTCCTTTCATTTTTGAATGTCACAGTACTGAATACTGATCCAACTCATTTCATATAGGCTATACTGAAATAAAATCTGTTTTTGGTACCAAAGTGTGTCTTTGTGATCATGTTTACCTTTCAAGACCCTGTAGCAACTGCTATAGTAATAAATGCTGATCATGTAGTTTATGCATAACACATTTTTATGCATAATGTGATTACATGATGCGTCTTTTTATAATGGTGTAATAAAGTAAACCAATAATGTAACACTCTAAAACCACTTTCTTTAATGGCATGCCTATTTAAAGGCGTTGGCATGCCTCGGTTCGGCCGGCGCTTAGCCGAACTCTGCTAAGCGAACTGAACGAGTTTGCTCGTTTAAAAGACCTTCGTTTGGGAAAAACTAGAAAAATAATCTGCAATCGTACCATTTGTCCACCTTGAGATTCTGTAGCCAGCAGTCTGAATGCCTCAATAGTCTAAATGTATCTAAGAACTCAAATCGGTCATTAACTTTGACGACAATAGTCGCGCAATTTTACATTACAATGTTTGGTGCAGTATTTCTCAAGTAAAACAAACAATTGAAGGATCCCTACTGTTGACCAATCACCGACGAAGGGCGCAGGCTTTCAGCTGGCCTCGAGGGGAAAAATGTCGTGTGCACAATCAGCCCTCCCCAAAAACAAACTAACTTCGTTATATCACAAACAGTTTCGGATGGAAAGTGTGGACGCTTTGAAATGTCACACTTGAACTATTTGCGTCCATTGCCACAACAGACTTTGAGGGGGGGGGGATACTATTGCAAATATCCAGTGTAGTCTGAGAAAATAAACTACATTTGAAGACCCACCTTGCAGTCAAGTGATTAGCCAAATTCTAATCACACAAATATCCAACAGGAGTTTCACTCCTTATAACAGGCCAATTTGCCTTAGAGTGGAGATGGAACCAGACTCTTTAAAAAATATGTATTTTTTATTGTATTATTCATAATACAAAAATCAACCTACATTGCTACATCAAACATGTCTAACAAAACAAAAGACAGGTATTAACAAGAAAATACTCAAACATACAAAAAATATCAAAATAATACAAAAAATGTGTTAGTACAATTGTATTCACTCTGAATTTTTTTTAGGATTCAGGAAAATGTTATCTGTGTTTTCTGTGAAGGTGAGAATCTGTCTCACTTGTTCTTTGAATGGATATTTGTGTCAGAATTTTGGGAAAACCTTGCAGAATACTTATTTACTATTATGAACACTGTCTATGTTTTTGACATGAAAGATATGTTGCTATTGCGATGATAAGACCACTGAAATGATTGCACTTTTTTTTTTCTTGTTGCCAAATAGTTCATACACAAACAAAAAATCCATAATTCTATGCCAAAATTACATTTGAAAAAAATGTAACTATTTTATTAAAACATTAACCCTAGTGAATAACAACAAGAATAACATTTCCCGAGATGAAACCAGACTAGTGTAGCCCCGCCCGCAACGACTGATGTATCCACAACAACATCACCCCTATGACCACCAGAGAAGTATGGTTAAAGATTATCCAATATATTGACAAGATGGTCGAGTGACCACTAACAAACCGGGAACTAGACAAAACCTCCAGGGGACCATGAAGCAATGTCCAAAACACTTTAGGTGACCATTTTGTGACGCTCAGGGGATGTCCTAACGTCTCATTTTTGTTTGCAGGATTATATGAACAACAAAAATTGCATGCCCAGGCACACACTCTCTCACAACCCTAATTAAGACAGACTGACTGAATCACTGATTGACTGGGGTTGTGGGTCTTACTGCTAAAATCAGGTTTAGAGCTAGGATTCAGGAACGTGGTTTGGTGTGTAGTCAGCTATTACTGAAGCATGACACTTGATATGCATGGAAAAAAAGTGAATATTATATTTGTTTAAGTTACACTATTCAAGGGGAAAAAAATCTATTTCAGAATGTAATAATCAACACAATGTAATCATTATTACATTATGTGCAAAAGCGTTATGTTATCCATTTAGCAAATGTATTACATTATTGCCAATTTATTTCATTATCAGAATTTATTACATTATAAATGCAAAAGTTATTACTTATTAGTAGCTATTACTAATAAAGTGGCGCAGCGGTCTAAGGCACTGCATCTCAGTGCTAAAGGTGTCACTACAGACCCTGGTTTCGAAACCAGGCTGTATCACAACCGGCTGTGATTGGGAGTCCCATAGGGTGGTGCACGTGCCCAGCATCATCCAGGTTAGGGTTTGGCCAGCGTAGGCTGTCACTGTAAATAATCATTTATTTTTAACTGACTTGCCCTAAAATTACATTATCAGTTGCTACTGATATTTTTGCATTTTTATAATATCTGGGTGATTCTGCAATTTCGGGCACTTTGGCCCTGCAAGCTTTCAGAAAAGAAAACATATTGAAACACCATTTTACCAGTATTATAATTGTCTTTGATTTGTCTAGAAATAACATCTGATAATGCCTGCGATCGTACTATTCAGAAATGTATATATTATCAGACAGCCATAGACAAATGTACTTTCCATCACGCCATTAAACATAGATTTTCGTTAAAAATGAAATATCATACAATTAATTTATAACATATTTATTATACATGTGTACATTAACTTGTAATGAATATTATTTTCAGTGATTTAAGGTTTTCATAATATTAATAATTCAACACAATGCCTGAATGTATAAAATTTACTTTGTGACAGCTGAAAACATTTATTTATCATGAAAATAAGATATTTCCACCCAACCTTTTTGTAAGATTATGATAACAACCATATGATTTCCCTATCTAATCAATCAATGTAAATTATACATAATATACTAATTTACCTCAAAAATATGGGTGTGGTGGAAATGACAAGGTGTGGTGGAAAAACAATGTATGAAAACAATATTTTATTGCAAACATTTTGAACAACAACTATTGTTAAACATTTAATTAATTTAAGACAAAGTAAGATTCCAAAAGCAGTCGGTTGGGCAGAGCTCAAGGAATTAGACCAGTGTTTTTGAGAGATGGGCCCAGATTGCAGAGGGGCCATACATATAGAGGAGCTCAATGAGCAAAGTGAAACTGTATCATTTGTGGAATGTCCAACACAGGTGTGGAGGGTCACCTGCTTGTGAGAATCACCAAAGTGAACTGCCTGGATTTCACTGGTGTATTTACACAAGTAGTTCTCTGCAAAGTCAATATGCATCTGATCTCCTCTTTCCAATTCCCTTAGTTTGGAGTATTGATGTCGCATGTTGTACACGTGTTTCCCCAACTTCTCTTTCAATCTTTTGGAGAAGTCCTCCAATAGAATCTACAGTGTGCCACACACTTTTTATTTTAATGTCAAATGTACAGTGAACTTCTCCATGGTTCCCTCTTTGTTTTTCCATCTCTCTCTTCAGCTTTGTTTTTCTGCTCACCAACATCAAAGTCAGATGTTATAAGCTTGTATGCATGGCAAAGGGAGCAGTCTGTTTACATGACCGTTTTGTTCAGGTTCGCACTGCACAAAGACTCAAATAAGGTTCTCAATGTTGCTGCAGCTGATCACTGTGATACTGAGGTTGTCCGCCATGAACTGGCATGGGTTTTGCAGAGGCATGTGTCCCCATCCTTGACTGTTGGCTTGACAACTCAAAAAGGATGTATTTTGCAGAATTCTTAGTTGGACATTTTAATCTCTGAATATTCCCTCTTAAACTTCTGATAAAGGTTCTGAATTGTGTCACTCAAGAAGAGCTTCTGCTTTTTCTTCTTGTTCCTTGTTAGTGTGCCCTTTTCCCCTGTTGTTGCTCTACTGTTGACATCACGTTCACAGAATCTAGTGATTTTCTCTTCTGTGGCTGTGCTAATTATGTTACACTGCTTTCTCCTGGAATTTTGAAGACTTGTTGGCCTGTTTTAATTTGCTCTTTAAACCAGGCCACACTTTCTCAGGATGTTGCCTCTGAGCATTTTTGAAGCCACTTGTTTGTCAATGGCACTGTGCATTTTTTAATACTTTTGCTTTACCTCTGCAATGATGGCATTTTGAAACAATAAAATCCTTCCTGAGTTTTTCGGAGTTCCCTTCATTTGCTGTTTTGTCTTTTTGGGGAATTGTGTCTCTTTTTTCTATGTCTGTGCTGTTTTATGTGGCATCTTCTAAAACAAAAATACTACTTAGGTTTTCAACTTGTGCACACCTTGGAGCATTTTCTAGATTAAATTAATTTAAAACATTATTAAATAAGCCTAAAGTAAAAAATAAAATAGAATGTTAATAACATTATGGATTTTTGTCATTTCCGTAATTTACAGCAGTTAAGTTTGTGATGGAAATTACGCTTCTAGTTTTTGGATAAAAAATACAGACTTCTTAGCATGCTTTGGCTAGTATTAGAGCTAGCATAGAGTTTACACTAAATACATAAAATGCACTTTTCCCCCAAAATTATACCACCAATTAAATAAATTATAGCCTGTTTGGAAATGACTGACATTAAAAATATTGTCTACACAAGCAATATTTACCTCGATTTTTCTAAAACTTCTGGACATCACATCTGGAACAAATGTCTGGACATGTGTTTCAATGTTGCAATAAGTTTCCTTGGTAACTAAATTAACTTTCTCTTGACATAACTTTATTAATGAGGAATTTGCCCTCAGTAGTGAAAATGACACCACTACCAAAGGACAGGTATATTTTGTGTAAATAACAATATAAAAGGCATACTCACAATAAATATTGATATAAATGTTATTGACTCTTTCTTTAGTAGATAACATTATATAATATGTAATTATTCATGTTTTCTTATAGAAAAACATAGTAGAAGCTCAAAAGTCTGGGTCAGGGACGAGGACAAGGGCAAAACAGTGAAATTGAGGTATAAAAGGCATCTGAAAAGTTGCTAAAATATTTGACAGATCTGGGGTGATTGTAGTGTCAATTTAGCATATTAAATAAAATCCCCAAAATGTACCTTGAGGACATAGAAATGACCTTCACCCATCTAGGAATAATTAAGAATGGATTTAGCACACTAGATTTTTAACCAAAATATCTACCTGCCTCTGCCTCAGTTGCGAAATCAAGATGTCATTATTCACAAACAATATTCGTAAGAATAGTGGGGTAAATGTTTTTCTGTATGAGGAAAGCAAGAAGACCTGACTAAATCTGTCCTTGACATACCTCCTATCAGCCAACTATTTTGACCCTTGGTTGCAGTGTGGAAGGTTTAGAGAAGGAAAGTAAACACACACAGACTTGAGATTACCTTCTAAATTAGTATATATGTGCACAGTTAACGTTTTAGGTTGTGTATCAATTGCAAAGATATTCCAAAAATGTACCACCTGTAGGATTCCACTCCACGTGGTGATCATGCGTTGTAATGAACCGGAAGTGACAAGTACTTCCTAGTTCGAGACCGGCAAGATGGCAGCGGACACGCAGGTTTGTGTCGCTGATGTTTAAAATTATGCGGATTCTTCCTCGAGAATATGTCGACCAATTACTTTTGACAATGAAGATGTTATGAGGGATAATTACTTTGTGTCTGTCTTTCTGTTAAAAAAAATAGATGTAAACAGTCTATCCAGCTGGGTAAGCTAGCTAGCAACTTGGATAGTAGTTACGTTACATGCGGAGAGTGCAGGGGTTTAATAATGACTCCAAACGTTTCTATTGGACAGGTTCAGCAAATCGGGAGGGACGTACCTGCAGCTGTCCAATAGAAACACTCGTTTTCGTTGAAAAACAATGACAAGTTACCACTATTTGGAGTAATGAATATACCCCAGGGGTGTATTCTCTAGGAACCAAACGTAACGAAACCAGGATTGGAACCTACCTCGATTTGTCCAATATGAACTCTAGTTGTCGTTGGACAATGTTCCGTTTTGTAACTGTTTGGACTAATGATTACACCCCATATACCTCTAACTTAGCCACTACAAGCGTAGCGGACTCGTTGAGCGGCGAATATTGTGGGCGGACTGGAGTTCAGACGTCACACAATATTACGTTAAAAAAAACTGAATTTGAGTACACGAAATGTCCATGTTTCATATATCCTACAAGCATTTGAACACGGCAACAAAGAACAGCCTCCATTTACACAAGAGAATTTCATGTTTTTGATTTCATTTTATGTGATGTCGGAGCTCCAGTCCGCCCACACCAGTCGCCGCTCAACTCCATCATATATCGTGGAGTTGAGTTGTGTTCGGCTACTACTAGCAAGACGTGGCCAGCTGGCTGTTGTTAGCTAACTATTAAGCGAATTTTCTTGTGCATATTGGTGACCAACTCCGTTGATTAAGATGCATCGAAATGCCAGCTGTTGTAGCTAGATGAGCAAGTTTTAGCCAGCCTAACTAATTTACTTGTTAAGTAGCATGAATCATTTCACGACGTTCTTTGTTTTTTACAGACTATTTTTGTTGGAACATTTTGCTAAATAAAATGTTTTGATTGTTAAGAGTGGTCTCATCATTTTCTGCCCGATGTCAAATCAGAATATTTGTTTTTCATCTTGATCAATTGGAGACGTCTGACAAAGTTATAACTTAAAACATATTTTTTTAGAGATGCAGTGCAAGTGGGGTGACAGGGTAGCCTAGTGGTTAGAGCGTTGGACTAGTAACCAAAGGTTGCAAGTTCAAATCCCAGAGCTGTCATTCTGCCCCTGAACAGGCAGTTAACCCACTGTTCCTAGGCCGTCATTGAAAATAAGAATTTGTTCTTAACTGACTTGCCTAGTTAAATAAAGTTAAAACAAAAAAAAAGTGGTACAAATGATTGATGTTGCCCCAGCTTTTTTCATCTTGATCAATTGGAGACGTCTGACAAAGTTATAACTTAAAACATATTTACAGCTTTATTTTTTGATTTCGGATGTCTGTGTATTGCAACAGGTTTCAGACACGCTGAAGAAATTTGCTGTGAAAGTGACCACAGCCAGTGTAAGAGAGCGCAAAGAGGTCCTTGGCGAGTTGAAGCAGTGCATTAGTGGCAAAGGTGAGAAGACATATACCCCAGTCAGCATAATTGTTTTATTTTTGGCTCTCACTCCTTGTGTAGTATTTGGCTTGGATGGTCAAAATTATAGCAAACTGGTGTCAATGATTGACAATGATGTATATGTGTGTCCTTACAGAGCTACCAGAGACAGCCATTAAAGGGCTATGCAAGCTCTTCTGTCTCACTCCACACAGATACAGGTAGGTGCCCTCAATTAGCCTACTGCTATTTAGGATTCCCCAGTTAGTAATTTGTTAAATCAAATCAAAGTTTATTTGTCACGTGCGCTGAATACAACAGGTGTAGACCTTACAGTGAAATGCTTACTTACAGGCTCTAACCAATAGTGCAACAAAGGTATTAGGTGAACAATAGGTAAGTAAAGAAATAAAACAACAGTATAAAGACAGGCTATATACAGTAGCGAGGCTACATGCAGACACCGGTTAGTCAGGCTGATTGAGGTAGTATGTAGATATGGTTAAAGTGACTATGCATGTATGATGAACAGAGAGTAGCAGTAGCGTAAAAGAGGGTTGGGTAGGTGGTGGGTGGGGACACTGCAGATAGCCCGGTTAGCCAATGTGCGGGAGCACTGGTTGGTTGGCCCAGTTGAGGTAGTATGTACATTAATGTATAGTTAAAGTGACTATGCATATATGATAAACAGAGTGCAGCAGTAGCGTATAAAGAGGGGTTGGGGGGGGCACACAATGCAAATAGTCCAGGTAGCCATTTGATTACCTGTTCAGGAGTCTTATGGCTTGGGGGTAAAAACTGTTGAGAAGCCTTTTTGTCCAAGACTTGGCACTCCGGTACCGCTTGCCATGCAGTAGTAGAGAGAACAGTCTATGAATGGGGTGGCTGGGGAATTTTTAGGGCCATCCTCTGACACCGCCTGGTGTAGAGGTCCTGGATGGCAGGTGGCGTAGCCCCAGTGATGTACTGGGTCGTACGCACTACCCTCTGAAGTGCCTTGTGGTCAGAGGCCGAGCAATTGCCGTACCAGGCAGTGATGCTCTCGATGTTGCAGCTGTAGAACCTTTTGAGGATCTCAGGACCCATGCCAAATATTTTTAGTTTCCTGAGGGGGAATAGGCTTTGTCGTGCCCTCTTCACGACTGTCTTGGTGTGTTTGGACCATTCTAGTTTGTTGTTGATGTGGACACCAAGGAACTTGAAACTCTCAACCTGCTCCATTACAGCCCCGTCGATGAGAATGGGGGCGTGCTCGGTTTAGTCCTTAGTAGTGTTTGTTGTGTTAAAATGAAAACGTTGGCTACTCTGTAGGGATGCTGCATCTCGACGAGCCCTCCTCTCAGTCATTGGCCTATTGGCCGAGTCTCAACCTGAAATCCTAGCAACCAGCCTCCTCCACTGCCTCCTCAACAGTGGTGTTATCAGCAAGAATGGAGCACCCAGGTAGGACATGGGGAAAGGTAGAGGGCCAAGGCCAAATGCCTTGTATCAATTTGTATATACTTTTACAGTGTGCTATGTGCAATATCTTACTAATTCAACCACATATTGAATACCTTGTTTTGGTTCCTTGTCCATCTGTTATATGTTGTGGTGTTGTCAGTAAGAGTACAGGCTCGGCTGCCTTTACCGGGCTGGCCTGGACCTGCCTGCTGGTTCGCTCTGTGTTTTCGGCTCCAGAGAAAAGAGAGGGCCCCATCTGGAAGAAACTGGTAAGTGAACGAGGACAATGCTTATAGAAGCCGCGCCTTTCTCTATACTGTGAAACAATTTCAGCATGTCAGTTATCAGTATGCTTTCTAGTTCCACACCATTTGTGGGAGATGTTTGATTTGGACTGATGATTCATGATTCACTATCTTTCCTCTGACAGGTGGAGGTCCAGAGTTTGCTGCTGGCTGAGGTGGTGGGTGGGGCTCAAGCGCCAGCACTGCGGTCAACCCTGAAGAACCTGAGCAACATGTGGAAAAAGGTAAGGATGGTGTGGAGTTGGCGTTCAAGGAATGACCCGACAGACAGTTCTAAGAAATATTTGGGCAAAGTCACCATGGTCCAGTGTATAATCACTATATTGGATCTGCTGTGATTTAGAACGCTTGTCTCTGCTGTTTTTACCAGAACCCTGGCCTGGCTGATCAGTATATAAGCACCATTTTGAGTCTGGAACAGAACCCCAGCTCACTGGCTCTGCTTGGGGTGTGTCTGGACTTCTGCACAACTCACAAAGACATGGCCACTGTAGAGAAACACAAGGTGAGTGATATTAGTTGAATTCAGTATATTCTATATTTTTTGCAGATTGAGTCAGTACATATGCTCACATTTGAAATCTCTAACCACGCCTGTATTCTGTTTTCAGAGTGCCGTATTGGACCTGTATATGAAGGCAGTCCTCATGAGCAAGACTAGACCACACCAACACATACTGGTGAGTGAAGCTGGACTGCCGCTTCTCAGGGAGATCAAAAGATTGGTGTTCACAACCTAAAGACCACCCATCGCCACAATTGATGTGTATTGTGAAATATCTTTTGGGTGTTGGTGCTGAAAATTCTTCTCTGTAATGTGTTTTGTGTTCCTCTGCAGGACAAGAGTGGTTCGCTGCTGCGGCATGTTTCCCACTCTGAGTTCAAGATGCTGCTGCTGCCTGCCCTGCAGAAGGCTATGCTCCGCAGCCCAGAGAATGCCATGCAGAGTGAGTACAGTAGCTAATATCATAACCAATACCGCAACATACTTTTGTGTATATTCTATACTATGTATTGTAGTTTTGTCCTTTTCAATATATATTTTATCCTCTCCTTCAGCCGTCTCCTGTCTACTAGCTTCAGTGACACTTGACCTCAGTCAGTATGCCATGGATATTGGAAAAGGCATTGCAAGTAAGTCATGCCTTTTATATCTAGAAATGTAGCTGTGTGTGTGTGTGTGTGTGTGTGTGTGTGTGTGTCTGTGTGTAAAACCAGGCTGTGCTATGCGTTTCAGGCCAGTTGAAGGCCAATAACCCCCAGCTGATGGAGCAGGCAGTGCAGGCCATGCAGAACCTGGCCAAGCAGTGTAGTGACCCAAGTGCTGTACAGGACGTCGTCACACACCTCTTCAGCATCCTGGGAGGCAAGGACATCGCACATACTTTCACCTAAGAAACATTTGAGAACATATGACAGCACCTCGTGTAAAGTATATTTTTGCACTAACAGAACTGTGTGTTTTTCAGGGTCAGAGGGGAAGCTCACAGCGTTCGGCCAGAAGATGAGTGTGCTGTCAGGTAACGTTGTCCCATGTGTCCTGTCTTTCATAACCCGCACTTAGTATGTTCGTCTTGAAGACAGATGGATGTTGTCTTTTAACCCCTGTTTTGATTGCTCTTGACTTGTTCTGCCCAGGTATCGGCAGCTGCAGCCGTCATGCTGTGTCGGGCACCTCCAGCCAAACGCTCAGCTCTGCAATCGCTGTGCTGTTTATCCCTTATCTGCAACAAGAAGGTAAGAACTATGTCTCATTCCTTCCTCCTTCTCATTCCCTTTGTCCGTAAAGAGAGAGGTGCTCATGTGATTGTCTCTGTCAGTCCATGAGGGTACCCTGGTGCACGCGGTGGCTGTTCTGTCTCAGTGGAGTGGGCGGCTCACAGTGGAGGTCCCCAAGGCTCTGCTGGAATGGTTCAAGAAGGCCTTCACCCTCAAGACCTCCACCTCTCTTGTCCGCCACGCATACCTGCAGGCCATGCTGGGGGCTTTCAAAGGTCAGTTAGTCACAGGCGCTGGGCAACTTTGTTATTTGTGTGTGTGTGTGCATTGATCCAGTTCTACAGCATGCAGGAGGCACAGTGTCATAGTCCTGACCCCTCTCTCCTCCATAGGTGACACTCTGGGACAGGCGTCTGACCTCGTGCCCCTCCTCCTCCAGACAGTGGAGAAGGCTGCGGCCCAGAACTCCCAGCATGCCTTGCTGTCAGAGGGTGTGGCTGCTGCCGTTCTCCTGAGTCGACTGTCTCTGCTGGAGACTCAGACAGGTGAGTGAATCTACAGTAGGATCATGGCACTCCTTGAGATTAATGAAGTCCTAGATCTTTGACTCTGTTGAATGAGGTTGACTGTAGGGGACAGCATCCTTGTTCATCAGTTTGGAGACTGACATAAAATTGTGTGTTTTTTGTTTTTGCTGCAGAGGCCAAGTTGGCTGGCTTCTGGACCCTGATCCTGGATGAGAAGAAACCCTTATTCACCACAGAGAAGTTCCTCTCCCAGGCCAGTGAGGAAGGTGAGGCAGAAACAAACAATACACAAATATGCCAACGATCAGTCATCACACAAGTGTCAAGATATGGAATGACATTGAGCAGTAAACCTTGCTTCTTTCACCTCAGCTCTGTGCACAGTGATACAGCTGTGTGAGAGACTTTTCCTGGACCACTCCCACAGACTCACCAATGGCAAATCACAGTAAGTGACTTTGACGCTGGTCAAGCATAGCGGTTTTCCAAACATTGTTCCCATTCTCCTCTGACTGTAACTCAATTGCTCCCCTTTCCTTAGGATGTACCACCGCGCCACTGTGGCGGTGCTGCTGTCTCGTAGTTGGTGTGTGCGGAAGCGGGCACAGCAGATCGTGAAGAAGCTGCTCTCCCTGAGCGGCTCCGGCCTAGCCTACGGCCTTCTGGGAGAACTCAGAGTGGTCATCAACAAACACAAGGTAAGAATAGTTGACGATGGGATGCGCTACACATTTGAATGGATTTGTAGTGTCAGGTCTCACTTCAGTGGTACTATAAACTAGTAATGACTGAATAATTAATTTGTGATGTTAGACATGGATCTTATTTCCTTTCTATTTGTAGAGTATTCTCTACATTTTGTGTTTGTCATAAACCAGGTTTCCATCCAACCTTCTTATGTGAGTAAAGTACATGTCAGGTCAAAAAATGTCACGACAGGCCTGATTGAAACAACAAGTTTATCGGTAAACTTTCCAAATGTCTGCAGAACAAAATACGCTAGACAGGGTGAGATCTTTTTGTGTCTGTAAAGTTAATTATGCGAGAAATGGCGTCGGAAACGCCTTATTGCGCAAATATTGATATAATAACCATCATATTGAATTAAACATGGAGTCACATGATATGTTGTGGTCCTCCCACTACGGCTCTGGAAACCATGCAGTTTATTAGGCTGCAGATTAAATAAGTTATGAACAACTTCACAGAGTAATGCTGCTTTCCAGTAAATATCGAATATCTTATTCTGGTGACATGATTATCGACGCTTGGCTGCCATTTGACAAATAAAAAGAATGTGTAGTGTAGGTATCTGTGAGCTGTTGTTGAGCTGACAAACCAACACCAGAGTGGGCACATTCACTATATAATGCAAAACATTTTCTGACAAAACGATCTATAGATTAGAACATTTGCTGGAAACCCATTTACTTGTATTTATTTATTCGGTACATGGGAATTTAACCGCTAAAGTTTTTTTTATGTGCACTACATCGTCACTCACAGCTTTTTATCAGCAACGAGTCAATTTGATGGGAATCAAATTTTCCCACCATCTCTGGTGGGAAAATGCGCATATTGTTTTTATGCATATTTTAGAATATTTGCATGAAAATCTGTGGCCAATTGGATGGAAACCTAGCTACTGACTAAATACTGCATCTTTATCTTTCCCCAGGTCTTGCCTCAGGAGGTGCTGCAGGCGGAGTCAGGGGAGTTGTCTGAGGTGGGCAAGGCCTACAGTCCCCCTCGCGTCCTCCTGGAAGCGCTGCGTGTGGTGTGCTCTGTAGCTGGCCAGTGGAGCGACCCGGCCGAGGCAGACAAGATGGCCATGGAGATCCTCATCGTTACCCACCATCCCTCCATAGGTCTGTTGGATTACACTATAGCATCTTTCACACTACAGTTTGTATAAACCCACTTCTAGTACTGACGTATGTTCTCCTCTCTTCCGATGCAGTTGCAGCTCGACCCGGGCTGTGGCCTTACCTGCTGTCCAGCATGAACATCAAAGCCCATGAGTTCATCGACAAGAACCTGGATGACATTCTGCCACGGCTCCTGGAGGCCAACGCTGACAATCAGGTCAGAACATATTTCTCATAGTGACATCCTTATATCAGATGTACACATTACAATACACATACATACTTACACTCACAGCCAAGGGTTGGTTCAGGCCCACTTTTGCTCTTGTGATTAGTTGAGACAAGCCTATGATCCAACTTGACCTGTTCTCTTATTGGCTGACTGATGGTTGGTCCTCTTGTTTCTCCAGGCTGTAAGGAATGCGGTTGGGGCCCTGTCCGGTCTCTCTCCTATCAAGCTGTTGCCGCGGGTGATGGAGCATGTGAAACAGTGGCTGTCCAATCCGGCGCTGCGGCAGGTCACCAGAGAAGAGTACGCCATCATGCTCACCCCTGAGGGAGAGCTGTATGACAAGAGCATTATCCAGAGGTAGGACACAAACACACTATTACTACTGTAAGAGGTGTTCTGTGGGTTTACCATTGTAAACACTTATCATTGATCCAAAACACCTTGGCTATGTTGATTTCTTTGTTGTTGCTTGTAAGACATTTCATTCTCTTCCTGTGCAGTGCCCAGCAGGAGAGCACTAAGAAGGGCAACATGAAGAGGGAGAACAAGGCCTACTCGTATAAGGAACAGATCATAGAACTGGAGCTGCAGGAGGTGAGACTGGGGGACTGTGATTGATGGAGACTAGATGCACTCCTACCTCATCTTATGGGTTACTAGATACAGGAGCATATTGGAACCGTTTGATCCTCCTCTGTTAACTTATCAGATCATTTTAGTAGGTTGAATTATGATGGAACCATTATATAATTGAAGAAAGTAATTTTGAAATTCACTGGGATTTTGATGATGTGGTTTAGGAGATCAAGAAGAAGAAAGGAATCAAAGACGAGTTGCAGCTGACCAGCAAACAGAAGGAGATGATGCAAGCCCAGCTGGAGAAAGAGTCCTCCATTCGCAAGAGACTACAGGGGGTACGGCTAGATATTTGAACACGTACCCCGTTTCTCAAACTTTAGATTCTGGACATTGACATAATAATATTCCTGTTTGATTGATCATTGATTGTTGTGTGATTGTGGTTGTCAGTTGGACATGGAGCTGCGGTGTGCGGTGGGTCTGCTGGAGGCAACGTTGATCCAGAAGCCTCCCCAGATCTCCTGGCAGCTCCCAGGGGTCCTCCAGGTCCTACTGCCTCTCCTCCACTCCCCCTTGGCCGCCCCACGCCTGCAGCAGGCCTTCCTCGACATAGGAGCCTGTCTCATTTCCAAGGAGCTGCACTACCTGGGTACATGGACTACTACACTAGGGAGAGCTACTACACTAGGGAGAGCTATCTCTCATGATGTTCTTGCCCACACACCTACATATCTCCAGTTGTCTGATCTGTGCAGGGAAATAGTTTCGGTGAGGAAACTTCCTCTAACCTCCTGCATGTTCTACTCCCGGCCTTCTCCACAGCTGTGCTGGTGGGCCAGGTGACGCTGCGCCTGATGAAACCTGAGTGTGATCTGGACGAGGCCTGGGGACAGGAGGATCTAGATACAGCCACCCAGCGCACTGTCGGCCTGCTGCACATGCACACTGTCCCACACAGAGAGGGCAAGGGTGGTGGTGAGGACACACACGCAGGGAGAGGGCGAGACAATAGTGACAAATACACATCAAGGACGTAGTGCAAGTATATTACCTGCAGATGGGCTAATGCGCTCATCCTGTTGTTTCAGACATGGCTCCACTGTCTGCCCCAGCCTTCTCCTTCTGTTTCCCCCTGCTCAACACCGTGCTCAGGGACTCCTCAGGCAGCATCGAGGAGACGGAGAGCATGCAGGTCCGTGCCCTGCAGGTCATCAATGTGCACGCTCAACTCCGCGCCGAGGTTGACACTACAGATATACTCATCGATGAGGTAAGAGTTGATCATGTTGGGCCTCCCGAGTGGCACAGCGGTCTAAAGCACTGCATCGCAGTGCTTGAGGCGTCACTCCCAGGTTCTATCCTGGGCTGTATCGCAACCAGCCGTGATCGGGAATCCCATAGGGCGGCGCAGAATTGACCCAGCGTGGTCCGGGTTAGGGGTGAGTTTGGCCCAGCGTGGTCCGGGTTAGGGGAGGGTTTGGCCCAGCGTGGTCCGGATTAGGGGAGGGTTTGGCCCAGCGTGGTCCGGGTTAGGGGAGGGTTTGGCCCGGTGTGGTCCGGGATAGGGGAGGGTTTGGTCCGGGTTAGGGGAGGGTTTGGCCCAGCGTGGTCCGGATTAGGGGAGGGTTTGGCCCAGCGTGGTCCGGGTTAGGGGAGGGTTTGGCCCGGTGTGGTCCGGGATAGGGGAGGGTTTGGTCCGGGTTAGGGGAGGGTTTGGCCCAGCGTGGTCCGGGTTAGGGGAGGGTTTGGCCCAGCGTCGTCCGGGTTAGGGGAGGGTTTGGCCCAGCGTCGTCCGGGTTAGGGGATGGTTTGGCACAGCGTCGTCCGGGTTAGGGGAGGGTTTGGCCCCGCGTCGTCCGGGTTAGGGGAGGGTTTGGCCCAGCGTCGTCCGGGTTAGGGGAGGGTTTGGCCCATCGTCGTCCGGGTTAGGGGATGGTTTGGCACAGCGTCGTCCGGGTTAGGGGAGGATTTGGCCCAGCGTGGTCCGGGTTAGGGGAGGGTTTGGCCCAGCGTGGTCCGGATTAGGGGAGGGTTTGGCCCAGCGTGGTCCGGGTTAGGGGAGGGTTTGGCCCAGCGTGGTCCGGGTTAGGGGAGGGTTTGGCCCGGCGTGGTCCGGGTTAGGGGAGGGTTTGGTTCGGGTTAGGGGATGGTTTGGCCCAGCGTGGTTAGGGAAGGGTTTGGCCCAGCGTCGTCCGGGTTAGGGGAGGGTTTGGCCCAGCGTGGTCCGGGTTAGGGGAGGGTTTGGCCCAGCGTGGTCCGGGTTAGGGGAGGGTTTGGCCCAGTGTCGTCCGGGTTAGGGGATGGTTTGGCACAGCGTCGTCCGGGTTAGGGGAGGGTTTGGCCCCGCGTCGTCCGGGTTAGGGGAGGGTTTGGCCCAGCGTCGTCCGGGTTAGGGAAGGGTTTGGTCCAGTGTCGTCCGGGTTAGGGGAGGGTTTGGCCGGGGCGGCTTTACTTGGCTCATCGCGCCCTAGCGACTCCTTGTGGCGGGCTGCAGGTTGACCTTGGTCGTCAGTTGAACAGTGTTTCCTCCGACACATTGATGCGGCTGGCTTCTGGGTTAAGTTGGTGGATTTTTCGGAGGACACATGACTCGACCTTCGCCTCCTGAGCCCGTTGGGGGAGTTGCAGCGATGAGACATGATCGAAATTGGGGAGGAAAAAGAGCTAAAATACAAAAACCAAAATAAAAGTTTGAGTTTAGCAGTGTGTTGTCACCTCCCGTTGTCTGAGGCGTCTCCTATCAATATATATATACTTGTCCTCTCTTCCTAAACTCTCCACTCTATCGTAGACAAAGGGCTTATGTTTGTATGATATGTTTCTTGTCTCTGTCTCTCAGAATGGACCTGAGCTGCTACCTCGTTTCGGTATGCTGCTGCTCCTGACCAGAGTCATCTCCACTACAGCACCCAGACTGCAGGTACACCATGCTTCTATCAGCCTGACAACGACGCACTAAATTCTTCTGCTGCTCGGTCCAATGCCGCTACATACTTTAGTCTGAGACTTCTATCATAGAAGTCGTTTGTGGCGGCGAGAGGGGCGTTGTACAAAACAGTCATCAGTGATTGGATCGTCTCTAATTAATCAGAGTATCAAAGCCAATGACAAATTTTCAAACTGCCGCTCTGGCCCAACCCATTGGTTTATAGACCAATCAGACAGCCCCGCATGTGTTTGCATTTGGTAAAGGGTCGAGGAGGTACACAGATCCAGACTCATTGCGGAGAAGAAACTAACGTCCGGAAGGAGTCTGGGTGGCCAGGCAATGCTTCTTCCACATTTACAGACAAATACTAATCAGTAGAGCTATCACGTACGTTCATACTGTGTGTGTTTCAGGTGCTGGCATCCCAGTGTCTGACGGCGGTGTGTGCCAGTGGAGGAGGAGAGAAGGGCTGTGCTCTGGCTGAGCAGGATGAGATCGACGTCCTGCTGGAGGCTCTGCTCTCCCCCTGCTTCTCTGTCAGAGACGCTGCCCTCAGGGTAAGGAAATAGGAAACCGCTTCCACCCCAAAGACATAAGACTGCTGAACAGTTCATTAAACGGCTACCCGGACTTTCTGCTTTTCATACCCTACCTACATGTACACATTACCTCAATGATTCACCCCAACTACCTCGTACACCAGCACACTGACTCGTTACCCCTTGTATATAGCCTCATTATTGTTATTTTATTGTTATACTATTTTTATTTTGTATCAATTTGTTCATGTTCTCTTTAACAAATTGTTGGGAAAGGGCTCGTTATGAAGCATTTTGCGGTAAAGTCTACACTTGCTGTATTCAGGCACGTGACAAATGCGATTTGATTAGTGTGTGTGTATGTACTGTGCAGTAAACGGTAGCCTACCAAGAAAGTCATTGGTCACTATCTTCTTCCTCCTGTGCACTGAAACCACTGAAGTCATCTCCTTCGGTGTCGGAGTTGAATAGCCTCAGAATTGCTTCATCCAATGTTGGATCGTTTTCATTGTCGCTCTCGTCACTTTCATCCGGAGGCAAATTCCCCGCTGAGCTCATGCTGCCCCTTCAACACGCAGCAGTCCAGCCTTTCGAAACCCGTTGATGATAGTGGATTTTTTTGACAATGCTCCACGCTGTCAGGACCCACTGGCAGACTTGACCATAAGTTGCTCTTCGCATGCGGCCCGTTTTAGTGAAGGATTTCTCCCCACTTGTCATCCAAGCCTCCCACTGAACAAGGAGCGCCACCTTAAATGCACGATTTACACTGATGTCGAGTGGCTGCAAATACTTTGGGCCATCTGCTTTTCTTCCCTCAAAGCTTTTGTTGTCTTTTTGCACTGAGTCAGTTCCTCACGCTGCTGTTTCCAACGTCTTATCATCGACTCATTAAGGCCAAGCTCCCGTGCAGCAGCTCTATTTTATTTTCCAACAGCCAGATCGATCGCCTTCAACTTGAAAGCTGCATCATATGCATTTCTCTGTGTCTTTGCCATGATGAGGGTGACAAAATGACTACCGTAATCAGAATGATGGGAAGTTTGAGCGCGCTCGATTTACGTCACATTATGTGACGGTGCTCAGTTTTTTGGCGGCATGAATCTTGGGAAAGCGGGAAAAATCCATAAATTAGCCGCGTCATTGTATAAACCGCGAGGTTCAAAGCGTGGGAATAAAGTAGTGGCTTATAGTCCGGAAATTACGGTAATTACTGTGCGTGGGTCTTTGGATGTGTGTTAATGTCCCACCCCCCCTCTCTCTGTCCAGGGCCTGACGGAGATGGAGATGGCTCTGCCTACAGAAAGTACAGATGCCAGTGGTCTGAGTGTCCTCCGCAGGCTGTGGGTGTCCAGGTTTGATGTGGAGGAGGAGGGAAGGACTCTGGCTGAGAAGTGAGTAGCTAATGTTGTCCCATCCACTTTTCATATAATACTAATACTTTGCATAAAGGATATAGCTCCCCTCTTCAGAATGACTTTGCTTTTGTGAAGTAGCGCGTCTCCCATCTCATGTTGCATAGCTGCTGTGACTGACCATACCTCTCTGCTCCCCTTCTTCTCTCCCCCAGGCTGTGGCAGGCTCTGTGTCTAGAGCTAGTCCCTGAGCTGTGCTCTCTGCTCATCGGGGATGTGACCCACCACGAGGAGGCTGTGCGTACTGCAGGTGCCGAGGCTCTGTCCAGCGCCATCTGCGAGTACCGCGACCAGTCTCCCATAGTCCTGGGCCAGCTCAATGAGCTCTACCACCAGAAACTCTATGTGAGTCTCCCTCCACCGTGTCCCTCCTATCACAGCTCAGGAGTAGCCACTAGTCACTGGGTATCAGGAGTGGTGTAATATTGTAGGGTAGAACCAGGGTCAATGTGAAACTGTTGTGTTTTTACAGAGACCTCCTCCTGTCCTGGATGCTTTAGGGCGAGTCATCTCTGAACAACCACCTGACCAGTGGGAAGCCAGGTTAGAGGACGCTCTTGCCACTCGACAATGTCAATACAACTCTTATTCTACTCTCTAGATCCTTATTTGCTGTGTTTAAGTGGGACCACCTTGTGCATGGTGTCTAAGGGTGTGTTGGTGTCTGCAGGTGTGGCATCGCTCTGGCTCTGAACAAGTTGTGTCAGTACCTGGATGAGCCTCAGGTCACTCCTCTCTTCCTGTTCTTTGTTCCTGACGCCCTGAATGACCGTCACCCTGAGGTGCGGCGCTGCATGCTGGACGCTGCCCTCTCCGCCCTCAACACACACGGAAAGGTACCAACATGGTTTATTTGATTTGTTCTATACAACCACACCCATCTCCTGGCACCCAATGCAATTGCTCTTCTCTCAATGGACTCCTACTAACTCAATAGAGTATATCCATTTTTGTGTCTCCTTTCTGAGCAGTGTGTTGCCTGTTGTGTTCCAGGACAATGTGAGCTCCCTGCTCCCGGTGTTCGAGGAGTTCCTGAAGGACGCCCCCCAGGACGCCAGCTACGACTCAGTCCGCCAGAGTGTGGTCATCTTAATGGGCTCTCTGGCCAAACATCTGGACAAGAGTGACCCCAAGGTCAAACCCATCGTGGCCAAGCTCATCACTGCCCTTTCAACACCCTCACAGCAGGTACTGGAACAATCCTTGAAAAGGACAGAAAGGCCCACACACTGAACATGGTGCCAATTACCACCTTTATTGACAAGGTTTCGATCCAACAAGGATCTTCGTCTATGTTGGATGAAAACGTTGTCAATGAAGGTGGCAGTTGGAAGCATATTACATTAGCAGGCCTACCTGTTCTTCTCAAGAATCCTTCATTAGTCCAGCAACTTTTTTTCAGTTTTAAACAGACAAGACAACACAAAGCAATATAAATAATATACTCAACTAGAAAAAATACAAATAATATAATTTTTTTTCTAAAAAATTGCTTTAAAGATACCATACTTTAGACAAGGTAAACACACCAGGCAGAAGGCTACAAAGGTTAAAGGGCAATCAATAGTACAGGGACAGTGCAAACACCTCACCATTGTTCCTGTAAACAGTCGAGGGATGGGGTGGAGAAATGCAACCACTCACAAGCAGTCATGGCCACAGACCGACCATCCACTGGACCAACAATAAACCGTTTACAATGCTTTAAAATAATACATTTTTTAAATCATCATTTTATGTACTCGTGAACAAAAGTTAAAGATAAAAAACTGGGAAAAACAAGGTCACATTTTAGTCTCTGACCGGGCAAGATGAACAAGGCATCCACAGGTCACAATCAATAAGCACATGGACCTTAATGCCCCCCCAGCAAAAACACCTCCAACTCTTAAGTCACAGGGGGGACAAATACAGACTTATTTTAGTTTTAATTGGAATGCCATCAGAGGATGGACTGTTTAAAGTAAGACCGGAATGGAGCCCAAGCCTCATTAAACAGTTTGGGGTTCCCACATCACAACACATTTCTCAACCAATATTTATAAGATGGGGGAGCTGCCATCTTCCAGTTCTGTAGTATTAGCCGTCTAGCTAAAATAGTTGTATAAGCAACAGTGTCCAACTGGATTCTTGACAGGGGGGTACCCATGGGCAGTACTCCAAAAAGGTCTGTAAGGGGAGACGGATCTATAACAGTGTCATATATATATCAGAGGAACATTTAAATATGAATTCCCAGAAACCTGACAGTTTATGACAGCCCCAAAACATATGCAACAGTGTGGCTGGTTCCATTTTACATCTGACACAGGTAGGATCAAAATCAGAGAATATTCTTTCAAGTTTGGCCCCCGACCAGTGGATACGGTGAACCACCTTGAATTGAATGAGGCTGTGTCTAGTGCTAAAAGAGGATGAGTGCACCCTGTGCAGCACAGATTCCCAGGTGTCTTCCCCAAGTTCCTCCCCCAAATCCTTTTCCCATCGAGTCTTTAAAGGCACCAAAGAAGGGTTCTGTAAGTCATTAATGATTGCATATACATCTGAAATTGCGCCCCTAGGAAGCTTGTTCAGCTCCAAGATGCATCTCTATAGCTGTATTCGCAGGCCTATGGGGAAATTCAGGTGTGTTAGCTCTGACAAAGTTCCTAGTCTGGAGATAGCGGAAAAAGTGGGATTGGGGGAGGTTGAACTTTTCCTGTAGCTGAGCAAAAGAGGCAAATGTATCATCAGAGAATAATTGGGCTAGTGAGGCGATGCCTAGTGAGTGCCAGATGGCAAAAGCCCCATCATTCAAAGATGGAGGAAATAAAATGTTCTGATTGATTGGGCCTGATGGAGAAAAGCCTCGGAGGCTAAAGGCTAAGCGGAACTGATTCCAAATTTTAAGAGACTGCTTTACAATTGGGTTGACACACCTTTCGCCTAGGGACACTGGGAGAGACGAGCACAACACAGAAGAAAGTACAGCAGGTTTACACGGAGGGCTCTGAAATTTGCAGCCCAATATGTATGCCTGAAAATGTGGTAGAGCTAAAGCTTCTGTAAATGTTTTCTACCAATCCGTGGTACCTTGCCATCCCAAATAAAATACATGAATGTTTGATCCAGTGATTTAAAAAAAGATTTTGGAATAAAAATGGGTAAACATTGAAATAAATATAAAAATTTGGGCAACACATTCATTTTTAATGACATTAATCCTTCCGACAAGAGAAAGAGGTAGTGGATTCCAAAAAGTAAAAGATTGTTTCAAACTGTCTGCTAGAGTAACAACGTTTTCCTGAAACAAATTTGAATATTTCCTTGTCACTTTAACTCCCAAGTAGGCAAATTGATCCCGGACAATCCTAAACTGAGAACTTGTAAAAGAGCACTTTAAAGCAGCCTTATTTACAGGAAAAAGCTCACTCTTGCCTAGATTCAGCTTGTACCCTGAGATTGATCAATTTTTTTTAAAGAACAGATAAGGCACGAGGCAATGGGGTATCAGGGTTAGAGATAAACAAAAGGAGGTCGTCAGCATATAGTGAGAATTTATTCTCTAAGCCCGTCCTGATTATTCCTTGAATGGCATCATTAGAGCGTAGTGCAATGGCGAGAGGCTCGATTGCCAAAGCAAACAACAAGGGGGAGAGTGGACAACCCTGTTTGGATTTGCGGTGCAAGGGAAAATAGTCAGAGGACAAGTTGTTATTCCGTACCGAAGCCATGGGGGAAAAATAAAGAATCTTTATCCACGCAATGAATTTGGGGCCAAAGCCAAATCTATAAAGGGCAGCTGTTAGGTAGTCCCACTCAACACGGTCAAACGCTTTTTCCGCATCAAGTGAGACCACCACCTCCGGGTCCTCCGACGCTGGGGAGTACAGTATATTCATAAGGCGCCTAATATTGAAAAACAAATGCCTATTTCTCACAAAGCCAGTCTGGTCAGAGTGTATTACTTGGTGCAGCAAGCCTTCCATACGGATGGCTAAAAGCTTGGCTAGGATTTTGTAATCACAGTTTAAAAGCGAGATTGGGCGATAGGATCCACATTCCAGGGGGTCTTTGTTGTTCTTTAATAGTAATGAAATTGAAGCCTGATAAAGACTAGGCGGTAGCTTTGAGGTATTAAGGCACTCTGCAAATAATCGAGACAAGAATGGGCAAAGCAGACCAGAAAACGTAGAATTCGGTTGGAAAACCGTCCGGACCTGGTGATTTACCACTTTTCATTGCGGACACTGCTGTTGCAATCTAGTCAGGTGTAAATTCTTCTTCTAGATAGTCATGGGAGTCTGTATCAATTGAAGGCATATTCAAGCCATTAATGAATGAATCAATCCGCAAAGGGTCTTGAGGGGATTCAGAGGTGTATAGCGCAGAGATTTACGGATCTGATGTGCAAGGAGTTTTACTGGCCTTATCGCCTTGTTCATACACTCTGTACCGAGCTCGCAAGAGTAACTGTTCAGCTTGCCTGGTAGAAAGCTCATCAAATTCAGATTGGAGTAGTTGGCTCTTTTTATGTAGATCAGAGGAAGGATCTGTAGCATACTTCTCATCCAATGTGGCTATGGACTCGCTCAGGTCCCGAAGTCACTGAGAGCGAACTTTGTTTTGGTTGGCTGTATAAGAAATCATTTAGCCACGTAGGTATGCTTTGAGAGACCCCCTATGGTAGAGCAGGACATACCAGGCGTTGAATTAGTTTCTAGGAATAAGGTGATTTCAGAAGAAATGAAATTGACAAACTCCTTATCTGAGAGTAAAATGGACACCATTGATAACACATAGGAGGTCGCTGGGGAAACTAGTTCAAGCACTAACAGTGAATGTCAGAAATAACAATACTCTCGTAAGTACACCGTCGAAGGTTAGGCAAACGTTTTTTGTCCAAAAATAAGTAATCAATGCTTGACGAATGTTTGATGAACATGAGAATAAGGGTGTAGGAAACGCCAGGCCTCAAACATAGCATATTTCTGAAGAAAATATTTGAATAAATAGGGCACATTTAGATGGGCCAGTAGTTCTTCTTGAGGACTTGTCAAGAACTGGGGACATTGTACAGTTGAAATCCTCCCCTAAAATCAACAAATGATAATCTAAATTGGGTATAGCAGATCAAAAGGAAGAAATGAAACTTGTCATCCCAACTGGGAGCATAAACACTAGCCTAAACTAGAAGGGTAAAAAACCGTTTACCGGTTACTATGACATATCGTCCCTTAGGATCAGTAATAACCTCAGAAGCTACGAAGGGAGTAGATTTATCAACCAAAATGGCAGCACCTCTTGATTTACTATGAAAGTTAAAGTGGAACACTTGACCAACCCAGTCCTTACGCATCCTAAAATTCTCACCAGTCCTCAAGTGAGTCTCTTGTAGAAATGTAATGTTTGCACTAAAAAGACAGAATGACAATATTAGAACTGAACAATTCAGCCTTCCTCCCCCCATCCCAGACAATACCTCCCCAAACGAGGTACAAGCCTAATTAGAACATGTTCTCTTCGCACAGTATGTCTGTGAGAGTGCGGTTTTAAACCTAAACCCTCAGTCCCGCTCTTTAAAGTCGTGTTTTGTGTTAGTGGATCAAGCAGCAAAAAGAGAGAGAAATTAAAAGTGAATCCCTTGTGCAAACAAAATGACAAAAGCACCACTTGTAGATGTATATAATTATATTCCCAGTCTTATAACAGGCAGTGAGAGAGAAAATAAATAAAATGTATAAAGGCTCTCAACCAAAAACCTAATTTGAAGTTAGCAAATCGTAGTAAGACTGCTGCAATCGTTGTAGTGTGCGACGCAGTTGTTGTTTTGAGTGATGTGATTTCTGGCACCGTCTCGTTCCGCAGGATGGTTAGATCTGCTTTTAAAGTATCAGAAACCTCCTGTATTCGGGCCTCAATCGTAGCAACTACCTCCGTTTTCATTTCAACTATCTCGGAGTGTAGTAGTTTGATGGCCTCGAATGTTCATTTCAGCGCCGCCAGGCCAAGCCACACCTCGGGTAAAGTATGAGTCCCCGGGCCCTCAGACTCGGGAGAGGGCGGTGATGAGAGTGGGTCTTGTAGGCCGGGTTTTCTCAAGTCATGTTTTTGGCCTTATGTTTCGTCGACATGCTGACATTAGAAAGCAAAGTAGTCTTGGTTTTTACGAAAAGGGATCACCAAACCAATATTTGAAAATAAATACGGTTCTGCCACAAAATTCACATGAACTTTAAGAATACCGCGGGAGCAAACAGAAAACACGTCAGTCGCACATGGCGTCCCTCCAACCCCCCCCCAAACTCTGTTTTTTAAGGATGTGCATATGACCACCAACCTTTCTCTGGTAAAGTCCCTCCCATTATTATTATTGAAACATATAAACATCTTTCTATAACCTATATGCATTGACCTTTACAATGGAATGCCTTTACATGATCACATTGGCCTCAGCTGAGCAACTCTAAGCCTGCTTGTAGTAACTGTTGCCTTGTCTGTCTCTCCTCCCTCCCTCAGGTCCAGGAGTCTGTGGCTAGCTGCCTGCCCCCTCTGGTCCCTGCCATCAGGGAGGATGCTGGGGGGATGGTGCGGAAGCTGCTGCAGCTACTGCTGGAGAGTGACAAGTACGCAGAGAGGAAGGGCGCGGCCTATGGCCTGGCAGGCCTGGTCAAAGGCCTGGGCATCCTGGCCCTCAAACAGCAGGACATCATGAGCACCCTGACCGACGCCATCCAGGACAAGAAGAACTTCAGACGCAGAGAGGGTCGGTGACTCCTCGCCAGTTGCTTAACCTTTGCTGGGCTCCGTGGTTTAGTTATCTGTGACTGATTTTTTTTATACAGTTCTCTCTCCCCTTCTCTTTTCCAGGTGCTCTGTTTGCCTTTGAGATGCTGTGCAACATGCTGGGGAAGCTGTTTGAGCCCTACGTGGTCCACGTGCTGCCTCACCTCCTGCTCTGCTTCGGGGACGGGAACCAGTATGTCAGAGAGGTAGGATGACCATTACCAGCTTCTCATTTCAATCCCACCTCCCTCTGCCTTTCCTCCTCTCTCACACCAAACACTCATTTTCCACCTAATAATTCTCACATTCACTCACGTTTATGTTGTGCGTTACGCTCTGCCTAACCTCCCTGCCCTTTCCCAGGCGTCGGATGACTGTGCCAAGGCGGTGATGAGGAACCTGAGTGCCCATGGGGTGAAACTGGTGCTGCCCTCCCTGCTGGTGGCTCTTGAGGAGGAATCCTGGAGGACAAAAGCAGGTGAGGGTCAACCCACAGCATCATGGGCATTTTTAGAGAGCTCTGAGGACACAACCATTCAAAATCAATCACCTGTTAGACTTATTTCAGCTGGTTAGTCCTGATACCGCCATACCTCTTATCCTGTCCTTCCTTCTTCTGCACCCCACTACTGCTTCTGTTGCTCCCTCTCTCCCCCCTCTCTCTTCTCCTCCTTCCAGGTTCTGTGGAACTCCTGGGGGCCATGGCATACTGTGCCCCTAAGCAGCTGTCCTCCTGCCTGCCCAGCATTGTTCCCAAGCTGACCGAGGTGCTGACTGACTCCCATGTCAAAGTGCAGAATGCCGGCCAGCAGGCCCTACGACAGATTGGCTCTGTCATCCGCAACCCTGAGATCCTGGGTAAGAGGGCTGTGTTAAACTCTGAGATTTAGTTAAACAAATGACAAACTTCAGTTCAGAGCGGTATGAATAGGATAATATTTCAGATTTGTACTTCAGGATAGTTACTAACAGATATTCTGTCCCCCTCAGCCATAACCCCCATCCTGCTGGACGCCCTCACTGACCCCTCCCGTAAGACCCAGAACTGCCTGCAGACGCTGCTGGACACCAAGTTTGTCCACTTCATCGACGCCCCCTCCCTGGCCCTCATCATGCCCATCGTCCAGAGGGCCTTCCAGGACCGCTCCACCGACACTCGCAAGATGGCCGCTCAGATCATCGGCAACATGTATTCCCTCACCGACCAGAAGGTACAAAACAGCACTGGGATATTGAGTTGCATTGTACTACAATTGATCTTCTAAAGTGCTCTACTGTTTTATGTGTGTGTTTCTATTGGTTGACACAATGTGTTGTCTTTGTGATACAGGACCTGTCCCCATACCTGCCCAGTGTCATTCCTGGACTCAAAGCCTCTCTGCTGGACCCTGTGCCTGAGGTATGTGCTTGTAACGAAGAGCTCATCAACAAACAAGTGAATGTGATTTGGTTACCTGATAACTCTCGCTCCTTCTCCACTCCTCTACCAGGTGCGTACCGTGTCTGCCAAGGCCCTGGGTGCCATGGTGAAGGGCATGGGTGAGTCGTGCTTTGATGACCTGCTTCCCTGGCTCATGGAGACCCTGGCATCTGAGCAGAGCTCTGTGGACCGCTCTGGAGCTGCCCAAGGTCTGGCTGAGGTGATGGCTGGGCTGGGAGTGGAGAAGCTGGACAAGCTGATGCCAGACGTGGTGCAGACGGCCAGCAAGGTGGACATCGCCTCCCACGTCCGCGACGGTTACATCATGATGTTCATCTACCTTCCACTCACCTTCGGGGACAGGTTCACACCCTACGTTGGCCCCATCATCCCATGCATCCTCAAGGTAGGGATCACTCTCCATTCACCACCATCCCTCTCTCTGGTTGTGATTACCTCTCACCAGTCTCCCCCTCTCCTCTGTTATCAGGCTCTTGCTGATGAGAATGAATATGTGAGAGACACTGCCCTGCGTGCCGGCCAGCGCATCATCAGCATGTACGCTGAGACGGCCATCGCCCTGCTGCTGCCTGAACTGGAACAGGGCCTGTTTGACGACCTCTGGAGGATTAGGTTAGACATCTACTCAAACATAATTTATGTGATATTATACGGTGTCGGTGGGTGAAAACGCGCTTTGGTGATGACATTTTGCTTCTTTGTGTTATGCATTGCGTTTTACCAGGACAAATATGATTCTTCATGTTCTGAATCTTTCAGTGGTGTCTTTCTGTAACGTATCGGCAATAAGCACCGAGCTCCGTTGACAGTGGTGCTGGTTTCTCGGGCTAAACTTTTTAGGATTTTACATTTTGTGGTCGTCGTCTTCCAAGTTGTTTCCACAGATGCAAATGGGAAAATGAGCACGACACCAGCTGATTTAAATGTAAAAGGCTTAAATATGCTGAGTGTTCCATTGCCATTTCAGAGATGCGCTTGTTTTTGTGAGACGTCTGTGAAAAAGCACAAACTTTGCATTAATATGAACAGCGCATACTAAAATATGAAAATACTATTTCTCAAATCCGTCTGTTGTTTTATGTCCTCCGGATTTGAGAAGAAAGATGACAAGTTCAATGGTAAGCCTGTCCGGGAGCTTTAATTCTCGCACAGCATCCAGCCTATCTGCCGCCATGCTATTTTCCTGATTTATGACCCAACAAAAATATCTGACTTCCATTGATTTATTTGCCCACATTTTGACCATCCTACAAGGGTCAAAACTCCAGTATATTTTGAACAGGTTATGATAGAGACATGAGATGTGGACCAATGGTTTTCTTAGAGGATTATCTACACTTTTGGTCAAAATGTGAATTTTTGATTGGATATTATATGCAACATTATATAGTATACTAAATACTTTTCTTGGAAATGTAAGTCTTAACTGAGCCTCCATGTTGTCTCTGGACCACAGATTCAGCTCTGTGCAGCTGCTGGGAGACCTACTGTTCCACATTTCAGGAGTCACAGGCAAGATGACCACTGAGACCGCTTCAGAGGACGATAACTTTGGCACAGCGCAGTCCAACAAGGTATTCTGACATGATTTTCCTGTATAGATTGCTGGTTCTATAATGGTTGATATGAGAAGTAAATAATATTGAATGTATGTAATGTTGGTGCTGAGCCCTCTTCCTCCTCTCCCCCAGGCTATCATCGGAGCGCTGGGTGGAGAGCGGCGTAACCGGGTCCTGTCTGGCCTCTATATGGGCCGTTCAGACACCCAGCTGGTGGTGCGACAAGCTTCCCTACACGTGTGGAAGATTGTGGTGTCCAACACACCCCGCACCCTCCGGGAGATCCTGCCCACCCTCTTCACTCTGCTGCTTGGCTTCCTGGCCTCCGACTGCCCCGACAAGAGAACGGTAACTCTACTGCTAGGATGTCTAGTATGTATGGAGCTGTTTCTTTATTGCTCTCACAACTGTTGAATGAGAGAGAATGGCACTGCAATGGATTGTAGCCATTTTACGGGCTTCTGACCAATCCTGCTATTTTCTGTGTTTGTTTTTTTGGTGCTGGAAGTACCAGTGCCACGCTCAATACGGAAGAGGTCCGATGACACGGATACTAGGTTACAGGGCTGTTTCGCTAGCACAGACTGGAATATGTTCCTGGATTCATCCAATAACATTGAGTTTACCACAGGGCTGTCCCCGATCCCCAAAAAATCTTGGTATACCGAAAGTCGCCTGTTCTTTCAAACAATTGGTCGACATTTTAAAATGTGTATTTTTCCATATATAATATCTATTTTAAGAAAGTCAACTATATATGCATTGAGCTTGTCTGATGCTTTAAGCGCACTGTTTGACGAAATAAGACACAAATTACTTAAGAGGGAGCCAGAGATCATGATAACCAGAAGAAAAAAAACTTAACCTGTCCCGACCATCCTCCTCCCGCTCCCTACTGGCTTTTGCAGATTCTGTCGTTACTTTCCGGAAGTTGCCGGTAATAGGCTACATGAGTCGGCGGCAAGCTTTCTCATTTGGAATGCCAATTTCTCTTACCATTTCTACTGATGGGGCTCCCGGGTGGCGCAGCTTTCTAAGACACTGCATCTACAGTTCCTGGTTCGAATCCAGGCTGTATCACTTCCGGCCATTATTGGGAGTCCCATAGGGTGGCGCACAATTGGCCCAGTGTCGCCCGGGTTTGGCTGAGGTAGGCCGTTATTGTAAATAAGAATTTGTTCTTAACTGACTTGCCTAGTTAAATAAAGGTTACATTAATAGAATTCTGCTTGCCAGTTATGGTTTACATATGCATTTTTTTCGTTGAACAGTTTCATTTCTTTCTAATAACGTCTTTGTATCTCAAAATCATTGTCATGTGATTAATCTAAATTTAATCTAAAAGAAAATTATATAAACCTAAAATGTAACTTCTATAGCCAACTAGGCGCCACTCGGAAGGCCCAGAGCATGACATTTGTCTCTTAAACACGGAGTGGTTATCAAAAGGGACAGAGCGGAAAATAATTTTCAAATACATTGAACTATTGTCATGGATGTAAAAACGGACTGTTTGCTTGCTGTTTGAGCCAAAGAAAATGTTACTTTGAGAAGCTCCACTCCTCCTTAGTGGTGCTGCATGAAGCCAATCGGATCCCCAAATAGGCACATTTTATATGCCTATATTTGTGCGCAGGCCAGGAATCCTGTAGGTCTAATTCTATGCGTAATCAGGTGCGCGTCCTTACTCAACATTGACAGGAGCACTCCAAACAAAATATTGACTAAATTGTCAACTCGTAAATGGAATGAAATAAACCAAAACTTGTTTCTCACAAGTGTAGCCTAGGTTGAGCACTCAAACAACGTGTCCACTCTGACAATGAGAACGGTAAGACTGTAATAATAATATATTGAATGCATTAACAGATATTACCGTAACCAAACAAACATTGTAGATTTGAAATGATAGCATTTAAGGGTAAATGTACTACCTATATATGTCACGGGGAATTGATATACACTAACAATCAAACCCAAACAATTCACACAATGAAGTTATGAAACAATGCATGTGCACAAATTGGTGGCAGAGAGTGCATTCTGGAGAGACTTGCATTGTGCTGCCACACTCCCCTTCTTGGACTGTGCCATCCCCACAGCTTCCGGCACGAATAAGACAGGTGTCTTATGTGCCATAAAAATATATATATACAGTGCCTTGCGAAAGTATTCGGCCCCCTTGAACTTGGCGACCTTTTGCCACATTTCAGGCTTCAAACATAAAGATATAAAACTGTATTTTTTTGTGAAGAATCAACAACAAGTGGGACACAATCATGAAGTGGAACGACATTTATTGGATATTTCAAACTTTTTTAACAAATCAAAAACTGAAAAATTGGGCGTGCAAAATTATTCAGCCCCTTTACTTTCAGTGCAGCAAACTCTCTCCAGAAGTTCAGTGAGGATCTCTGAACGATCCAATGTTGACCTAAATGACTAATGATGATAAATACAATCCACCTGTGTGTAATCAAGTCTCCGTATAAATGCACCTGCACTGTGATGGTCTCAGAGGTCCGTTAAAAGCGCAGAGAGCATCATGAAGAACAAGGAACACACCAGGCAGGTCCGAGATACTGTTGTGAAGAAGTTTAAAGCCGGATTTGGATACAAAAAGATTTCCCAAGCTTTAAAACATCCCAAGGAGCACTGTGCAAGCGATAATATTGAAATGGAAGGAGTATCAGACCACTGCAAATCTACCAAGACCTGGCCGTCCCTCTAAACTTTCAGCTCATACAAGGAGAAGACTGATCAGAGATGCAGCCAAGAGGCCCATGATCACTCTGGATGAACTGCAGAGATCTACAGCTGAGGTGGGAGACTCTGTCCATAGGACAACAATCAGTCGTATATTGCACAAATCTGGCCTTTATGGAAGAGTGGCATTTTAAGCCATTTCTTAAAGATATCCATAAAAAGTGTCGTTTAAAGTTTGCCACAAGCCACCTGGGAGACACACCAAACATGTGGAAGAAGGTGCTCTGGTCAGATGAAACCAAAATGGAACTTTTTGGCAACAATGCAAAACGTTATGTTTGGCGTACTGTCAAACATGGTGGTGGCAGCATCATGGTTTGGGCCTGCTTTTCTTCAGCAGGGACAGGGAAGATGGTTAAAATTGATGGGAAGATGGATGGAGCCAAATACAGGACCATTCTGGAAGAAAACCTGATGGAGTCTGCAAAAGACCTGAGACTGGGACGGAGATTTGTCTTCCAACAAGACAATGATCCAAAGCATAAAGCAAAATCTACAATGGAATGGTTCAAAAATAAACATATCCAGGTGTTAGAATAGCCAAGTCAAAGTCCAGACCTGAATCCAATCGAGAATCTGTGGAAAGAACTGAAAACTGCTGTTCACAAATGCTCTCCATCCAACCTCACTGAGCTCGAGCTGTTTTGCAAGGAGGAATGGGAAAAGATTTCAGTCTCTCGATGTGCAAAACTGATAGAGACATACCCCAAGCGACTTACAGCTGTAATGGTGGCGCTACAAAGTATTAACTTAAGGGGGCTGAATAATTTTGCACGCCCAATTTTTCAGTTTTTGATTTGTTAAAAAAAGTTTGAAATATCCAATAAATGTTGTTCCACTTCATGATTGTGTCCCACTTGTTGTTGATTCTTCACAAAAAAATACAGTTTTATATCTTTGTTTGAAGCCTGAAATGTGGCAAAAGGTCGCAAAGTTCAAGGGGGCCGAATACTTTCGCAAGGCACTGTATATATATATTGCTACTGTTCGACTAAAAAATATCTGGGTTGAACAACATCCCATCGACCAAACAATCGACCGGTCAACTAATTAGGGTCAGCCCTACTCGCAAGGCTGCCGACCCAGACTCTATCATCAAGTTCGCTTACGACACAACAGTAGTAGGCCGGATGACCAACAACAACGAGATCAGCCTACAGGGATGAGGTAGGCACTGTGACGGCGTGATGCCAGGTAAACAACCTCTCTCTCTCTCTCTCAACGTTAGCAAACAAACAAGCTGATTATGGACTTGATTATGGACAAGAGGAATGAGGCTGGACACACCCCCATCCTCATCAACCGGGCTGTTGTGGAGACGTCAAATAACGTCAAATTCCTCAGCGTACACATCTGAGAAGCTGAAATGGTCGAACCACACGGACACCGTGGTGAAGAAGGCACAACAGCAACTCTTGAACCTCAGGATGCTGAAGAAATGTGTCCTTTCCCCGAGGGCTCTCGCTGTTCTACACTATCAGGTTGCATCACACCCAAGTACGCAACTCCACCACCGCGAATCACAGGGCGCATCAGAGGGTGATACGCTCAGCCGAACGCACCCTTGGACACCTACAACACCAGGTGTCAGACAAAAAGGCCAAGAAGATCATCAGGGACCCCAGCCACACAAGCCATGCCCTGTTCTCCCCGCTTCAATCACTCAGACGCGGGCAGTACAGGAGCATCTTGGCAAAAACTGGAAGACTGGCCAATAGTTTCCACCCTCACCATCAGGCTGCTGAATAGCCACCACCAGTAAGCTACCTGCTCACCCCTGCTACTCCCCCCTATGGACATTCCTCCCCACACACCCTCAACGGTCACATACCTTACATGCTGCTCCCGCTATGGTTATTCCCCCCCACCCCTAAACAGTCTTTACTCTGCCTCCACCCCAATGGAAAATGACTTATTAATCACTGCTACAGTTATGTATATAGTTCTATTTATATTGTTGTTTTTTTATTACCATTTTCATTATTTTATTTAACAAAGTCCTGTATGTTGGAGCTCAGAACCTAAGATTTTCACTGTACCCTGCAATCACACCTTCAACCCTGTACATGTGACTATTAAACACTGTGAATCTGAACAACACTGAACCATGCATGAGAACAACATGTTCTCTGGTCTTCTTGCATGTTTCAAGCAGACCACCAAAGTCCCTGTGACCCAGAACCTGTCTAAATTACTATCGCCCCCGTAGCACTCGCATCTGTAGCCATGAAATGGTTTGAAAGGCTGGTCATGGCTCACATCAACCCAGGACCCACTCCAATTCACATACCGTCCCAACTGATTCACAGATGACACAATCTCTATTGCACTCCACAATGCCCTTTCCCTGGACAACTTTAATACCAATGTGAGAATGCTGTTCATTGACTACAGCTCAGCATTCAACACCATAGTGCCCTCCAAGCTCATCACTAAGCTCAGGACCCTGGGACTGAACACCTCTGCAACTGGGTCCTGGACATTCTGATGGGCCGCTCCAAGATGTTGAGGGTAGGTAACAACATCTGCCACACTGGCCCCCAATACAGGGGCCCCTCAGGGGTGCGTGCTTAGTCCCTTCCTGTACTCCCTGTTCACCCACGACTGTGTGGCCGTGCACGGCTCCAACATAATTATTACGTTTGCTGACAACACAACGGTGGTAGGCCTGATCAACGACGATAAAACTGAGACCGTGTAAGGTGGTACAAGGACAACCTCTCCCTCAACGTCAGCAAGACAAAGGAGCTGATCATGGACTAAAGGAAACGGAAGGGCAGAGCACACCACCATTCAGATCGACGGGGCTGTAGTGGAGCGGTTCAAGAGCTTCAAATTCCTCTGTGTCCATTTCACTAGGAATCTATCATGGTTCGCACACACCAACACAGTTGATAAAAGAGCACGACAATACCTCTTCCCCCTCAGGAGGGTGAAAAGATTTGGCATGGGCCCTCATCCTCAAATACAGCTACAGCTGCCCCAATGAGAGCCTCTAGACTGGCTGCATCACCGCTTGGTATGGCAACTGCTTAGCATCCAACCACAAGGCGCTACAGAGGTTAGTGCGTTCGGCTCAGTGCATCACTGGGACGGAGCTCCCTGCCATCCAGGAGCTTTATACCAGGTGGTGTCAGAGGAAGACCCTAAGAATTATCAGACTCGCACCACCCAGGTCATAGACTGTGCTCTCTGCTACCGCTTGGCAAGCGGCCCCAATGCCCCGAGTCTGGAACCAACAGAACCCTGAACAGTTTCCAACCCCAAGCCATAAGATTGCTAAATAGTTAGTGCAAAATGGGTCAATGGTTAACTATTTAACTAACTTTTTTGACTCATAACATTTGCTCCTGCTACTGGTTATTATCTGTCACTTTATTCCTAGTTATATGTACATATTTACCTCATTTACCTCGTACCCCTGCACATCCACTCTGTACTGGTACCCCGTGTATAAAGCCAAGTTATCATTACTCATTGTGTATTTATTACGTGTTTCTACTTTTCTATTATTTCTCTATTTTCTTTCTCCCTGCATTGTAGGAAAGGGCCCGTAAGTCAGCATTTCACTGTTAGTTTACACCTGTTGTTTACGAAGCATGTGATGAATACAATTCGATTTGATCCCCTTTGTCTATCTCTCTTTTGTCATGTACATTAGTCACACTAAGACAATTCAGTCTTCTGTTATTACTGAATTATAGTATTCTACACTTTTGTCTGAATTTGAGTGTTTGGATTCTGTGTTCTCTCCTGCTTCTGATCCCTGGGTTACTGAATGTGGCTTCTCTGTGTGTTCTAGATTGCTGCAAGGACACTTGGAGACTTGGTCCGTAAGCTGGGAGAGAAGATCCTCCCAGAGATCATTCCTATTCTGGAGGAGGGTCTGCGCTCCGAGAAGAGTGATGAGAGGCAGGGCGTGTGCATCGGTCTGAGTGAGATCATGAAGTCCACCAGCAGGGACGCGGTCAGTACCTCAACACATACCTGGTCACTTTTTTAAATTCATTCATTATTAAACCTGGAAGTCCCTTGAGATGAGTATACAGTTTGAAGAAACCTTTTAAAACGCCTTATACATAGAAGGGTTGTGTTGTGACGTGATCCCATGGCAGAGAAGCAAGGTCACAATGCGTGTATGTTTCCAGGTGCTGATATTCTCTGAGTCCCTGGTCCCCACGGTGAGGAAGGCTCTGTGTGACCCCCTGGAGGAGGTACGAGAGGCTGCAGCCAAAACCTTTGAGCAGCTCCACGCCACCATCGGTCACCAGGCCCTGGACGACATCCTGCCTGCCCTGCTCAAACAGTTGGTGAGACGCACACTCACATACAAATACACACACATGAATCCACTTTACCGCTAACATTCCTCTGTATCCACGCAGTAATACTCACTCTCCTGTCCTTCTGGAGAGGACAGAGGACCCACCATGGAACAGAATATAGAGTGATGTTAATGTTTCTGTGTGCAGGATGATGAGGAGACTGCAGAGTTTGCTCTGGACGGTCTGAAACAGGTGATGGCAGTGAAGAGTCGCTCTGTGCTGCCCTACCTGGTGCCCAAGGTGAGCTGTCCAAACATTACACACTCTACTGACAATGGTTCATCTCTGTGATCATTGTATTGGATTATATACCACTTTTCCTGATGCTTAAATGTTTTTAACGTCTTTTATAGTTTGAGTGTAGTTCTGCGTATGAATGCTCTCCTCTCCCCTGTCAGCTCACTGCTCCTCCAGTGAACACGCGCGTGCTGGCCTTCCTGTCTGCTGTGGCTGGAGACGCTCTGACACGCCACCTGGGGGTCATCCTGCCTGCCCTCTACTCCTCTCTGAAAGACAAGCTGGGAACAGAGGAGGGGCAGCAGGTAACAACAGCATTCATGATTACAAGATGGTTATAAAGGAGTTCCAAGTGCAGGGGCACTACTTTAATTGTCGGTGGTCGTAACAGTCATCGTCTTGGGATAATATTACAGTGGTTCTTAGTGGGCGGTTGTGGTCCGTAGATGATAGGTATGTCCCCAGGTTTATATTACCCCCCGCGCCTCTCCTTCAGGAGCTGGCCAGCTGCCAGGCAGTGATCCTGTCTGTGGAAGATGAGGTGGGTCAGCGAATCATCATCGAGGACTTGCTAGAGGCCACCAGGTCACCGGATGCCGGCCTCAGACAGGCCGCCGCCACCATCCTCAACGGATACTTCTCCCGCACCCGCCTGGATTACAGTGCCCACACACGCAACCTGCTGTCAGGCCTCATCCGCCTGCTCAATGACTCCAACCCTGAGGTCCTGGTGCAGAGCTGGGACGCCATCAACTCCATCACCAAGGTTAGCAGTTGGCACCAAGAGCATTACAGGAACTAGGAATGGGTTTGTCTGGGTTTACTGAAGTCATACAGTTGTGTTGTGGATCGTTATGCAGCATTGATTTCATAGATAACCAATGGCCACTAGGTACTCTGGTTAACTAACATAGTAGTGGCAAGAAAAAGTATGTGAACCCTTTAGAATGACCTGGATTTCTGCATAAATTGGTCATAAAATTTGATCTGTTCTTCATCTAAGTCACAACAATAGACAAACAGTCTGCTTAATCTAATAACACACAAACAATTATACGTTTTCATGTCTTTATTGAACACACCACGTAAACATTCACAGTGTAGGGTGGGAAAAGTATGTGAAACCTTGGATTTAATAACAGGTTGATCCCCCTTTTCCAGCAATAACCTCAACCAAACGTTTTCTGTCGGGTTGAGGTCAGGACTCTGACTGGGCCACTCCAGAAAGCATATTTTCTTCTGTTGAAGCCATTATGTTGTTGATTTACTTCTGTGTTTTGGGTCGTTGTCCTGTTGCATCACCCAACTTCTGTTGAGCTTCAATTGGCGGACAGATAGCCTTACATTCTCCTCCAAAATGTCTTGATAAACTTGGGAATTGTTTTTCTGTGGATGATAGCAAGCTGTCCAGGCCCTGAGGCAGCAAAGCAGCCTCAAACCATGATGCTCCCTCCACCATACTTTACAGTTGGGATGAGGTTTTGATGAGCTTGTGTTTCTTCCAAACAACACAACTTTATGTTTCATGTATACACAGAATATTTTGCCAGTAGTGCTGAACATCCAGGTGCTCTTTTGTGAACTTCAGACGTACCAGCAATGTTTTTTTTGGACAGCAATGGGTTCTTCCGTGGTGTCTTCCCATGAACACCAGTCTTGTTTAGTGTTTTACGTATTTTAGATTTTTGTAAGTCTTTAGCTGACACTCTAGGATTCCTCTTAAGCTCATTGAGCATTCTGCGCTGTGCTCTTGCAGTCGTCTTTGCAGGACAGCCACTCCTAGGGAGAGTAGCAACAGTGCTGAACTTTCTCCATTTATAGACAGTTTGTCATACCGTGGACTGATGAACATCAAGGCTTTTAGAGATACTTTTGTAACCCTTTCCAGCTTTATGCAAGGCAACAATTCTGAGATCTCCTTTGTTTGAGGCATGGTTCATATCAGGAAATGCTTCTTGTGAAATGCAAACTCAAATTTGGTGAGTGTTTTTTATGGGGCAAGGCAGCTCTAACCAACATCTCCAATCTCGTCTCATTGATTGGACTCCAGGTTAACTGACTCCTGACTCCAATTAGCCTTTGGTCATTATCCTAGGGGTTCACATACTTTTTACAACCTACACTGTGAATGTTTAAATTATGTATTCAATATAGACATAACATTTGTGTTATTAGTTTAAGCACACTGTGTTTGTCCATTCTTGTGACTTGGATCAAGATCAGATCAAGAATAATGACAAATTCATGCAGAAATGCAGGTAATTCCAAAGGGTTCACATACTTTTTCTTGCCACTGTATGTATTGATGTGTGAGGTCATGTTAAACTCTAGTTTGTTTTTGTAGAAACTGGACGCTGGCAGCCAGCTGGCTCTGATTGACGACCTGCACAGAGACATCCGGTCAGTGGCAGTAGACGTTAAGGGTCAGCACCTGCCTGGGTTCTGTCTTCCCAAAAAGGTAGGCCTCTCTCTCCTCTTGACATGTACAGTCACATCCTCAAGCTGACTAGTTTTGATATATCTTTTGGCTCTCTCCTCTCCTCTAATTCTCTCTTATTCTCCTCCTCTTTCCCTCTTCCCCAGGGTGTGACCTGCATCCTGCCAGTGTTGAGGGAAGGAGTGTTGACAGGCAGTCCTGAGCAGAAAGAGGAGGCGGCCAAAGCGCTGGGAGGAGTCATCAAGCTGACCTCCTCTGAGGCTCTGCGACCGTCTGTTGTCAACATCACTGGACCGCTCATCCGTATCCTGGGAGACCGCTTTGCCTGGAGCGTGAAGACCTCTCTGCTAGAGACACTCACCCTGCTGCTGGCCAAGGTCAGTGTCTGCTTCTGATTCTGAGGTTAAAGGTTTCGTTTGGTAAGCACAAAATGGGAAACAGGAGAAACATTTTGAAATGTGGTTAATAAATGAAATAATCCAAAAATAAGATATTTTTTTTCTCAACGTTTTCCCATTTTGTGCCTACTAAACACAATCCTGTTGTTTCCTCCCTGCTGGAAGAATGGTTGGCATCTTGCTCTGGTCCTGACCCTGTTGCTCTGCCCCTGTCTCCAGGTAGGCATAGCCCTGAAGCCCTTCCTGCCCCAGCTCCAGACCACCTTCCTGAAGGCTCTGCAGGACTCTAGCCGGGCGGTCAGGCTGAAGGCTGCTGAGGCCCTGGGCCAGCTGGTCTCCATCCACAGCAAGGTGGACCCCCTATTTACAGAGCAGCTCTCTGCCATCCACAATGCTGAGGACTCAGGAGTCAGGTATGCAAAAGCAGGGAATTCTGGGTAACTGAGAAACACAATGTGAAGAGTAGTGATCAGTTCCATATAGGATTCCTCTCATTTAGGATTGTTGGGGGATTGATTAGATTCAATCAATCAGCCTAGTGTTTTGCTCCCTTTTTTCAGGGAGACCATGCTACAAGCCTTACGATTCGTCATCCAGGGAGCAGGGTCAAAGGTTGACCCAGCCATCAGGAAAAACATCACCACCACATTGCTAAGTATGCTGGGTCATGATGAGGTATGTTTACGAGCAGATACACTGACTAAAGCATGTTTGAATGCAACAGATGTTTTTAAGGCAGTCTACTGATACCCCCCCCCCCCCCCCCCTGTCTCTCAATGGTAATTGCTAGAATTGAGTATAAAACTATTTCCGTTTAATCTTGCTAGCTAATATATATTGTAGCCCTGCAATACTGAACCTGGCATAAGCATTTCGCTACACCTGCAATAACATCTGCTAAACCCGTGTATGTGACCAATAAGATTTGATTTGATAAGGACATATTCAGCTCCATGTTTCAATGAAAGGATCTTTCAGAGTGCAATGTTTAGTTTTTACCTCTGATCGAACTAGACTTCCGTCAGTCAAGGCAGGATGTGGCTTAATGAAAGGGGTTTTAGGCCTCCTTATCAGCCAGTGTGTATGAAAGCCTTATATAGAATCATTTAGTTCTAACTTTGTGTGTGTGTAGGATGCTACACGCATGTCCTCAGCAGGTTGTTTAGGAGAGCTGTGTGCCTTCCTGTCTGAAGAGGATCTGAGGAGTGTGTTGCTTCAGCATGTCCTGGGTAAGAATTTACACTGTCACATACTCTTCGCCCACGCACAACCCTTTATATAGCACAAACATTCACACTTATGATAAAAGGTATTCACACATTGAATGTACACGTTATAATTTCTAACACTTAACTCTTGACTATCAAGACTATAATGTAGTAAGGAAAGACTTCTGTTTAATCTATGAAAAATGTTCCTGTTCTTCACCTAGCTGACATATCAGGAGTGGACTGGATGGTGCGTCATGGTCGCAGTATGACTCTGGCCATCGCAATCAAGTCTGCCCCTGAGCAGCTGTGTGTGGAGGAGTACAGTTCAACCGTGACGGAGGCCATCCTGGCCAGTGCCACCGCAGACAGGGTAGGAACTTCATGCATCTGGTCAGATCTAAGTGGACACCGCTCCTTTTAGTTTACTCATTCTGTTCACCCAGACAGTGGAAGGATTGGCTCGTCAAGCACTACGCCAAACCATGCCTCTTTCTCCTCTCTGACTGAACACTGTGCACGGTCGACTCCTCCAGATCCCCATAGCTACCAGTGGGATCAGAGCCATGGGCTACCTGATGAGACATCATCTCAGAACCGAAGAAGGAAGTGGCTCATCACAGCGCATCATCTCACAGTTTGTGAAGGTGAGGCAGGGGGGTACTTTCTCAGGAGTAATCTGTTACGTCACCTTCCCCCCTCAAATCAAGCGCAAATCAAGCAAATAGACATACCCAAAAGTAACTGCAATTCACGTGTAATTACATGATTCTGACATGCCAAAACATGGTATATTATGAGGTTATGAGAGGAGGAAATTATCAGAAGATAGGAGTTATAGTACAGAATACACAAGATCAAGCACACACTAACTTTTTTTATTTTGAAAGTCTTTCATTGACAAGCTATACAGTGCCTTGCGAAAGTATTCGGCCCCCTTGAACTTTGCGACCTTTGCCACATTTCAGGCTTCAAACATAAAGATATAAAACTGTATTTTTTTGTGAAGAATCAACAACAAGTGGGACACAATCATGAAGTGGAACGACATTTATTGGATATTTCAAACTTTTTTAACAAATCAACAACTGAAAAATTGGGCGTGCAAAATTATTCAGCCCCTTTACTTTCAGTGCAGCAAACTCTCTCCAGAAGTTCAGTGAGGATCTCTGAATGATCCAATGTTGACCTAAATGACTAATGATGATAAATACAATCCACCTGTGTGTAATCAAGTCTCCGTATAAATGCACCTGCACTGTGATAGTCTCAGAGGTCCGTTAAAATCGCAGAGAGCATCATGAAGAACAAGGAACACACCAGGCAGGTCCGAGATACTGTTGTGAAGAAGTTTAAAGCTGGATTTGGATACAAAAAGATTTCCCAAGCTTTAAACATCCCAAGGAGCACTGTACAAGCGATAATATTGAAATGGAAGGCGTATCAGACCACTGCAAATCTACCAAGACCTGGCCGTCTCTCTAAACTTTCAGCTCATACAAGGAGAAGACTGATCAGAGATGCAGCCAAGAGGCCCATGATCACTCTGGATGAACTGCAGAGATCTACAGCTGAGGTGGGAGACTCTGTCCATAGGACAACAATCAGTCGTATATTGCACAAATCTGGCCTTTATGGAAGAGTGGCAAGAAGAAAGCCATTTCTTAAAGATATCCATAAAAAGTGTCGTTTAAAGTTTGCCACAAGCCACCTGGGAGACACACCAAACATGTGGAAGAAGGTGCTCTGGTCAGATGAAACCAAAATTGAACTTTTTGGCAACAATGCAAAACGTTATGTTTGGCGTAAAAGCAACACAGCTCATCACCCTGAACACACCATCACCACTGTCCTGATGGAGTCTGCAAAAGACCTGAGACTGGGACGGAGATTTGTCTTCCAACAAGACAATGATCCAAAACATAAAGCAAAATCTACAATGGAATGGTTCAAAAATAAACATATCCTGGTGTTAGAATAGCCAAGTCAAAGTCCAGACCTGAATCCAATCGAGAATCTGTGGAAAGAACTGAAAACTGCTGTTCACAAATGCTCTCCATCCAACCTCACTGAGCTCGAGCTGTTTTGCAAGGAGGAATGGGAAAAGGGAAAAAATTTCAGTCTCTCGATGTGCAAAACTGATAGAGGTTTTTGATTTGTTAAAAAAGTTTGAAATATCCAATAAATGTCGTTCCACTTCATGATTGTGTCCCACTTGTTGTTGATTCTTCACAAAAAAATAAAGTTTTATATCTTTATGTTTGAAGCCTGAAATGTGGCAAAAGGTCTCAAAGTTCAAGGGGGCCGAATACTTTCGCAAGGCACTGTAAGTGAATTATTTATGCCCAGAGCTGGAAACACATCAGATGGCTTCCACAACAAGTGAACAATATCAGAAGAAAGAAAATGGGTTTGATAGACCTAACAACTAGAAATGGGCAGATGTTATAGTAAGTGGTGTCAGGTGTGGTCACGTGACGTTTCCAAGTGTCCCTAAACCTCTCCAAAGTGGCATATGTCTGTAAATGAGGTAATTCCAGTGCTATTACATATTTGCAATCACTAAATGGTATTTGTTCAGTATAAAAACAACATTTTTACCATATCTACCTCACTCAAACATTGTGGTGGTATAGGGTATCCAGGGTACATTCAAGTGTCCTTTCAACCTCTCCAAAGTGTCCAAATGTGGTAATTGCACTATTTTTGCACACTGGATGTACCTAAAAGCTATTGTTCACTATAACTAAGTTTCTACAACACCAACCTCAAACATTGTGGTGGTGTCGTGGTTCTTACAGGGGATATCTAAGTGTTTTTTCAACCTCTCCAAAGTGCCTGAACGTTTAGCCTAGGCATATCCAACGTATTGGTCCCACATACAAATGAACTGTTTACAAAAACAATATTAAGCAACAGATATACAGTACCAGTCAAAAGTTTAGCACACCTACTCATTCAATGTTTTTTCTTTATTTTGACTATTGTAGAATAATAGTGAAGACATCAAAACTATGAAATAACACATTGAATCATGTAGAAACCAAAAAGGTGTTAAACAAATCAAAATATATTTCAGATTATTTTAAGTAGCCACCCTTTGCCTTGACAGATTTGCACACTCTTGGATTTCTCTCAACCAGCTTCACCTGGAATGCTTTTCCAACCGTCTTGAAGGAGTTCCCACATTTGCTGAGCACTTGTTGGCTGCTTTTCCTTCACTCTGCAGTCCAACTCATCCCAAACCATCTCAATTGTGTTGAGGTCTGGTGATTGTGGAGACCTGGTCATCTGATGCAGCACTCATCACGCTCCTTCTTGGTCAAATAGCCCTTACACAGCCTGGAGGTGTGTTGGGTCATTGTCCTGTTGAAAAACAAATGATAGTCCCATTAAGCTTCAAACCAGATGGGATGGCGTATCGCTGCAGAATTCTGTGGTAGCCATGCTGGTTAAGTGTGCCTTAAATTCTAAATATAATCACAGTGTCACCAGCAAAGCACCATCACCTCCATGCTTCACGGTGGGAACCACACATGCGGAGATCATCCATTCACCTACTCTCTGTCTCACAAAGACAGAGGTTGGAACCAAAAATCTCAAATTTGGACTTATCAGACCAAAGGACAGATTTCCACTGTTCTGATGTCCATTACTTGTTTCTTGGCCCAAGCAAGTCTTCTTCTTATTAGTGTCCTTTAGTAGTGGTTTCTTTGCAGCAATTAGACCATGAAGGCCTGATTCACGCAGTCTCCTCCTCGATTAGGTTGAGATGTGTCTGTTACTTGAACTCTGAAGCATTTTAATTGTGATGCAATTTCTGTAGCTGGGAGCTCTAATTAACTTCTCTCCAGCAGAGGTAACTCTGAGTCTTCCTTTCCTGTGGCGGTCCTCATGAGAGCCAGTTTCATTATAGCACTTGATGGTTTTTGTAACTGCACTTGAAGAAACTTTCAAAGTTCTTGACATTTTCATTGACTGACCTTCATGTCTTAAAGTAATGATGGACTATCGTTTCCCTGCTTATTTGAGCTGTTCTTTCCATAATATGGACTTGGCCTTTTACCAAATAAGGCTATTCTGTATATCACCCCTACCTTGTCACAACACAACTGATTGGCTCAAATGCATTAAAAAGGAAAGAAATTCCACATTCACTTTTAACAAGGCACACCTGTTAATTGAAATTCATTCCAGGTGACTACCTCATGAAGCTGGTTGAGAGAATGCCAAGAGTGCAAAGCTGTCAAGGCAAAGGGTAGCTATTTTGAAGAATCTCAATTATAAAATATATTTAACACTTTTTTGGTTACTACATGATTCAATGTGTTATTTCATAGTTTTGATGTCTTCACTATTATTCTACAATAGTCAAAATAAAGAAAAACCATTGAATGAGTAGGTGTGCTAAACTTTTGACTGGTGCTGTACATAAGATGTTTTTTAAATATTTTTTTTATCAAACACACTTGGTTACACACCTGTCCTTCACTAAGAAAGGTGCAAAAATAGAAATAAGCTGAACTATTTACAAATGGCATTCGTGTTCGTTTTACATCCCATCCCATGATTAGATTTCACTTTCCCCGTAGCTTATGCATGTCGTTTTTATTTGATTTATTTCACCTTTATTTAACCAGGTAGGCCAGTTGAGAACAAGTTCTCATTTACAACTTCGACCTGGCCAAGATAAAGCAAAGCAGTGTGACAAAAACAACACAGAGTTACACATGGGATAGACAAACGTACAGTCAATAACACAATAGAAACATCTATATACAGTGTGTGCAAATGTAGTAAGATTAGGGAGGTAAGGCAATAAATAAGTCGTGATAGTCTTTGAAGCAGTCCCTCTCTGCCAGGAAACAAAAAGCAAACTGGCCTTTCGGGCAGAAGATCAGTCATTTAACCCCCCCCCCGAGTATTTTGTGCAATTCTTGCAGTTCATCCTTTTGTCTTTTGGTATGTGTGTTGGATAGTGGCGCTCACCTTGAGTGGGGTGTCTTGTGATGGTTGTGAGGTTGCTTTGGGCCCCCAGAGAGGGGTTTGACCTTGTGCTTTGGCCTTCTACTTGTGGAGAGTGAAAGGATTTACTGTAGCAATGTCCATAAAGTGGTAAAAAATAAGTATTATACCACTTCCTGGTCTTGTGGAGGACCTGGTAGTATCCTGGTAGTATCTTATCAGATAGGTTGACATCCCCCCCATGCTGGCCTTGTAGTTCTTCACAGGAATGGGGTCATTCTTCACTTTTCACCATCCTTGAGACATGGTTGTTATTGAATGCCTTATGATGTGTGGTGAGCATGGTTACTTCCCTAGTGTCCTTCCATTTCACAAAAAGCAGCTTGGTAGTCCTGATCCAACCTATGCTCCTCCTCCGCTGTCTTTGTCATGTCGTTTACCTTGGTTTTGGGGAAACCGATTCTGTTAGGACGAATGGTGCCACAAGCCCCTATTTTCTCTTTCAAGAGGTCTATGAAAAGTGGATGTAGAACCATCAGACGGGTGATTGACATAGGGGGGGGCACTGGTTGGGGAAGGGTTGCTCTCAAACGTCATCAAAATCCTCTGCATCCTCCACTCTGAAGTACAGTTGACTAAATTTACTAAATGACATTACTGTAAAGTAAAAACACCAGTGGCTCACATAGGTGTACTGCACACACACAATGCAAACAATAACACTTAAGAGAGAAAGGCAGAGGAGTCAACCACAAATGAACAATGGGAGTGAGAGTGCAGTGGTCTCAAGTTACAAGATGGCACGTAGAACAGCAAACAGTGAACTAATATGAAACATAGACAATAACTACTTTGGAATTATATAACATTGAAATGACTTGTTATGTAGGCCTATGTAAACTAAATCCAAAGCACAAAAAGCAGATTACTTATAAAAAATGAAATGCAAACATTAAATTAGCTATATAAAGTAGAGGTCGACCGACTAATCGGCATTTCAAGTTTTCGTAACAATCGGTAATCATCATTTTTGGATTACATTGCACTCCACGAGGAGACTGCGTGGCAGGCTGACCACCTGTTACACGAGTGCAGCAAGGAGCCAAGGTAAGTTGCTAGCTAGCATTAAACTTAACTTATAAAAAACTACCAATCTTAACATAATCACTAGTTAACTACACATGTTTGATGATATTACTAGTTTAACTAGCTTGTCCTGCGTTGCAAATAATCAATGCGGTGCCTGTTAATTTATCATCAAATCACAGCCTACTTCGCCAAACGGGTGGTGATTTAACAAGCGCATTCGCGAAAAAAGCACTGTCGTTGCACCAATGTACCTAACCATAAACAGCAATGCCTTTCTTAAAAATCAATATACAAGTATATTCTTTAAACCTGCATATTTAGTTAAAAGAAATTCATGTTAGCAGGCAATATTAACTAGGGACATTGTCTCACTTCTCTTGCGATCTGTGCAAGCAGAGTCAGGGTATATGCAGCAGTTTGACCCTCCTGGCTCGTTGCGAACTGTGTGAAGACCATTTCTTCCTAACAAAGACCATAATGCACTTTCCTGTGTTTGCCAGCAGCTCTTCGCAATGCTTGAAGCACAGCGCTGTTTATTACTTCAAGCCTATCAACTCGCGATATTAGGCTGGCAATACTATAGTGCCTAGAAGAACATCCAATAGTCAAAGGTATATGAAATACAAATGGTATAGAGAGAAAGTCCTATAATTCCTATAATAACAATAACCTAAACCTTCTTAAGTGGGAATATTGAAGACTCATGTTAAAAGGAACCACCAGCTTTCATATGTTCTCATGTTCTGAGCAAGGAATATATTAAACATTAGCTTTTTTACATGGCACATATTGCACTTTTACTTTCTTCTCCAACTGTGTTTTTGCATTATTTAAACCAAATTGAACACGTTTCATTATTTATTTGAGACTAAATTGATGTATTATGTTAAGTTAAAATAAGTGTTCATTCAGTATTGTTGTAATATACACTGCTCAAAAAAATAAAGGGAACACTTAAACAACACAATGTAACTCCAAGTCAATCCCACTTCTGTGAAATCAAACTGTCCACTTAGGAAGCAACACTGATTGACAATACATTTCACATGCTGTTGTGCAAATGGAATAGACAACAGGTGGAAATTATAGGCAATTAGCAAGACACTCCCAATTTATTTTTATTTATTTCACCTTTATTTAACCAGGTAGGCTAGTTGAGAACAAGTTCTCATTTGCAACTGTGACCTGGCCAAGATAAAGCATAGCAGTGTGAACAGACAACACAGAGTTACACATGGAGTAAACAATTAACAAGTCAATAATACAGTAGAAAAAAGGAGAGTCTATATACATTGTGTGCAAAAGGCATGAGGAGGTAGGCGAATAATTACAATTTTGCAGATTAACACTGGAGTGATAAATGATCAGATGGTCATGTACAGGTAGATAGATATATTGGTGTGCAAAAGAGCATAAATAAAATAAATAAAAACAGTATGGGGATGAGGTAGGTAAAAATGGGTGGGCTATTTACCGATAGACTATATACAGCTGCAGCGATCGGTTAGCTGCTCAGATAGCAGATGTTTGAAGTTGGTGAGGGAGATAAAAGTCTCAAACTTCAGCGATTTTTGCAATTCGTTCCAGTCACAGGCAGCAGAGAACTGGAACGAAAGGCGGCCAAATGAGGTGTTGGCTTTAGGGATGATCAGTGAGATACACCTGCCCGTGTTACGGGTGGGTGTTGCCATCGTGACCAGTGAACTGAGATAAGGCGGAGCTTTACCTAGCATGGACTTGTAGATGACCTGGAGCCAGTGGGTCTGTCGACGAATATGTAGCGAGGGCCAGCCGACTAGAGCATACAGGTCGCAGTGGTGGGTGGTATAATGTATAATGGAGTGGTTCTGCAGGTGGGGACCACAGACCACTTCTCAGTTCCTATGCTTCCTGGCTGATGTTTTGGTCACTTTTGAATGTTGGCGGTGCTTTCACTCTAGTGGTAGCATGAGACGGAGTCTACAACCCACACAAGTGGCTCAGGTAGTGCAGCTCATCCAGGATGGCACATCAATGCGAGCTATGGCAAGAAGATTTGCTGTGTCTGTCAGCGTAGTGTCCAGAGAATGGAGGCGCTACCAGGAGACAGGCCAGTACATCAGGAGACGTGGAGGAGGCCGTAGGAGGGCAACAACCCAGCAGTTGGACCGCTACTTCCGCCTTTGTGCAAGGAGGAGCACTGCCAGAGCCCTGCAAAATGACCTGCAGCAGGCCACAAATGTGCATGTGTCTGCTCAAACGGTCAGAAACAGACTCCATGAGGGTGGTATGAGGGCCCGACGTCCACAGGTGGGGGTTGTGCTTACAGCCCAACACCGTGCAGGACGTTTGGCATTTGCCAGAGAACACCAAGTTTGGCAAATTCGCCACTGGCGCCCTGTGCTCTTCACAGATGAAAACAGGTTCACACTGAGCACGTGACAGAGTCTGGAGATGCTGTGGAGAACGTTCTGCTGCCTGCAACATCCTCCAGCATGACCGGTTTGGCGGTGGGTCAGTCATGGTGTGGTATTTCATGGTATTTCTTTGGGGGGGGCCGCACAGCCCTCCATGTGCTCGCCAGAGGTAGCCTGACTACCATTAGGTACCGAGATGAGATCCTCAGACCCCTTGTGAGACCATATGCTGGTGCGGTTGGCCCTGGGTTCCTCCTAATGCAAGACAATGCTAGACCTCATGTGGCTGGAGTGTGTCAGCAGTTCCTGCAAGAGGAAGGCATTGATGCAATGGACTGGCCTGACCGTTCCCCAGACCTGAATCCAATTGAGCACATCTAGGACATCAAATCAAAATCAAATCAAATGTATTTATATAGCCCTTCGTACATCAGCTGATATCTCAGTGCTGTACAGAAACCCAGCCTAAAACCCCAAACAGCAAGCAATGCAGGTGTAGAAGCACAGTGGCTAGGAAAAACTCCCTAGAAAGGCCAAAACCTAAGAACCTAGGACATCATGTCTCGCTCCATCCACCAACGCCACGTTGCACCACAGACTGTCCAGGAGTTGGCGGATGCTTTAGTCTTGGCCTGGGAGGAGATCCCTCAGGAGACCATCCGCCACCTCATCAGGAGCATGCCCAGGCGTTGAAGGGAGGTCATACAGGCACGTGGAGGCCACACACACTACTGAGCCTCATTTTGACTTGTTTTAAGGACATTACATCAATGTTGGATCAGCATGTAGTGTGGTTTTCCAACCACTCTGGTACCTGTGGGACGGTAGCGTCCCACCTCGACAACAGCAAGTGAAATTGCAGGGCGCCAAATTGAAAACAACAGAAATCCCATAATTAAAATTCCTCAAACCTATAAGTATTATACACCATTGTAAAGATAGACTTCTTGTAAATCAAACCACAGTGTCCAATTTCAAAAAGGCTTTACGGCGAAAGCACACCAAACGATTATGTTTGGTCAGTGCCTAGTCACAGAAAACCATACAGCCATTTTCCAGCCAAGGAGAGGGCTCACAAAAGTCAGAAATAGCGATTAAGTTAATCACTAACCTTTGATGATCTTCATCAGATGGCACTCACAGGACTTCATGTTACACAATAAATGTGTGTTTTGTTCGATAAAGTTAATCTTTACGTCCAAAAACCTCAGTTGAAATTGGCGCGTTATGTACAGTAATCATTGTCTCAAACAAACATCCGGTGAAATTTGTGTCACATCAAATTACAGAAATACTTATCATAAACATTGATGAAAAATAAATTTTTTACACGTAGGATTAAAGATAAACGTCTTTTTGGGGGGAAAATAACGTTCCCAAAGTAAACGGCCTATTTCTCAGGACCAGATGCTAGAATATGCATATAATTGACCGCTTATGATAGAAAACACTCTAAAGTTTCCAAAACTGTAAAAATATTGTCTGTGAGTATAACAGAACTGATATTGCAGGCGAAAGCCTAAGAAAAATCCAATCAGGATGTGACTCATGTTTTGAAACCGTTGTATTCCTATGCACCCCTATTGGCCATTGAAAGGGATATCAACCAGATTCCTTTTTCTACGTATTCCCGAAGGTGTCTTACAGCATTTTGACGTAGTTTCACGCCTTTATGTTGAAGAATGAGTGTAAACGACTACATTGCATAAGTGGCCAGCTGAGGGCTCTCAAGAGTGATTCTTGCGTAAAAGACAGAGGTAGTCATTTTTCCTCTCGCTCCTACTGAAATGCCAATTGTCCCGGTTGATATATTATCGAAGAGATATTTGAAAAACACCTTGAGGTTTGAATATAAAAAATGTCTGCCATGTTTCTGTCGATATTATGTATATAATTTGGAATTTTGTTCGGCGTTGTCGTGACCGCTATTTCCGGTGGATTTCCCAACATAACATGACCAACAAACGGAGGTATTTTGGGTATAAAAATAATCTTTATGGAACAAAAGGAACATTTGCTGTCTAACTGGGAGTCTCGTGAGTGAAAACATCCGAAGCTCATCAAAGGTAAACGGTTAATTTGATTGCTTTTCTGATTTTCGTTACCAAGCTTCCTGCTGCTAGCTGGACATAATGCTATGCTAGGCTATCGATAAACTTACACAAACGCTTGTCTTGCTTTGGCTGTAAAGCATAATTTCAGAATCTGAGATGACAGGGTGATTAACAAAAGGCTAAACTGTGTTTCACTATATTTCACTTGTGATTTCATGAATATGAATATTTTCTAGTAATATTTTTTGACCGTTGCGCTATGCTAATTAGTGTAGTTGATGACAATTCTCCCGGATCCGGGATGGGTAGTTCCAAGAGGTTAATTAATTAAGAGGCTCCTCTGTCCTCCACTGTATTAATGGCACCTGTTTGAACTTGTTATCAGTATAAAAGACACCTGTCCACAACCTCAAACAGTCACACTCCAAACTCCACTATGGCCAAGACCAAAGAGCTGTCAAAGGACACCAGAAACAGAATTGTAGACCTGCACCAGACTGGGAAGACTGAATCTGCAAAAGGTTAGCAACTTGGTTTGAAGAAATCAACTGTGGGAGCAATTATTAGGAAATGGAAGACATACAAGACCACTGATAATCTCCCTCGATCTGGGGCTCCACGCAAGATCTCACCCCGTGGGGTCAAAATGATCACAAGAACTGTGAGCAAAAATCCCAGAACCACACGGGGGGGGGGGGCTAGTGAATGATCTGCAGAGAGCTGGGACCAAAGTAACAAAGCCTACCATCAGTAACACACTACGCCGCCAGGGACTCAAATCCTGCAGTGCCAGACGTGTCCCCCTGCTTAAGCCAGTACATGTCCAGGCTCGTCTGAAGTTTGCTAGAGAGCATTTGGATGATCCAGAAGAAGATGGGGAGAATGTCATATGGTCAGATGAAACCAAAATATAACTTTTTGGTAAAAACTCAACTCGTCGTGTTTGGAGGACAAAGTACACCATACCTACTGTGGAGCATGGGGGTGGAAACATCATGCTTTGGGGCTGTTTTTCTGCAAAGGGACCAGGATGACTGATCCGTGTAAAGGAAAGAATGAATGGTGCCATGTATCGTGAGATTTTGAGTGAAAACCTCCTTCCATCAGCAAGGGCATTGAAGATTAAACGTGGCTGGGTCATTCAGCATGACAATGATCCCAAACACGCCGCCCGGGCAACGAAGGAGTGGCTTCGTAAGAAGCATTTCAAGGTCCTGGAGTGGCCTAGCCAGTCTCCAAATCTCAACCCCATAAAAAATCTTTGGAGGGAGTTGAAAGTCCGTGTTGCCCAGCAACAGCCCCAAAACATCACTGCTCTAGAGGAGATCTGCATGGAGGAATGGGCCAAAATACCAGCAACAGTGTGTGAAAACCTTGTGAAGACTTACAGAAAACGTTTGACCTCTGTCATTGCCAACAAAGGGAATATAACAAAGTATTGAGATAAACTTTTGTTATAGACCAAATACTTATTTTCCACCATAATTTGCAAATAAATTCATAAAAAATCCTACAATGTGATTTTCTGGATTTTTTTCCCCTCATTTTGTCTGTCATAGTTGAAGTGTACCTATGATGAAAATTACAGGCCTCTCTCATCTTTTTAAGTGGGAGAACTTGCACAATTGGTGGCTGACTAAATACTTTTTTGCCCCATTATATATGCGTATCCTAGCTTCTGGGCCTGAGTAGCAGGTAGTTTCATTTGGGCACGCTTTTCATCCAAAATTTCGAATGCTGCCACCTACCCTAGTGAAGTTGTCATACATCATCAGATAAAATTAACAATAGATTTGTTCCTGCCAACCTACGGATCCCCCCCCCCCCCAACATTTGGTGAAAACGTTGTGTAAAATAAACATTTTGACTCTCTGTGCTGGTGGTCAATAATGGTAGGTCACAGGCAGACAAATAACACATCCTTATGATCTGTGGAGTCCCGGCTTTCGGTGGGTATCAATGTATTCTGTGTTTATTTAGTTTATGCTTCACGATGCTAACCGGAATGTAGGTAGCAGCCACCTTGAAATTAGGTCATTGCCTCGGCCTGCCCTTATACATTCATATGCCCATATATGGTAGTAAGTCACAACAAATATAAAGGCACAGATCAATAGCCAAGATTATCAGCTTTCTGCAGACACCCTGCTTTTGCAGATAGGGGCTACCGTTCTCATACCAGACTGAATTGAATAAAATGCAATCTAATAGGGTCCCCAAATATGGGGACTTTACATTTAAGAGGTTTAAGTACCGTGGCTGCATGGGTATGGACAAATGTAAGAAATAAGAACACTGACAGTGCTTCTCTAGTTTGTCAGTAACCTCTCCCCTGTCATTTCCCCTACAGTGTCTCCAGAACCAGTCCAGTGACATCAGGCTGGTGTCGGAGCGGGTGCTGTGGTGGGTGTTTAAAGACGAGGCCACGCCCTCCCTGGAGCCCGCCCTCATCAAGCCGCTGGTGAAGAGCCTGCTGGACAACACCAAGGACAAGAACACCAGCGTCAGAGCCCAGAGCGAACACACCATTGTCAGCCTGCTCCGACTGCGTCATGGAGAGCAGACCATGCAAGTCAGTGACAAACACACTTGCACAAATAAACAGTCGCAATACTCATTATAAAGAAGATAATACTTGGCCTGATGGATTTGAGTTGTGCGTGCATTCACAATACAATCTGTTATGTTTGTCTTTCAGAGCGTCAGTGCCATTCTTGACTCCGCTAGTAATGAGCTGCTGTCTGACTGTCACCGCCGCTCCCTGAAGAAGATCTCCAGCCTTCCAGACTCTAACGAAGAGATTGACGACACCATCCTCACGTGATGGACAGGATTTAACCCCGTTTAAAAAAATCCATACTGTTGCTCTTGTACTCAGAAAAGACCTCAACAGCAATCAAGAGAACCTTAGCTGTTATGTCTAACAAATACATACAACTATGGAGAGAACCCTCACACACGCATACATCCCGAATAACTCCATGGACCAAGGATGAGTATGAACACTCACTTTCCTTCATATTCCCACTCTTTGGACAATTTCATTTCTTGTTTAAGTGGCTCTATAAACATTTATAACATTGGTTCTCTCTCACAAAGTGTAGGTAAAAGTCCTGTTAGCTCACTGCATAAATAAAGTAATTTGTGCCAATTCCCTTTTGACATTTAAATGTGTATTCAATGTCCCTCTTATTTTATTGAATTTATTTAGAGCATCACTGACACCAGTAACAAAGCAGCAATTCAATTTATACCCCTGCCTTTCCGCTGTTTTATCCCTCTTTGCTTTTGTGTGTGGGAGGGTTGTGTGGGGAAAGCAACCAGTTATCTTTAGGATAAAGTTGATATTCTTATCAATATTAGTTGTAAAAAGAAATCAAATAAAACTTGATTTTATAATGGTTGACAATCTGAATTAACTTTATTTTTGGCACCCTGTCACTGAACTTGGCTTTTTGCCTTGATACACAAAATTTCAGTCAGTCCAGGGCCTGGTGTCCTAAAAGCATCTTAAGGTTAAGTTAATCATTAGAATATTGTTCTAACGATAAACTTAACCATAAGATGCTTTTGGGAAATCGGGCCCTGAGCAGGGGTGTCAAACTCATTCCATGGAGAGTCGCGTGTCTGCTGGTTTTTCCTTTCAATTAAGACCTAGACAACCCGGGTGAGGGGAGTTCCTTACAGATTAGTGACCTTCATTCATCAATCAAGCATAAGGGAGGAGCGAAAACCTGCAGACACCCAGCCCACCATGGAATGAGTTTGACACGTGGTGTAGAGTTATACGAATGGAAAAGTGCCAACCTGAAGTCAACAGCACCTTGAATCTACGAAACTGGGCCCTGGTCAAGGGTGTACGGTTATTCACAGAGGTAAAAACAGTTTCAGGTTGGATATTCACACTTTCAAACTTCAATACCTTTCAAACCACTTGAGCCACAGACTTAAAATAAGTGTCATGATGGAAAATTTGCACAGGTCTTATTTTCATGATTTCTATATTAATTTGCTTTCCAAAGCTAATAAACATTTGGAAATGTGAACAGCATTTTGTATTCCTAGTTGAATTAGTTAGGGAGCGTAAACAAAGTACCAACTTTTTTTTACATTTGAATTTCAATAGCTCCTTGGTCATGTGACCTGACCTCAAGGTTCAGAATGTACACTCAGTGGGCCTACACATTGCACACCCTTTAGTTGGTCCATTTTCGTCTCGCACGTTTTACATGAATTTTTCAAACTTTCTAATTTCAATAGCTCATTGGTCATGTGACCTACCGGACTCAAACAAGGTTCAGAATGTCCACTGACTACCCTTCTATATTGCACACCCTTTAGTTTGTCCATTTTCATCTCACGTGATTATGGTGATGCCATTTGTTTCCCTTTCTGTGATGATTTCAGCCTGCCAATTTGTTGATTTCAGTCCTATTTGATGGTAAAGTTCATACTTTCCCTTTAGGATATGAAGGGGGCCATTCAATCTTTTCATGTTGATATCTGTAGAGGTACAGATGACCCTGAACATGTGGCAAAAGGAATTTAGAAAATTGCCTGCACAGAAGCAGAGTTAGAGCTTAACCTGTAAACCCATGTTATCCTTAGGGAGAAACTCGGATGTGTCAAACTGTATAAACCGGCGGGTGCAACTAGAATAACTGATGACCCCAGTTCTTTTTTGACTTCCTGGAAGACCAGGCCTTGGGGGGCGACCTGAGGCCGTCTGCCTATTTTAATAACACCCGCGGACGTCTAGTAACTGGCCATCCATTTGCCATAAGGAAATGTAAAAAATTGCATGTAAAATCATGTGAGGGGGAAATGGACAAACTAAAGTATGTGCAATGTGTAGGCTCACTGAGTGTACATTCTGAACCATGTTTGAGGTCAGTAGACCTCGTGACCAAGGAGCTATTGAACTTCTAAAGTTGACTAAATTAATGTAAAATCGTATGAGAGGAAAATTGATAAACTAAAGGGTGTGCAATATAGAAGGGTCGTCAGTGGACATTCTGAACCTTGTTTGAGTCCAGTAGGTCACATGACCAAGTAGCTATTGAAATGTGTAAGTTAGAAAACCTCATGTAAAATCTCATGAGATGCAAATGAACAAAAGAAAAGGGTGTGGAATATATAAATATTGTCAGTGGACATTCTGAAACCAGTTTGAGGGTTTTAGGTCACATGACTAGAGAGCTATTGAAATGTGAAACTATGAAAAACAAAGAAAAATGATTGTAAAATCACCTGAGATTAAAATGGATGAATTTAAGGGTGTGCGATTATATATTGCTAGTGAGTGGGTGTTCTGTAAGTAGTTTGAGGGTTGTAGGTCATAAGACTAAGGAGCTATTGAAGATTGAAACTTTTAAAAATTCATGTAAAATGAGATGTAAATGGACAAACAAAAGGGTGTGCAATGTGTAGGCCCATTAAGTGTGCATTATGAACCTTGTTTGAGGTGTGTAGGTCACATGACCAAGGTGCTATTGAATTTCAAAAATTAAAATGAATAATTTAATATGGTGCAAAGAAAAGGTGTGTTTTTATTTTATTTATTTTTTATTTCACCTTTATTTAACCAGGTAGGCTAGTTGAGAACAAGTTCTCATTTGCAACTGCGACCTGGCCAAGATAAAGCATAGCAGTGTGAGCAGACAACACAGAGTTACACATGGAGTAAACAATTAACAAGTCAATAACACAGTAGAAAACAAAGGGGGAGTCTATATACAATGTGTGCAAAAGGCATGAGGAGGTAGGCGAATAATTACAATTTTGCAGATTAACACTGGAGTGATAAATGATCAGATGGTCATGAACAGGTAGAGATATTGGTGTGCAAAGGAGCAGAAAAGTAAATAAATAAAAACAGTATGGGGATGAGGTAGGTGAAAATGGGTGGGCTATTTACCAATAGACTACGTACAGCTGCAATGTGTCTATGCCATCGGGTTAGCTCGAACCAGTTTAGGAAGTTTTAGGAGTAATGGTTGAAGAGCTATTGAAATTTGAAAAATATGATTTGTCACTATGTTGACGGTCCCTAACTGCTGTTGGTGGAAGTAAGGAAAACTACACGCGAATATCCAATCTGAATCTGTCTTTACCTCAGTGAGTTATTCGGGAACAAATGGAAAGCTGCCAACCTGAAGTCAACAGCACCCTGCATCAATGGGCACACGACTTTGTCGTGCGTCTGCGCAGTGATTCTGGGTCGCGTAAGGGTTGGGTGCAGCCTCCACCAGACAAGGAAACTCAGTTCCGGCTATTTGTAGCGTAGGGAAAGTATTGCTGACACCTCGAATCCCTGAGAAAAAAGCCGCCGGCTTGGGGGCTAGCAATTGGGTAAAGGGGGGGGTAATCATTCTAATTCATATTGGGGGAAGTGCTTGTGTACGACAAGCCAAGGGTTCGGACAGCAAGTCGATAAGAAGAGCATAGTAAACGGCGGGGGTAACCCACCAACTACCGGCATGGCCAGGGACTACGATTACCTATTCAAGCTGCTCATCATCGGTGACAGTGGTAAGCGAATACCGGGGATGCGTAACGGGAAATGGGCCTCTCCAGGTATTTACACAATGAGTCGCAGAAGAGTAGGTCGCGGTTCCTAGCGTGATTTTGGACTCATGTTTAAGTGAACGTCTACGTTACTATGTGTAGTTTTAAAAATGCACAGCAATATTTGGGGGAGAGAGCGGTGACACTTGCGCGAGGTGTGCATCGCAGGGCTGGGCATGTCAGCCGATCAGGCCAGATATTGCACGATAGCGTCTAGTACTGCCACACTGGGACGAATTCCATCCATTAAGATTTTAGTTATTTAGCGGAATATTTTAGTAACTAGCTATTATGGCGTTGCAATTATGTATATTGTAGCTAAACTTTTGACTTATTTCTTACAACTTGCAAAGTGTTGTTCGCTTGCTAGCTAACTTGCCACTCAACGTTAGCTAATGGATCCTATTTTATTTTTCTGTTAGCCGAGGAGCTAGCTAACTACTAGGTAGAAAGCTGGCCTCCTTTAAGTTGACAACCAGCTACTCTGGTGTTATCCTGCTGTGAGCTGGCTCGTTAACGTTAGGTGGTTTGTCATAGTTTGTAGTTAGAAGAAAAACATTTGAGCAGCGTGTTCCCTGTGTGAAGGAATGTTAACTATGACAAACTGGCAATATGTATGTGATACTGATTGCATCAAGTGCAGAGTCGTTTACAATGAGCCCTGAATGATTTCTAGATGATCCCCTAGCATAGGGCCCTCAAACTCAACTCTGGACCTTGAAGCCAGTTCCACTGCGTTTTTTAATTGTTCCCCACGAATCAGGGACTTATTTAGACCGGGAACATCAGGTGGGTGCAATTAATTATCAAGTAGAACAGAAACCCTACAAGGTGTGGATCTTGATGGTTAGGAGTTTAATATCTCTGCCCTAGGGCCTAACGTTTAGTATACCAATAAGGAAGGAATTTAACTTGTAACTTACTATCAAGATCCAACTAAGTTACTGAATTCCATAATATAAGGTATATTAAAAACCATACTACCACTTAATTTGCAGTTTTTTCGACCACCATGTTTATTTTAATTCTAAAGACTGCTGCATTCATCTGAAAACATACAGTGCCTTGTGAAAGTATTCGCCCCCCTTGAACTTTGCAACCTTTTTCCACATTTCAGGCTTCAAACATAAAGATATAAAACTGTATTTTTTTGTGAAGAATCAACAACAAGTGGGACACAATCATGAAGTGGAATGACATTTATTGGATATTTCAAACTTTTTTAACAAATCAAAAACTGAAAAATTGGGCGTGCAAAATTATTCAGCCCCCTTAAGTTAATACTTTGTAGCGCCACCTTTTGCTGCGATTACAGCTGTAAGTCGCTTGGGGTATGTCTCTATCAGTTTTGCACATCGAGAGACTGAAATTTTTTCCCATTCCTCCTTGCAAAACAGCTCGAGCTCAGTGAGGTTGGATGGAGAGCATTTGTGAACAGCAGTTTTCAGTTCTTTCCACAGATTCTCGATTGGATTCAGGTCTGGACTTTGACTTGGCCATTCTAACACCTGGATATGTTTATTTTTGAACCATTCCATTGTAGATATTGCTTTATGTTTTGGATCATTGTCTTGTTGAAAGACAAATCTCCGTCCCAGTCTCAGGTCTTTTGCAGACTCAATCAGGTTTTCTTCCAGAATGGTCCTGTATTTGGCTCCATCCATCTTCCCATCAATTTTAACCATCTTCCCTGTCCCTGCTGAAGAAAAGCAGGCCCAAACAATGATGCTGCCACCACCATGTTTGACAGTGGGGATGGTGTGTTCAGGGTGATGAGCTGTGTTGCTTTTACGCCAAACATAACGTTTTGCATTGTTGCCAAAAAGTTCAATTTTGGTTTCATCTGACCAGAGCACCTTCTTCCACATGTTTGGTGTGTCTCCCAGGTGGCTTGTGGCAAACTTTTAAACAACACTTTTTATGGATATCTTTAAGAAATGGCTTTCTTCTTGCCACTCTTCCATAAAGGCCAGATTTGTGCAATATACGACTGATTGTTGTCCTATGGACAGAGTCTCCCACCTCAGCTGTAGATCTCTGCAGTTCATCCAGAGTGATCATGGGCCTCTTGGCTGCATCTCTGATCAGTCTTCTCCTTGTATGAGCTGAAAGTTTAGAGAGACGGCCAGGTCTTGGTAGATTTGCAGTGGTCTGATACACCTTCCATTTCAATATTATCGCTTGTACAGTGCTCCTTAGGATGTTTAAAGCTTGGGAAATCTTTTTGTATCCAAATCCGGCTTTAAACTTCTTCACAACAGTATCTCGGACCTGCCTGGTGTGTTCCTTGTTCTTCATGATGCTCTCTGCGATTTTAACGGACCTCTGAGACTATCACAGTGCAGGTGCATTTATACGGAGACTTGATTACACACAGGTGGATTGTATTTATCATCATTAGTCATTTAGGTCAACATTGGATCCTTCAGAGATCCTCACTGAACTTCTGGAGAGAGTTTGCTGCACTGAAAGTAAAGGGGCTGAATAATTTTGCATGCCCAATTTTTCAGTTTTTGATTTGTTAAAAAAGTTTGAAATATCCAATAAATGTCGTTCCACTTCATGATTGTGTCCTACTTGTTGTTGATTCTTCACAAAAAAATACAGTTTTATATCTTTATGTTTGAAGCCTGAAATGTGGCAAAAGGTCGCAAAGTTCAAGGGGGCCGAGTACAGTGCCATGCGAAAGTATATCTACAAACAACATTGCATTTCCAACTCCACAATCATTTTGATGGTAAAGATCCTTTCAGCCATTGACACTCCCAGTCCTGGCACTATCTCATCTGCTGGCTGATCACAATAGTGGGAAAGACAGCAGCCCTTTTACTACCACAGACACACCGGGTGCTGTGTCCCCTTGGCTGCAATCTGGAACCAGTATTGGTACCGCTGTTATGAGATTCAGGGAAGATTGAAACCAATGCTCAAATGAGAGTCAAGGAAAACCAGTATTTGGACTGACGGAGGTCCACCTCACCTGTAGCTAGTGTTTTGCATGACAACAACTAAGCAGAAACCAACTAGCACCCACCCAGGCTACTGTTCTTCACCTTTGTTACCTTGCCTAAATATAGTATTTGAGGATTTGAATAACATGTACTGTATTTTGTGGCTTTTGCTTATTGCCCTGGACAGTCGTTTTTACAAGTGAGCAGGCTATGGCCTATGTCTTCACCACAGGTACCTAATATGACTGCTAAGTACTCCTTCAAAGACAGGGCTGCACTGATAAGTCTTCCCAAGTATCACTGAGGGATGTTTTACCAGTAAGACCAGATGTGGACATGCCAGGTACCAGAGCTTCAACTGGTTTCTTCTCGACTCACTCCGTCATTGATTAGGAATCCCTGTTATCAAGACTGATTGATGGGGCCGGGACGATATTTTTATCCATGGCAACACGAAGCAGATAACTCTTTGGTCCTTTAACAACCTACTGTATGGAAAATATTGTGTGCTTTAGCTTGAAAAACAAAAATGTTACTCTGGATGACAACCTAATGATTTGTTTCCAACAGTAAGGCTGTTTTCTTAAAGAAGTAAAATCTGCTCTGTGTTTTTGTTCCCTTGCCATGATACTATCGAGTATCGCAATACGGGTATCGTCCCGGCCCTACTGACTGACTGACTAGACTGTCCAGTCCATCATTCAAAACAAAGCTTGGTTTTCCTGGCATACAACGGCCTGATTTTTAAAAGATGATAATGACATGGCCTATATGGTGATCTGGTTCTGCTTTGTCTGGGTAGCTGGTAGAGCATGACTGAACTCTTATTATCCCCCTGATTGGACATCAACGGGTAGGAATGTGTGATGCAGTAGAGCCCTGGGATTCCCCAGATGCTCTCTGTGTGAATGTTAGGCTCATGAGAGTTGGACTTGTCTTTGATGTGGTTGTTAGTGGCCTGACAGGTGACAGTATTGTTTAAATGATATTCCACCCACATAAAGTACACTATCTCTGTTTCTTGTAGCTGCCAGTAATGTTGAGTCTGGTAAACGAACGAGACTCCAGAGAGCGATCAGAGGGATTTGTTTTTTGATGGGCTTTTAATTCGGGACCAATCAACCGCAGCCAGACACGATCACATTACCTTCCGGTAGCAACTGATCTGAGCTGTTAGTCCCTCCTCCTGGACTCACAATTCAGCTCTGACAGTTTTGCCAACTCACCCGATGGTTAACTAGCCACCTGTCTGTTCCTCTTGGATTTCGCTGAATGTGTTATCTCATTGCTTATTGGTTGGCAGTACAAAGTCATTAGCAAAACCGTCCCGGGATGTTATGGTCTGTACCTGACCTGCATCATTTGTATCAAAACTATACCTCTGTGTTATTGTGATCTTTAACCTACTAAAGGTTATGCAGAGTTCAGCTATCACTGTCCTTATACAAGGCTACACTAGATAACATGTATTTGTCTGAGTGCCTGCTGTCAAGGGCTAGCTGTCTGACTGTGTTAATTGACCTATACCAAAGAGGTCAGGAGACACACCAGCCTAGTTGTAGGTGGTTATGTACCTCTGTTATTCTTCCTGGCCATTTTATGATTAGAGAAAAAGAGCTGTGGAAATCTGAACTCCTTGGTGGCAGTGGCAAACATATGTTTACAAAACAACACAAACTTAGAAAAATCTAAATCTTCTTTCAAATGAGCTTACTTCTAGAAACCTCTGTGTAGCCTAACTGTTATAACTAAAGGGTGGTAAGAAATCACATCTCCTGCCTAGCTTATTGTAAGCCTTTTTAACCTGACTCAACCTGTCCTTTTCAGGAGTGGGGAAGAGCAGTCTCCTCCTGCGGTTTGCAGACAACACATTTTCAGGTAAGTGTACATGTTACTCCTAACCCCACCTAGCAGGTTATGAGTCATTTGGTCTGTTGAATTTGAACAACTGTCCAACTCGCACTGTGTACAGTGAGTACTTGCCTTGCAAATCAAACACTGGGTCTTATAACCTGTTTGTGTGTGTGTGTTTGCAGGTAGTTACATCACCACGATTGGAGTGGACTTCAAGATCCGGACAGTGGTGATCAATGGGGAGAAGGTGAAGCTGCAGATCTGGGATACGGCAGGACAGGAGCGCTTCCGCACCATCACCTCCACGTAAGTACTGGCAGAGGCAACGCTCACTTTCACTTTCACACTGGGCTGTTAGCAAGACTCACACATGCCCCATTGACCATGCAACATTCTAACACGTCAACTGATATTTAGGGGATATTTTACAAGGCCAACTTTTTAAGATGGTTTGAGCAAGTACTTCTCAAAGACATTTAAAATAACACCTGTGCTCTTTTTGGAAACTGATGGAATTCTCCACAGAGCCTAATTACACATTTTAGTAACAGGTGTGTTTTAGTCACACAGAATTATAGGACTGTAAAGATTGGAGCTCAATGCCTCTCTCACTTGGGTATCATCCCCATTGATTTGCTTCCCCTTGTTATATTTACTTCATTTGTACCAATGGAATTTCATTTTTCTCTTGTCCTTGCCGTCACTCTCAATCTTCACATTTTCTGTCCGTTGTGTACTTTGGCTGCATGTTTGACAGATAATTACTCCTGTGGAGTCTGGGTTTCTTGGGACACCGGTATTGAGCTGGCTGTCAGATGCATCTTTTTTTTCTAGTAATGTGCCAAGTGGAATATGGTCACGTCATTGCCTTTTTTTCAATTGTGGACACAAATTATAAGCAAAAACAGAATTGGAAGACATTCCTCTCTGATTTCATATTCGTTTTTGAACTATGGCTGGTATCTCCTCTCAAGCGAGGACTTTCTAAGCTGAAGTGGATGAGTGTGCCCAGCCATTCTCCTCTCTGTCATGAGAAATAGGTGTAGTGATTAGAGGTCGACCGTTTATGATTTTTCAACACCGATACCGATTTATTGGTGGACCCCAAAAAAAAAGCCGGCCAATATTTTTATTTTATTTTTATAATAGTAATGACAACTACAACAATAGTGAATGAACACTTAAAAATTCACTTAACATAATACATCAATTTAGTCTCAAATAAATAATGAAACGTGTTTAATTTGGTTTAAATAATGCAAAAACACAGTTGGAGAAGAAAGTAAAAGTGCAATATGTGCCATGTTAAAAAGCTAATGTTTAATATGTTCCTTGCTCAGAACATGAGAACATATGAAAGCTGGTGGTTCCTTTTAACATGAGTCTTTAATATTCCCACTTAAGAAGTTTTAGGTTATAGTTATTATAGGAATTATAGGACTTTCTCTCTATACCATTTGTATTTCATATACCTTTGACTATTGGATGTTCTTCTAGGCACTATAGTATTGCCAGCCTAATATCAGGAATTGATTCGCTTGAAGTCATAAACAGCGCTGTGCTTCAAACATTGCAAAGAGCTGCTGGCAAACTCAGTAAAGTGCTGTTTGAATGAATGCTTACGAGCCTGCTGCTGCCTACCACCGCTCAGTCAGACTGCTCTATAAAATATCAAATCATAGACTTAATAATAATATAATAAACACACAGAAATTACGAGCCATAGGTCATTAATATGGTAAAATCCAGAAACTATCATTTAGAAAACAAAACGTTTATTCTTTCAGTGAAATACGGGACCGTTCCGTCTGAATATTGCTGTTACATTGCACAACCTTCAATGTTATGTCATAATTATGTAAAATTCTGGCAAATTAATTATGGTCTTTGTTAGGCCAAACTGCTGCATATACCCTGACTCTGCTTGCACAGAACGCAAGAGAAGTGACACAATGTCCCTAGTTAATATTGCCTGCTAACATTAATTTCTTTTAACTAAATATGCAGGTTTTAAAAAAATATACTTGTGTATTGATTTTTAAGAAAGGCATTGATGTTTATGGTTAGGTACATTGGTGCAACAACAGTGCTTCTTTTCGCGAATGCGCTTGTTAAATCACCACCCGTTTGGCGAAGTAGGCTGTGATTTGATGATAAATTAACAGGCACCGCATTGATTATTTGCAACGCAGGACAAGCTAGTTAGACTAGTAATATCATCAACCATGTTGAGTTAACTAGTGATTATGTTAAGATTGATTGTTTTTTATAAGATAAGTTTAATGCTAGCTAGCAACATACCTTGGCTCCTTGCTGCACTCGTGTAACAGGTGATCAGCCTGCCACTCAGTCTCCACGTGGTGTGCAATGTAATCGGCCATAATCGGCATCCAAAAATGACAATTACCGATTGTTATGAACACTTGCAATCGGTCGTAATTAATCGGCCATGCCGATTAAACGCTCGACCTCTCGTAGTGATGAGTAGTCTGTGTTTCTGAACAAGAATGCCGTCACTCAGGAAGGTGGACTAAAGGTCTGTGAGCTTGTCCTCATTACAGCACCTTACAACCATCTGACTCACACCACTCAGTTTGACATGGACAGCACAGCGTCTAAAAACTATTCACCCCTTTGGACTTTGACGAGGACTGTACAGATCTTTGACACTGTTTGGCTTTGATTGCCTGGGACTATGAAAGAGTGGAGAAAGTAGAAACCTTGCCGCCATTCACTCAAAAAAAATAAGGTTTTGAGAAAGGGAGGCATTTGAACCTATTGATTTGTATAATTTTTTTCTCAAAACCCTCTAGAAAATATGCCGAATTGCCCTCAAACAGAGCTGCTGGTTTTCCTGTGGGAAAACCTCCTACAAGTCTACAGAATGCCGTGTGTGTTTCTGGAAACCTGGCTGGCTGTGTGAGGAGGGAGGTGGCGGGTGCTGCTGGGTTGTGGAGAAGTAGTGTCATGGTGCCTCATTAGGCCTAAGTGCATTTCAGTGGTCAGCCCAGCCAGGGTGTGTTTAGCCTTATGTCTGTCAGTCACAGTCCATAGCTGCCATATGTCTGTCTGAATATATGTCTTCGTAGTGGACAGCAGCCTGTGTGTGTGTGTGGTGGAGGGACTGGGAGTGTGTGTGTGTGGTGGAGGGACTGGGAGTCTTGCCCCTGTGCCTGTTGCGTGTTTCTGGTTCTCCATTCATCTGTGCAGAACGCCCCGCTGACTGGTCCGTTACTGCTGGGCCGTGTGTGACAGACAAAGCTTCTGTCTGGCCAATGCAATCTCACACACACACACACACACCCCTTTGAAAGCTGTATATTGTGTGGTGCACTGCAGTCAGAGGGGGGATGCCCCCTCTTTTTGTGGCCTACTTTTCAGACATGGGGGGGCAGGGGCAGGTTTTCATGAATACTGTGGCTGTCCTCTACTTGCATGTCTGCCTTTCCCTCCATGTATCTGTCTGTCATATTCCTGTGATAAGCATCAGCTCCGGTTTCCTGCCGACCGCTGCCCTACCCTGCCTCAGACACACCCCTTCCTGCTCTCATGATTTCAGGACACTAGTAGGGATTATTGAACTCCAAGCAGCATGTGGAGTCTGTGTATATGTAATAGGCTTTCAGTTCATGTTGGCTGTTAGAGGGCGACCAAAGGAAGTAGATTATTGTTATATTGTGCCATTTATTGGAACAGGTCTGCGTCTATCCCCAATTCCATTCAACCATGGGACGATTCGTACCTTCAGCGGATGGTCATGGGCTGGAACATAGATATAAATAATTTGTATACTGCACATTGACCGCAATAACAGATAGTATTTGACAAAAAACAGAATAATTTCAAACCTTGATTACATTGAGATATGATCACATATGTCTCTCTCTTTATGCGTGGGAATACTTGAACAGATTTCCTGTATTAAAATGACTGAATTCATTTACTGGTGATTTATAGTCTTATGTCCAAGAACAAATCACTAAATATGTCCCGCGGGCCATCTACTGGGGGAACCCTGCTCTATGGGATCAAAAGGAAGCATTTCTACTTCATGTGAGAATGGGTAGTCCTTCAAGCATACTTTTGGCTTTGTTAACATCAGTTTGTTGGGATTGATTGAAAATCTCATGTGTGTTTGTAATACAGATACCTGCCAAAATAAAGGAAATACCATCCTAAAATGGTGGTGGAAAATGCTGTCTCAGGCGTCGATCCAGAATCTCCCATAAGTGTTCAATGGTGTTGACCTGTTGAAACAAACACCCTAGGCTTCTTCGAGACCCCCCCCCCCCCCCCAAACTCACTGAGATCCCATCTAGGCAAAATTATGGGCAACTGGGCAATCTTTTATACATTACCCTAAACATGATGATGTTAATTGCTGTGTGGAAGAACTTGCTTTCAATATATCTGTCATTTATTCAAGTGTTGCCTTTATTCTGGCAGTTCTTTGAGTTGGGCTCCCCCTAGTGGACATGGAATGTGTCAAAATGCTGACTTCTCTTTCTCTCCAGATACTACAGGGGAACGCATGGGGTCATAGTGGTATATGATGTCACGAGTGCCGAGTCCTTTGTCAATGTGAAACGATGGCTACATGAAATCAACCAGAACTGTGATGATGTGTGTCGAATATTAGGTGAGTCCAGTCCACCTGTTTCAATGACCTTTACCCAGTGCAGTGTTGTTCCATCAGGGACCATTGCGTAAGGCCTTATGAAATCTGTCCAGACATTAAAACAAAATATTCAAAGATATGATTAACTTAGTGGAACATTTTTTTTTAATGTTTTTTTTAAAAGTAATTAGAAAAATGTATTAATTTGTCTGCATGTGTGGGGGTTCACGTGGTTCTCTTACTTTCTGCATCATTTTCAGAGCAAAAAAAATGGGGAAAATTGAGGAATTTGGGAAAATGCTGACTGGAATTTGGGAAGTAATAAAACAGACTTTATAGTCCCTACTTGGAGTTGAGAAAGCTCAAATGGTCTTCCTATTCGTATTCTTCCTCAGTGGGAAACAAGAACGATGATCCCAACTCAAAGGTGGTGGAGACGACTGATGCACAGAAGTTTGCAGAGCAGATGGGCATCAACCTCTTTGAAACAAGTGCAAAAGAGAACATCAATGTTGAAGAGGTGGGTCAGGGGTCCTCTGGTATAAGTAGGGGAACGTTGAAGGGGTGGAGTTGTTCATGGGACATGGGCTTGAAGGTGAGGTTGTTGCTTTTAGTGGAGGGAAAGAAAACAAGCTCTCATCCTAAAAATGTTAGTTGATTGTGTTCACCGTGTTTTTTGTCATTTCCCCACAGATGTTTAACTGCATCACAGAGTTAGTGCTAAGAGCCAAGAAGGAGGTGCTGGCCAAGCAGCAGCAGCAGCAACAGAATGATGTGGTCAAACTCTCCAAGAACAGTAAACGAAAGAAAAAGTGCTGCTAGCGAACTCAAACCCCAATCACAAAGACCACCAGCGTCCGCCTCAGAGACGGCACACGGGATGGGACTCCAAGCATCTAAATTAAGATAGATTTAATAAATATACAATGAAAAAAAGAAATTAAAACGGTCCCCTTTGAACGAACAAACAAATCATGAAGACTTAACTAAAAATGTACAGATTATATTAGTCAGATCAAGTTTTATTTGGAATTCAGCAGATGGGCAATATTTAAGAGATTCTCCTTTCTTGAAGGATCTGCAAGCTGAAAACTGACGGCCATAATGCTCTGATTTCTATATGCGTATACAAATGTTGTTACATTCGTATCTATTTTCTCCTTGTCATTCCACTTCACACGGGACATTACGAGTCAAGTGAAACTCTGCACCTGAAGAGGAGGACTATCTTTTTCGGATGATACATTTTTTGGGGGGTGGGGGTCAGTTGGAACAGGGGTAAAAATGAAAAACTGGATGGGGTATGAGGGAAGGGATTCACAACCTTTTGTACATTTTTATTTTGACTTTTCAGACACCTTTATTTACCATGGTTCACAGCAACTGATCATGAACTAATTTGTTTTTGACTTAATGGGGAAAAATGATGATGATGATGATGATGATTGATGGGCACCCTTTAGCAACCAATCCAATGGACACAATTGGTGACTATCTTCTTAGTTTATTTTTTCAATTTTTTGGGGGGCAAGCTTTTTCTCCTCCCCTTTGTCCTACAGTAATGTTGATCGATCAGCCAACGACCTGTTTTCAGAGCTGGTCAGAGCAGTGAACCACTCCCATGGCCCGGGGACACAATGCTCTGCCATCTACCACTCACTGCAGTCTTATTGTGCACTAAGTTTGCTTTTAAAAGAAAATCTTCCACTTTTTTTTTTTTCTTCTTTTTTTTTTCTTTTTTTTAACAATGATACTGCCAATATGTGATGTGAATGAAAAGTGAGTTCTTTGGCTCTCCCTGTTGGACTGTTGTGATAGAGGCCCACTGGGCGTAGTCGTTTTGGGTTAAGGCCTAGGTAACTCTCGGGCAGCGGGGGGGAGCCCAGCGCTGCTCTAACCACACTTCAGCCACAGGCCTCCCTATTCCCATGCACCAAACACCCTCATATCAGCACCTCTTCACAGCTATGGATTCAAACCCCTTAGCTTTGGTCACTTGTGGGTTATTGTAATGATATTGGACATATTTATCATTATTACAGGGTGAATTTGGTTTGTGCCAGGACTGTGTTGACAGGAAATGGGAGTCAGTGCACTAACCCTGTACCGGTGCAAACTGGTTAGTGTGTTTAACACGAAACACTTTGTTTGAAGGGGTATGTATATGTTATCTGACATGCATGTAGTATTCATAAATTGTCCAGGATTTTCAGCTTGCAAAATATTCTGAACTGTAAACATGTTTATGCCTGGTCGTGTCAGGTTTTTATCTAGGACTTGTCACAATCTGGTTACCCATTCAACTGAAGTGTTACTATCCAGTGTTCCGCTTGAGTGTGTGGCAGGCGGGCGGTGTGACAGGTTCCTCTCTGAGGGTCTGCTATGGGGGACCATTAGTGATGGAGAAATGGAATCCCTGGCCTCAGCCCTCCTACACACATCCGGGCCCCCCGAATACCTATTCCTCTGCTTGAGGATAGCTGAGGTGGTCATGATGTGGAGTTGGGAAATCTGTGACCCTAACCAGACGACCATTGGGGCGGGGCACGTGACAGTGCCACAATCTGGGTGTTGGGTGACGCATGCCAGGCAGTGGAGAAATGATATCAAATCTAACTGTATGATTTCTATTCATTGTGTATATAAAAAATGTGTTTATATTCAGTATATAGAACATACACTCACAACTGTGCATGTATTGACATGCCTCGTGTGCTATGGTTGAAACACACTTATCAGCAGTGGTTGGCTGTACACTGGAGAAAAGAGATGTACTATTCAATTTCCCTACATGAATTTAATCAATAAACGTTTTAAAAGAAATATTTGACATAATGACTGCTCTCTTTTGTCAATGATTTGAAGCTTGGCCTTGATTTGTTTTGAACTTCTTGCTTTTTGTGAATAAAACTATGGAGGAATTGTGCCACTTGAATGTGTCTTAGCTGTTTTATTTTGTTGTTGACCACAATGAAACTATATGAACTCCGTGTAATCATTCATTTACTTAGAATGAGTGGCATGGTAAATGGTGTTTTTCTCTACACGGAGAGAAGCCAAAGTAAGTACTAACACTACCAAGATACTTTCTGTCCCCATGTATTTTTTCAGTGGCCGCCACATATAGAAACATTAATTGGATGCATGATTTCCCCTGAAAAATTGCTATAAAAATCCATTCTGAGTTAGTGTTTTGGATATTTTTACCCCAATACTAAAAATAGTAATTTACTATGAATATAAAACCATACTCTTTTACATTTCCAGCCCCATCATAAACATTATGTACCTCTTTATGAAAGTGTCCTCGGTATAGAAAAACTAGTTTGTCATATGTACAATATTTGAACGAGTATGCGTAAATACTTATGCATATGTAACCTGTGTCAAATCACATAGCTGTGTCATTATCATTTACCATTTCAAACTGTCTTTGTTACTAAGTTCACTTGTGATCTGAGACCGTGCCTTTTAGTGTCAAGACTACATTAAAGTAATCTTATTTAATGACATAAATATTACTCTTACAACAGTGTGCATTATCCATATTCAATTGACTGGAGCAGGGTATATAGTCCCTTACCATTACAGAAAAGCTTTAATGTGTCAGGAGAGAAAGGGGCAGCTGTTTAAGTTCAGTACCACATTCATTTATGAAGGCTAAATGGCAACGGTGTCATTATTGAAGCTTGTCCAATAATGAGGTTGACAGAAAGCTATGTTTCTTACCCTATGGTGGTGAGTCAGGGGGGAAATGGGTGTACTGATACAAAAAGAATCCAGACCCACAGATTCCCACATTTACTCCCCCAAATGACCATGGTCAATGACTTATTTTCAAAGGTTCCAAATAGTTTGGCAACCCAAACAATGTTTGTCATTGGTGAATGAAAAAGGACAAACACTGAGATTAAGTGAAATTCCAAAGAACATGACCCATAAGGACAAGCAGGTGACACACTCCATGGAATGTCTGTTTTTTACACAACGTGCACACACAGACTCACAAACACTCAACGCAGGAGAACAACTCTTCCCACAGCATTCAGGCTGATTAACAGTAAGATTGAGGACAGGAGACAGACTTTAAAAAGAGTATTCAAATAGAAAATTAAAACAATACAAATGACAGTAATTTTGGACATAACATATACATGAAGAGTACATAACTTTACACTGAAAAAACTATAACATGGATGTAAGTAACTAGCAGGCCAGAGCTCTTGAACGTATCCCCTCTGAATGAACAGAACGGCCAAACTTTTCTACCAGAGGCCACGCCCAGGAACACCGGAGGTCTATACGACAAAGAAGGATTCATGAATTGACCAACTACCTTTGATAAACAACCAAAAATAACTATTGATTTTCTGCTCCATTAAGAAAGCAAATCTTAGATATGTGTTTTTGGTTAAGTTAATTAGACTGTGCCCATTTTATGCTCATCTTTCTATTTTTTTTGTGTGAGTTATTTCAGAATATTTGGTTGCCAAATTAGCTGCCTAAGCCATGGAATTTACTTCGTAGTATACCCCTCTGGTGACAACAGGCCATGAGGCTGAGTTCAAGACCTCTGGCCTGTTACATTACAAATTACTACATGAGAAAACTTACATTCTGGTCATAAGTGTTGTTTGATCCCGTTCGTAATATAAGTTCATGTTTGATCCAGGTTCAACCAACCCTAATTTAGCATGCAGAATAACTTGTCATCACTCAGTTCTGAGGCTGCAGTCTAACTGTGTGTGGTTGGCTTAATATCCACTATAATCATGCAGCTAGTCAGTGCCTATCAGAGCTGACTGGCTCCTGGTGTTAGACCCACTTAACCATCCTTCTCAGATCAATACAACACCACAGCTGCTTAGACACGGATTCCCAAACCTTTTTACTTCATGACCCACTAATTGAGGTGTCTTTTGAGTCGCGACCCACCCTAAGGGTTGAGCGGTGCAAAAACATACAGACCAAATGTCCTGCAATTCTATACATCTTGCCATGGAGATGAAATAAAATGCCATTTTAAAACTAATTTCCTGCAATTCTTCATGGAGCCTAATCGAATATTGCTGTTTTAAAGCCAATCTTTCTGCAATTCTATACATTTTGCCATGGAGCTGACAGAAATGTTTTGCAGTTTCTACACATTTGGACATGGCTAATGCTGTGTTCATATGCTCAAACATTATAACAAAATCAATGGGGGCTTTTATTTTGTTGATTCCAAGTTCTCAAAGACTAGAGTATTATTAAAAATATATAGGTCCCTTATCTTTTCTACATACTTTCTATTTGGTTTTAGTTGTTAAAGTTTACACTCAAAGTGTTTTTCCATTCCCCAAAATGTGTGTATATATATATATATATATAAAATATAATTTATAATTTTGCAATGCACTAAAAATGTAAGCTAACGACCCACCTGGACCCCTGCCCGACCCACACTTGCTTAGACAACAGACAGAAAGGCAGACATCGCTCTTTTATCTAGATAATGAGTTTGTTTTTGCAGCCTGGCTGGGCTCAATTCAAATTGAAGGTAGTCAATTCAGGAAGTGATTTTGAATTCTTAAATGTAAAAACTTTTGAAATAAATAGCTTGAACTTTTTTTCAATTTATTGAGAAGTCATTGAAAATAACTGCCCTTCTTTTGATTATTTAAACTGTAATTGTAGTTTACCTCCTGAATTGACTGCTCTCAATTCGAATTGAACCCAACCCTGGTGACAACCTCTGAATCAAAAAAATCGGTAGACTTGAGTATAACTCAAACTTCGACAACATTCAGTGAATTACGTGAAAGTTAGAATGACTTATTACAAAGACAGAACTGAACAGTCACATGTAGAACTTATAATCTTCACCCTCCTCCACATCACCCCTCCCCTCCCTTTCCGCAGAGATCCCAATTTGCATGTAAACACTCAAAACACAAAATAAAAATACGTGAGCAATGAAAGTTTTTTAAAACAACAAAAAATACGAGATTTCCATTGAAAAAGGTATGCATTTATAAATATATTGATTTCATCCAAACCTACTCTCAACTCTTTAAAAATAATAATTCTTTGGGTTGATCCTAACCAACAACCTTACCAACTGAGATGGCGAGAAGACATCTGCATAGGTTTGCGCAGGGGCTCTAGATATGACTTTCCATACATAGACAGAGGTCCGAGGACTGTGCCAGTCTCCTTCTTAAACACGCCGGGACAGTTCAGACGCATCACATTTATCGACACACACACTCTACAAATATGGAGTCACAGATACAGTCACCTCCAAAATGATTGGCACCCTTGATAAAGATGAGCAAAAAACATGTGTAAATAAAACAAATACTAAGCTATATTGTATGCAAAAAAGGAACATACTAATACAATATTGCTCCAGTAAAAAAATAAATAATTATGTGTCAAAATGATTGGCACCCCTAAAGATTGCATTATCATTCTACTTGTTTAAGTTAATCTCAGTTAAAGGAACTGTGTTGTGGCCTTCCATGGCTTCCTGTTTCACTGGGGTAGAAAAATGAGGTAACAAACATGTAAAATCCCTTTGTCATCCATCACCATGAGGAAAGGCAAATGGCTGTTGACTTTCATAAATCAGGCAATGGTACAAAAAAACGACTGAAAACTCCAATATACCACTATTATGGGCACAATGAATACGTTTAAAACCACTGGAACAGTGGTAAACTTGCCTGGTAAGACCCAAGTGTATTTTGTACTACGCACATTGAGGAAGACGGTTTGGGAGGCAAAAAAAAGTCCAAGGGCCACAGTTGGAGAATGACCGAACTTGGTCGCGTCTTGGGGTCACCAAGTCTCCAAATATACAATTAAACGCCACTTCCTTTATTGAGAGCAACCAACAAATGTAAATGCCTGGAGTTTGTTAAATGGCATTGGCCCTTGAATAGGAACCGGGTGCTATGGTCGAATGAGATTAAAACTGAGCTCTTTGGCCACGCACACCAGTGGTGGGTTTGGCCTCGAATGAAGGATGCATATGCAGAAAAGAACCTTGTACCTACTGTAAAATGTGGATGAATCTTTCAAGGTCCTGGAATGATCCTGTATGGAGGAATGGTCTCATAAAATATTATAGAAAAAGGATAAGTGCTGTTATCCTCACAAGAGGGTGCACAACGCATTGAAAATAGTGCCAATAATTCCGACACCTATCTTTTTGAGATTTTTTGTTAATTACTTTTTGAACAAAATATTTTCTACAAAATAATATATTTTCACAATTATTGAGCAAACAATTTTTGTATTATTCATTTTATACTGTATTTTTTGCTCATCTTTATCAAGGGTGCCAATCATTTTGGAGGTGACTGTTTGTCTGGCCATTATGGAAGCTTGAAAATGAAGTGTCCACTATCATAAACTTTGAACCAATGGGAATGGCAGTAGACCTTCTATATTACTGTGATAGTATAGCTAAAGCACTCTGTAGGCCCTGTCAATAGGTTTACCTGTGAAACTGGATTGGTGGTACCTGACTGAGTAGGTTACTAAATCAATATCATCTACATTTGTGTTCCAATTAATGGTAATTTGACAATTAACTGTAGCACAATATGGATGCCTTTGACTTGCCAAAGTTAGGCACTGCAGACGTATTGAGAGACCGTTTAGATTTCTCCTTTCTCAAGCTAATGTAAACAGTTCGGAGGATTTGGTCAGCTAGGAGGAATATACATGATGATGGCCATTGTACAGACAATGTTTGAAAATACTTTTTGTACGTCAAACGTACGCAAAACGTGACATTCTTAACTGTAGAAAAAGCCCACCTGGATAGAGGCTGCAGCTAACGCCAGCGGCCCAGAGATTTATTCAGACGTCAGAGACTGACAAGAGGCCTGTGTAGAAATGTCCATGGACCTGAAACAGTCCTATAATCACTTTAGATAGGCTGGTTTTCATACATTCAGTGCTTGGTCAATGTAACTCTCCCTTGGTCATGCACTGGTTGCTCAGTTAGTATTGAGTATTTGAGGTAAACTTATGATTGATATGCATAAAGTGCTATGTTTATGGATTTACTGTGGCTTGATCTATTCATTTATACTTCAGTGATATTCAAGGATGGACATTTGGTGTGTTGTGTTAACTCTATTAACCAATGCTATGGCACGACCATAATTGTGAAGTGCATACCAACCGAAAGAAATCCATCCATTGGATTGATTGGGAATAAGGCCTCTTTGTAAATCCCTGAATATATGAATAAACCTGAGAACATGTCGGAGTTAGCTGTAACAATGTTGCTTCCCACCCAGAGGCTGGTTCTTGTCCCTCAATTAATTTTCCCTTACCCAGATCCCTGTCCCACTGCCCTAATCCCTCCACCCCAACGCCTTGGTGAGTCCCGTATTGAACACCCTCCCCAGACACCTTGGCATGTGGCAGGGCACAGGAGCCAGCCCTACTGTATACGTACACTCCCAGTCTGGGGTTTTGGAAGTGGGGTAGAGACACTGGGCGGCACTGCTAGGGAACCGTCCTCTTTGAAATATATGTAAGCCAAATGGGTGTTTATGGGATGGGAGCCAAGGCCTTTGGATGTGTAAGCGCTCGCACACATCACACTGAATGTGGGTCTAATGTGGATCTAGCGTTCATCTGTCGATCGTTCAGTGCACTGTGTTTTAGGGACCACCCGCTATAGATGTCTGACTGCCGACATTTCCCACATGTAAAACCGGTGCGCACTCGGTTCTCAAATTACGTTCAGAGGTGCCAAGTACTCTCGGCCAGAAAGCACTACTGGTGTGAGTGAGCCCTAACAGTGTTGCTCACTCCTTCTTTAAGTGCCTTAATTCTCTGTTTCAACATCTTTAAGGTAGGACATGATGGGACAGATAAAGTGCAAAATGACCCTTGAACATCTTTAGCCCCCCCCATCTGATAGTGTGTATCACTGCCACTCAGTCTTTGCCTTTATTTTCCTCTACCTCTGCACTCTATTTGAATTATAATTTTTCTCTCTCTCTTGCCTACTCGGGCCAGTCCAGAGGCGCTCAGTTCTTTTTGAAGAAGGAAAAGAGCCGCTTGTCTCCATCGGAGAGGCGATGGGCTCGTCTGGAGGACTGGCCGGAGGGGCCCCCAGAGGACCCAGCGAGGGAGTAGGGGGTCACCCTCCACTCCTCCTGGTGCTTTTCCATGAGCTGCTGATCAATCATACTGTGCATATCATCCTAAGAGAGAGAAAGACAGAATGAATGAGTGACAGAGAGAGAGGGTGTGAGCACAGTAGAGCGACAGAGAGATAAAGGGAATGTGAGGGGATGTTAAAGAGGACAAGGGTTTTTAGAGAAGAGAAGGAAGGCGTGACAGATTGGCATGGAAGTGGCTGGTATTGGGTGATCAAATGGGTTAGAATGGGTGAGCGCATTTCTGTTGATTCAGCAGGCCATGGCATGGAATGGCTCAGCATGGTATGGAAGAGTGGCACAGGACAGGATCAGGCCGAGATGGCACACCTAGGCTCACCTCTAAGGCAGGAGGGGGGTACCACAGGGGAGAAAGGGTGGTACGGAAGCTGAGAAAGGCCACTAGATCAGAAACCACAAGAGCCACACAGTAAAGAGCCCTGAGGATGCAAACTGCAGCCAGGGAAAGAGAGAGGAAAGAGCTGCTAGTTACGGGTGAGGATGGGAAGGGAAAGTCATACACTGAGTCCTCAATTTAGTTAGCTAGCTACTCGCCCCACTTGCTTAATTGTTTGCAGTATGTTCAATGAAAACCCATGGTTGAAACTCATTGAGGTTTCATTGAGGAGTGTATTAGTTCCTTAGACACTTGTGTAAATTGGCGACTCAGAGTACGTACAGTATTGTACATGTTATCACACACACACACAGGACAGTGGTAAGTTAGAGGAGAGGACAGGATGTGGTGTGGAAAAGATCACCATACACACATTTTCAGTCCGCTAGTATACTCTTATTTAATGAATAAAATACAGTACAGATTAAGAATGATAATTACTGTGTGAATGTCATTTATACATGTTGTCATTCAGATACATATTCATATCTGTTATATATATATATATATATATATATATATATATATATATACATATACATACACACAGTGGGGCAAAAAAGTATTTAGTCAGCCACCAATTGTGCAAGTTCTCCCACTTAAAAAGATGAGAGAGGCCTGTAATTTCCATCATAGGTACACTTCAACTATGACAGACAAAATGAGAAAAAAAATCCAGAAAATCACATTGTAGGATTTTTAATGAATTTATTTGCAAATTATGGTGGAAAATAAGTATTTGGCCAATAACAAAAGTTTTGTTATATACCCTTTGTTGGCAATGACAGAGGTCAAACGTTTTCTGTACGTCTTCACAAGGTTTTCACACACTGTTGCTGGTATTTTGGCCCATTCCTCCATGCAGATCTCCTCTAGAGCAGTGATGTTTTGGGGCTGTTGCTGGGCAACACTGACTTTCAACTCCCTCCAAAGATTTTCTATGGAGTTGAAATCTGGAGACTGGCTAGGCCATTCCAGGAACTTGAAATGCTTCTTACGAAGCCAATCCTTCGTTGCCCGGGCGGCGTGTTTGGGATCATTGTCATGCTGAAAGACCCAGCCACGTTTCATCTTCAATGCCCTTGCTGATGGAAGGAGGTTTTCACTCAAAATCTCACGATACATGGCCCCATTCATTCTTTCCTTTACACGGATCAGTCGTCCTGGTCCCTTTGCAGAAAAACAGCCCCAAAGCATGATGTTTCCACCTCCATGCTTCACAGTAGGTGTGGTGTTCTTTGGATGCAACTCAGCATTCTACGTCCTCCAAACACGACGAGTTGAGTTTTTAACAAAAAGTTATATTTTGGTTTCATCTGACCATATGACATTCTCCCAATCTTCTTCTGGATCATCCAAATGCTCTCTAGCAAACTTCAGACGAGCCTGGACATGTACTGGCTTAAGCAGGGGGACACGTCTGGCACTGCAGGATTTGAGTCCCTGGCGGCGTAGTGTGTTACTGATGGTAGGCTTTGTTACTTTGGTCCCAGCTCTCTGCAGGTCATTCACTAGGCCCCCCCCCCCCCCCCGTGTGGTTCTGGGATTTTTGCTCACCGTTCTTGTGATAATTTTGACCCCACGGGGTGAGATCTTGCGTGGAGCCCCAGATCGAGGGAGATTATCAGTGGTCTTGTATGTCTTCCATTTCCTAATAATTGCTCCCACAGTTGATTTCTTCAAACCAAGCTGCTTACCTATTGCAGATTCAGTCTTCCTACCCTGGTGCAGGTCTACAATTCTGTTTCTGGTGTCCTTTGACAGCTCTTTGGTCTTGGCCATAGTGGAGTTTGGAGTGTGACTGTTTGAGGTTGTGGACAGGTGTCTTTTATACTGATAACAAGTTCAAACAGGTGCCATTAGTACAGGTAACGAGTGGAGGACAGAGGAGCCTCTTAAAGAAGAAATTACAGGTCTGTGAGAGCCAGAAATCTTGCTTGTTTGTAGGTGACCAAATACTTATTTTCCACCATAATTTGCAAATAAATTCATTAAAAATCCTATGTGATGTGATTTTCTGGATTTGTTTTCTAATTTTGTCTGTCATAGTTGAAGTGTACCTATGATGAAAATTACAGGCCTCTCTCATCTTTTTAAGTGGGAGAACTTGCACAATTGGTGGCTGACTAAATACTTTTTTTGCCCCACTGTATATATATATCTGTTTGACAGCCCATTCAATTTGGCAGTCCATTCAGTAACAATGGAAATAAGTTGTTAAACATTATTGTGTTACCCTCGATTATTTTAAATACAGTGTATACACATGTGGCTGAATTGTGTTTTTTAAATCAAATCAAATAATAGCTCACACTATGAGTGGCCTAGCGTGCCCCCTCATGCTCCCTGACCTCTGACCCACCTGCCAGGCCTCCAGCTGCTGTGATAGGTTCAGCTTCTGCTGGATGGCGTCCAGGAGCTGGCTGTTCAGAGACATGATATCTATCTTACACTTGGCCAGCTCCGTCTCCACCACTTTCTTCCTGTAAGGCAGACAGACACACAGACATACAGCTTAGAGACAGACAACATCTCTCTTTGCTCTTATTCCGCTGAATCAGAGTTTATGACTGGCTTGCTTATTTGGAGAAGAATATAAAAAGACTAATTGTTGTTATATACTAGTCTATTACATTGGTAGTGATTTTACACAGGAAGCACATACAATTTGGTTGTGCCCAGATGATGAGTTATGTTGTGTGGTCTTACTTGGAAATAGCGTCGTCTCGGTCTTGTATAGCACTTTGGAGCTGTTCACTGGGGTCTCGTGCTTCAGACATGGCCCTCATGCGCTCACTCTCCTCCTGTACAGAGCACATCTCCACAGAAAACGTCGCCATCTGCAGGACACAAGCAACCCTTATCAAACACATTGTCAGCCTCATAAATAAGAATTCCCATCGAATGTGTCTCGCTTGAATAATAACGCTGTGCTGAAGTGATCTTGTTGGAGAACAACAGCGATGATGAAGCTCTGTGTGCAGTAGTACCTGATTATGGAGTTGTAGAACCTCTTCTTGGCTGTTCCGTGTTCTATCCTGCTCTGTTTGGTACAGCTCTCTCACTCCTCTCAGCTCTTCCCCAAGCTTTCGAACCTGGTCCTCTAGAGCCTCCTCGTCACTCCGCCGAGAACCCTGCTCACACACAACCACAACAACACACAGAGGTTCATTATATTGTGATTTCCACTCAATTGTAATTTTGGCTTGTTTTGAGTGTGTACCGAATAGTTCACACTCTTTATTAGATGCACGGAGGAACTATACGCGGAGTGTACAAAACATTAGGAAATCCTGCTCTTTCAATGACAGACTGACCAGGTGAATCCAGGTGAAAGCTATAATCCCTATTGATGTCACTTGTTAAATCCACTTCAATCAGTGTAGATGAAGAGGGGGAGACCGTTTAAATAACAATTTTTAAGGCTTGAGACATGGATTGTGTTATGTGTGCCATTTAGAGGGTGCCTTTGAACAGGGTATGGTAGTAGGTGCCAAGCGCAACGGTTTGAGTGTCTCAAGAACTGCAACGCTGCTGGTTTTTCCCACTCAACAGTTTCCTGTGTGTATAAAGAGAGGTCCACCACCCAAAGGACATCCAGCCAACTTGACACAACTGTGGGAAGCATTGGAGTTATGTTGTAGTCCATGCCCGATTAATTGAGGCTATTCTGGGGGCAAAAGGGGGTGCCGTGCAACTCAATATTAGGAAGGTGTTCCTAATGTTTTACACTCAGTGTATAGTATATCTGGTCAGTATTTTTCATATATGTGTGTGAAAGGTCCGTACCGTGGACTCATTGCCGTCTAGCAGGTTCTGTGTGAGTCTGCGTAGCTCCAGTAGACTGGCATGTAGGCTCCCCATGGGAACGTCCTTGGCTGAGGATGTCTCAGAGGACTCGTCCATGGAGGAGTCTGTGGACAGGGCCGAGTCTGTGATGTCGTTGCCTCGCAGGTGGGAGACGAGAGAGCGCACCTGGCAGTAGGCTTCCCACAGCTGGAGACGCAGCTGGAGACAGAGAGGGAAAGCTGCTTAGCAAAGACCACTGATAATAATAATAATTAGTTGGTGGGTGCTTACATTTCACCTATGTATAAGTATGTACTAACACACGTGTCAATTGGCCAGGGTCACCATTGTCCAGCATCCCTGAAGCAATTATGGTTACATTTTTTGACATTGTCTGCTTAGGGTTTCAAACGAGCAACCTTTCGGTTACCGGCCCAATGCTCTAACCGCTAGGCTACCTATTGGTTACCGGCCCAACGCTCTAACCGCTAGGCTACCTGCTGGTTACCGGCCCAACGCTCTAACCGCTAGGCTACCTGCTGGTTACCTACCCAACGCTCTAACCGCTAGGCTACCTGCTGGTTAACGGCCCAACGCTCTAACCGCTAGGCTACCTGCTGGTTACCAGCCCAACGCTCTAACCGCTAGGCTACCTGCTGGTTACCGGCCCAATGCTCTAACCGCTAGGCTACCTGCTGGTTACTGGCCCAATGCTCTAACCGCTAGGCTACCTGCTGGTTACTGGCCCAATGCTCTAACCGCTAGGCTACCTGCTGGTTACTGGCCCAATGCTCTAACCGCTAGGCTACCTGCCGTCCACATAAAGTGTTTGGCTGCGATGGCCAGGAATCAAATCCAGGCCAATTGTTTGGAAGACAGCTACAATGGGGCAACAAAGTATTTAGTCAACCACCAATTGTGCAAGTTCTCCCACTTAAAAAGATGAGAGAGGCCTGTAATTTTCATCATAGGTACACTTCAACTATGACAGACAAAATGAGAAAAAAACATCCATAAAATCACATTGTAGGATTTTTTATGAATTTATTTGCAAATTATGGTGGAAAATAAGTATTTGGTCACCTACAAACAAGCAAGATTTCTGGCTCTCACAGACCTGTAGCTTCTTCTTTAAGAGGCTCCTCTGCCCTCCACTTGTTACCTGTATTAATGGCACTTGTTTGAACTTGTTATCAGTATAAAAGACAGTCACACTCCAAACTCCACTATGGCCAAGACCAAAGAGCTGTCAAAGGACACCAGAAACAAAATTATAGACCTGCACCAGGCTGGGAAGACTGAATCTGCAATAGGTAAGCAGCTTGGTTTGAAGAAATCAACTGTGGGAGCAATTATTAGGAAATGGAAGACATACAAGACCACTGATAGTCTCCCTCGATCTGGGGCTCCATGCAAGATCTCACCCCGTGGGGTCAAAATGATCACAGGAACGGTAGTGAATGACCTGCAGAGAGCTGGGACCAAAGTAACAAAGCCTACTATCAGTAACACACTACGCCGCCAGGGACTCAAATCCTGCAGTGCCAGACGTGTCCCCCTGCTTAAGCCAGTACATGTCCAGGCCCGTCTGAAGTTTGCTAGAGAGCATTTGGATGATCCAGTAGAAGATTGGGAGAATGTCATATGGTCAGATGAAACCAAAATATAACTTTTTGGTAAAAACTCAACTCGTCGTGTTTGGAGGACAAAGAATGCTGAGTTGCATCCAAAGAACACCATACCTACTGTGAAGCATGGGGGTGGAAACATCATGCTTTGGGGCTGTTTTTCTACAAAGGGAGTGTGTGAAAACCTTGTGAAGACTTCCAGAAAACATTTGACCTCTGTCATTGCCAACAAAGGGTATATAACAAAGTATTGAGATAAACTTTTGTTATTGGCCAAATACTTATTTTCCACCATAATTTGCAAATAAATTCATTAAAAATCCTACAATGTGATTTTATGGATGTTTTTTTCTCATTTTGTCTATCATAGTTGAAGTGTACCTATGATGAAAATTACAGGCCTCTCTCATCTTTTTAAGTGGGAGAACTTGCACAATTGGTGGCTGACTAAATACTATTTTGCCCCACTGTATGCTCACCACTATACCACCACTGCGTGATACACTGTAAATCACTTATAGAACAACAAGGATTCTCTGTATGTGTTATGTGCATGCATGTACCTGCTCCCTCTCCTGTTCCTGCTCCTCTTGCTCCATGCTCTGTTCTATCTCACAGAGTAGGCTGGCAGGGTTTGGGCTGAGGCCTTGTAGACTTCTCTCCTCTGTGAACTCCTCAAAGCGGGCACTCAGATGCCTGTGGGACACCCGTACCTCCTGGAGCTCCAGCTGGCTCTGCCGTAACTGGACATGTACAGCAGTCAACAAACTGGTCAACACAGTGGTCAACACAGTGGTCAACAAAGAGCCCTGATACCATACAGATCAATACAACACACTCAGAAGTACTCGTACTGTATTTCTATACACCAACATACCCACTCACACATTACACAGGAATATTATGACACAGTACAACAGTTCTATCAAAACCCCTAAAGAATGTCAGAGATCGTACCTGTGAGACCTTCTCGTGGTACTGTTTCTCCAGCACTAGCGTCCCTTCCCTCAGGTCGTCAACAGTGTTCTGCAGTAGCTCGTTTTCCTCTAGTACGGCGTTAACCTGATCCTCCAGCTCTCTCTTACGCTCCGACAGCATCTTAATCTGACAAAATACATAACCCCAATAGCCAAGTTACACATTGTGCTATGGAACCAAGGACAGATAGCTACCAAAAGAGTTTATCCTATCTGCACTCAGTGTTAGCCCTCTAGTGTTAACCTGTTTCTTTCCTGACTCTGAGGAGAGTTCAAATGTTCCAGAAGATTAAAGTACTCCCCCTGGTCCAAAGAATGTTTGTTGCCTAGCATAGGCGATTAGGAGTAGGCGGTTTCTGCCTCCCTCACATACAGGAATGTCTCTGTGATAAGTTGATATTCCAAATAAACCTGATAACTGTCTATTCCTTCATCAGTCTATACTGTACAGTGGACTGAAGGCTAACATTGCATGAACACCGCACATGTCTAGCGATACAAGGCGAGTTTGTGTGTAAAATGTTCGGTAGCCGCCTGAGCAGCTTACTCTATTAAACAAACATCAGCTCTTGTTCTTTCTCGTTATCCCCCAGCCATGCTTTGACCTAAGTCTGTTGATCTCCTTCACAGCGCAGGAGGCTGACATTGCGTGTACAGCTCAGCTCACTGACTTTGCCATCATGTGGACATCTTTGTAGCTTTATGTTCTCCGTGTGTCCTTCAGACATTTTGGTTGACATTGCTGTGATTTTCTTTGTCTAGCAGGACTGTGATATATTCATCCTTGTCACATTAAGAACACCCGTTGCAATCCTGCGAACACCCAGACATTGCAGTATATCTGAGCTAAATATAGAACGGTATTGTTTTCACCCAATTACAGCGCGGTCTCCGCAGTGGGTTATTCCTCTCCAATAAGACCCACTTTAAAAGAGGAGGCTTCAGAGAGATATTATATACTGTACTGTATGTCATGGTATCATCCTATGACCCTGAGCTAAATGGCTGATATTACACATTACTGATATTACTGTGTATTCCCCTGGTAGGCTACAGTAGCTCACGCTCCATAGCAGTACAGTGGGACATGTACACACATGTGACATGCAGCATGCAGACAAACCAATATAACCACTCACTTCCAGCCCTTGCTGCTCCAGTCAAGAGGAAGGATTCAATCATGGTATTAGAGGAGTGGAACAGGGAATGATTGATAGAAAAGGAGGAAAAACAGATTTGTATATTTGTTCACTTAACTCAACTGTTTGAATTAGTTTGATAACAAGCACAACTTGAGGTGTGCATATTCTAATATCTCAGGATATTACTTTTTCAAACCCACACAGCATTTTAAAATAACATTTTAAATAAACAACACTTTTGATAATGACTGGGGATATATTTCATAGGTAATATCTGTCAATATCTGTCATCCGGTAGGCTCCCTAGTCTCGCCTCAGCCGGCAGGCTCCCTAGTCTCACCTCAGCCGGCAGGTTCTCTAGTCTCACCTCAGCCGGCAGGTTCTCTAGTCTCGCCTCAGCCGGTAGGCTCCCTAGTCTCGCCTCAGCCGGTAGGCTCCCTAGTCTCGCCTCAGCCGGTAGGCTCCCTAGTCTCGCCTCAGCCGGTAGGCTCCCTAGTCTCGCCTCAGCCGGTAGGCTCCCTAGTCTCGCCTCAGCCGGTAGGCCCTGTAGGCTCTCTAGTCTCACCTCAGCCGGCAGGTTCTCTAGTCTCGCCTCAGCCGGCAGGTTCTGCAGGCTCTCTAGTCTCACCTCAGCCGGTAGGCCCTGTAGGCTCTCTAGTCTCACCTCAGCCGGCAGGTTCTCTAGTCTCACCTCAGCCGGCAGGTTCTCTAGTCTCACCTCAGCCGGCAGGCTCTCTAGTCTCACCTCAGCCGGCAGGCTCTCTAGTCTCACCTCAGCCGGCAGGCTCTCTAGTCTCACCTCAGCCGGCAGGCTCTCTAGTCTCACCTCAGCCGGCAGGCTCTCTAGTCTCACCTCAGCCGGCAGGCTCTCTAGTCTCACCTCAGCCGGTAGGCTCTCTAGTCTCACCTCAGCCGGTAGGCTCTCTAGTCTCACCTCAGCCGGTAGGCTCTCTAGTCTCACCTCAGCCGGTAGGCTCTCTAGTCTCACCTCAGCCGGTAGGCTCTCTAGTCTCACCTCAGCCGGTAGGCTCTCTAGTCTCACCTCAGCCGGTAGGCTCTCTAGTCTCACCTCAGCCTGTAGGCTCTCTAGTCGTGTCATGTGCTGGTTGGTGGAGATGCTCTTCTCTCTGAAGTCATCCCGTAACGAGTGGACCTGAGTGGACAGCTGCCTCTCCACCTCTGTAGCCTGGAGACGAAACACACCCCAGAAACAGGGTGTTAGCACAAAAGACATGAATAAATATTTGAATAACATGTTATTAATAAACATTCAACTTTATTCACTCCCTCAGGGGCATTACCAGATTACAAATAAACATCTTCTGCATAGAATACAAAGTGCATAAGGGTAGTGTTGTAAAGTCATAATTCAGAACAGTAGTATTGTGCAGTCTGTTCAGTGTAGAGCAACTCCTGTTGTTTGTTGCTGCTTTGAGTGCGTCTCTCAGCAAGGAGCCTCGTGTTCACCTCTGGGAACATAACTCATCCCTCCAGCGCTTGATTCAGAGCAGCGTGACGTCACTCCTTATGCACAACAATACTGACACACAATGAAATGTTCACAACATATTGTCCCTTACATACTTCACATGGCGCAATTTATACATTTAGATTTTATTTAACATTTATTTAACTAGGCAAGTCAGTTAAGAACAAATTCTTATTTACAATGACAGCCTACCCTGCCCAAACCCGGACGACGCTGGGCCAGCTGTGTGCCGCCCTATGGGACTCTCAATCACGGCCGGATGCAATACAGCCTGGATACGAACCAGGGACTGTAGTGATGCCTTTTGATCGCTGCGCCACTCGGGAGCCCATGGTGAGACACGTTATGAGTGAGTAACCCACATTGTAAATGCTTTGAGTGCTATTTGATTTGACACGATGTCGCCTCTGAGTCACCACAGTGTTCCTGGAACTGGTACATTCAGCTGCGCAGTATAACTGTTCCTGTGAAAGCACAGGTTTGAGTAACTCTTGGCCTTTAGAATCTGGAATGTTCCATTTGAAGCTGGGCCCCTCCTTCTGAGTGCAGCAGAGTGCAGGAGAAGCCCCTTCCCTGGCTGAGATCATTGGACTGTTCTGATCACCCCACTGCCTACCGGCCGAGTGCAGATCGCAAAGTCAGACCGACAGAACTTCATTAGCATAAGTGAGGCTGCACTCAGGAAGCCCAGACTCTGATTGTCATCATCGCTGCCATGGTAATGGACGGTGGAATCCGGGATACCACTCCCTCACTCCTCTCCAGCCTCTGCACTGAGAAAAATAAATGCCATATAACAAAGCAATCATTGATTTATTCACTGGAGACAAAGTCAACTTAACAGATCTTACTGAGAATATAGAGACCTGATAAACTGCCCGTACACACTGTACGATGCGTTTACACAGTTCTCTGACTACAGTATTTCACTCCATCATGGCACTTCAGTATCTAGAATCTAATAGATCTGTGTCCTCATTAGAGATTCTAGAGAACACTCATCCAACAGGTTGATTCCTGTTCACAATCAAAGGTCAGGTGTATACTACCTCTGACAAATAAGAACCAGGTGGAATCAAATCTCTACATGGGTTTGCTACAAAGATTATATCCGTGGCAGGATGTTCGATATGTTTGCCTCTAGGTAGCAGTGTGATATTTCTAGGTTATTTCAGTCAGTGGTTGCAGTGTTGGCCACACTGGTGACTGGTGAGGCCTTGGTGAGTAGGGACTGCATGAGACAGGCCAGAAGGCTACAGCCTCTCTCTAATGCCAAGTCCTAAACAGTGTTATCTTTTCTACTACAGTAAGTCTACTGTAAGTGAATTTAAGATTGATGTGAGAGGGTAATGGTTTCTCCATTGGACAGCTGTTTGAGTTTTGGAAACCAGCATGGCGTAGTGTTTTTTGGAACGCTTTTAAAGGTGAAGAGAGATGTCCACTCTGTAATGTCTGCTGTAAAAAAAAAATGGGCTACTTCCATTCACACTTAATGGACTTGTGTCCTTAAATAACTCAGAGAGGAGTTGTACTATTGATGTATTCTGTCTGGGTAACCAAGGGCAGAACAATCTGTAAACTAGACACTTTCAGTTGTACCATATCACTGCTCCAACACAGGAAGAGTTTGGTCCGTGCACTGTGCTTACAACAAGAAGGAAACATTTTTGTTGTGGCTCTTTCACAAGTATTGAATCCCTTCCACATCGAAGTCCATGTACCCCTTTTTCATAATTGCACCTTGTTGTCCTCAGTGATGCGTGGAATGAATGATATGTAGCCTACACTAAATGCAGAATCATATTCACTTTAATGCATTTATAGACATTCAGACATAGTGTACAACACACCAGCTCTACTCTGCCATTCGGAATGTGCTTCACATTCTCCTAACCAGGCCAGGATGATGTATACAGCTCTTCCTCTCTGACCTGACTGATGTATCTCTCCTCAGTGGATGTCTATACAGAGCCCAGTCACAGTGGGAACGTGACATTTGACCCAGTATCACACTGCGCCTGGCAGATTGAGATCACAGGAGAAACAGGATATTTCACTGTGGTTTGCCAGATTTACTGATATTTCCCTTAATCTGAGCGTCAGATCCTCAGATCCCAGATCAAGCATTATCAGTGCATGGGGGAAAACGGACTATTGCGACAGAATCCAGGCCAACAAACTAGGACTCAATCAGCTGAGGGACAAGCCTAACGCTCATTCTTCCTCCAGAGTCCAGACACAAAGGTAACTTGTGCCAAGTCATTCTCTTTCAAATGGAGAATCACAAGATTCTCAAAACTTTTTCATTTACACTAGTCTTTGATTGGAGAGGAAACATATCTTTGCTACATACAAACCTAATCCATAGCGTATGTATAATACAAGAACGTAACAGATTTTCGGAGGTTTACCGGTCTAATGTTCTTGCTTACGCCTATGTGAAATTGAGAGGGGCTAGGGCACTTGTATCCTCTTATTTTTTAACATTCGCTAATTAAGTCAGGAATTTCCAGTGGCTTATCTGTTTCCTCTTTCTCTCTCTGCCCTCTCCTCAGGAAGCAGAACATACTGTACAGTTCAAGCTACAGTATACACGTATGGTTGAAGATGACTCACAAGTCAATGTGTGTACATGTCAGGGGGTCTGTGTTGCAACCTGACATTGGGTTGGCTGTACAGCACACAGTGATGCAGAGCACATTTCCATGGCAACACATGGAATCTCACATGTGACACCCGGGTTGTCATAGCAACCAGAGAGAGCGAGACATGACTGGTGGAGCTGTGTGACTTGGTGGCCATATTTCTGGCATTTCCCTTAGTCATAGCACAGTGTACACTAGTGTATGGACCCACACTCTTAGAAGTAAAGGAGCCCGGAAGAATCTTTTGGGATTCTAAAAATTGTCACACAGGGGGAACCTATCTAATTCCAAAAGGTTCCTTAAGGAACCCCTCTGAAATGAGTCTTCGAGGAACCCCTGTGTAAAGGTTCAAACCGGGAACCTTTTTGTGATGGGAGGGGTTGAACGTTGAACCTTTTTAATAATATATTGTAGAAGCCTATCAGAAGAGTGGAGGTGTGGCTTCCACCCATTAGAGTAAATGTCCTTCCTGTTCATCATGTTAAGTTTATACACTGCAAATTTCAATTGCCCTTGAATGTGTGTGCATATTACATATTCTAATGTAATATTCATACATCTATGCTCACTTCGAGGCAAGCAACACTGAAGCATGCATGAGAGCATCAGCTGTTCCGGACGACTGTGTGATCACACTCTCCGTAGCCGATGTGAGGCCAGACAGATTACCAGGACGTGTACTCCGAGCATGCACTGACCAACTGGCAAGTGTCTTCACTGACATTTTCAACCTGTCCCTGACTGAGTCTGTAATACCAACATGTTTCAAGCAGACCACCATAGTCCCTGTGCCCAAGAACACTAAGGTAGCCTGCCTAAATGACTACCGACTCGTAGCACTCACGTCTGTAGATGAAGTGCTTTGAAAGGCTGGTCATGGCTCCCATCAACACCTTTATCCCAGAAACCCTAGACCCACTCCAATTTGCATACCGCCCCAGCAGATCCACAAATGGTGCAATCTCTATTGCACTCCACCCTGCCCTTTCCCACCTGGACAAAAGGAACACCTGTGTGAGAATGCTATTCCCTGACTACAGCTTAGCGTTCAACACCATAGTTCCCTCTAAGCTAATCACTAAGCTAAAGACCCTGGGACTAAACACCTCCCTGCAACTGGATCCTGGACTTCCTGATGGGCCGCCCCCAGGTGGTAAGGGTAGGTAACAAGGAACCCCTGAACTGAACATACTGTACAGTTCAAGCTACAGTATACACGTATGGTTGAAGATGACTCACAAGTCAATGTGTGTACATGTCAGGGGGTCTGTGTTGCAACCCTCCTGTACTCACTCATGACTGCATGACCAGGCACGACTCCAACACCATCAATAAGTTTGCCGACAACACAATACTGGTAGGTCTGATCACCGACAACGATGAGACAGCCATTGGAAGGAGGTCAGAGACCTGGCAGTGTGGTGACAGGACAACAACCTCTCCCTCAACGTGATCAAGAAGGGAGATAATTGTGGACTACAGGAAAAGGATGACTGAGCACGCCCCCATTCTCATCGACAGGGCTGTAGTGGAGCAGGTTGAGAGCTTCAAGTTTCTTGGTGTCCACATCACCAATAGGCTTTGCCGTGTAAAGGGCACGGCAAAGCCTATTCCCCCTCAGGAGACTGAAAAGATTTGGCATGGGTCCTCAGATCCTCAACAAGTTCTACAGCTGCACCATCGAGAGCATCCTGACTGGTAGCATCACTGCCTGGTATGGCAACAGCTCACCCCGGGCAAGGCACTACAGAGGGTAGTGCGTACGGCCCAGTACATCACTGGGGCCAAGCTTCCTGCCGTCCAGGACCTCTATACCAGGTGGTGTCAGAGCAAGGCCCTAAAGGAGTCAAAGACTCCAGCCAACCTAGTCATAGACTGTTCTCTCTGCTACTGCACGGCAAGCAGTACCGGAGTGCCAAGTCTAGGTCCAAAAGGCTTCTTAACAGCTTCTACCCCCCAAGCCATAAGACTCCTGAACAGCTAATCCAATGGCTACCAAGACTATTTATATTGTCCCCCCCCCCCCCTTTTTACGCTGCTGCTACTCTCTGTTTATTATCTATGCATAGTCACTTTAACACTACCTACATGTACATATTACCTCAATTAAGTCAACTAACCTGTGCTCCCCGCTCATTGACTCTGTACTGGTACAGCCTGTATATAGCCTCACTACTGTTATTTTACTGCTGCTCTTTAATTATTTGTTATTTTTTACTAAACACTTATTTTTCTTAAAACTGCATTGTTGGTTAAGGGCTAGTAAGTAAGCATTTCACTGTCAGGTCTACACCTCTATTCGGTGCATGTTACAAAAAAAATGTTATTTGATATTAACATGATTGCACATAGTAATAAAGTGGTAACTATTCCAATTTTGGGATTTGCATAGGCTCATAGACCTCTGAAAGCCACATTAAAGCTGCAAAAGTGTCAGTGTTCAACCTTAACATGTGATGACAATACAAAAGAACAGACAAATAGGGATGACACTTACTCCCACGGGTGGCCTAAACATATCTATCTGAAGGGGTTCCTTAAGGATCTCCAAGGTTTCTCGAGTCACAACTGTCATAACTCTCCTGTGACGATCTGAAGGATCAGGTTACAGCGGATCCACTCTACAGCGTGCTCTCTCTCGTAGAGGGGGAGAGCGGGAAGTTGGCTGTTTTATGACTGTCGTAAAATACGCTGCCTCTATGCTCTGTAGTGTTCGAGATTGGAATGTAAACTGTGGAACACAGAGAGACCCTTGGACATCAAAAGTTTGAATAATTAAACAATATTTCTATTTTTGAGAATGTGGGAGTGGTCTGTGGACACTTAAGGGACAGTCATGACGAGTGTGTTTCATTTGGTGATCTCATGAAGGACAGGAAACACTCAATACTGTGTTGGTTGCATACACTTCTTAATTATGGGGTTACATCTAAATATTGTGAAACGTATGTGATTAAACATGAAGCTATTTGTGAAAAGATGTAATGTGATGTTAACCTTCTAAATGAAAGTTTCATACCAAATCAGTGGCCACGCCCACGTGAGTATAGACATTACGCCGGCGTCATGGACCGCCCCTTTTCTCAGAAGTGTATAAAACCCACTCCTGACGAAATGTACATTAGACTAGAAAACATGCAGCTTACGCTACATGTGAAATGGTTAAGAACTACAACTATTGCTTATGGAGACCATACAGCGTGGAACTTTGGCTACACGACTGGAAATGGTTCAACTCTGAGACTATCGATCACTACAGAATAAGAGCAAATCCTATACGTAGAATTACAGTCTGCAGCTGGAAATTACGTAAATCTAGTACAAGAATACCGACAACCGCAGAAGTATCTATTCCATGCAACGACCATCTGTATGCCTGACGTATCCATTACAACAGACACTATCCAGAGCCGCTGAGAAAGCTACAACCACGAAAGACATTGCGACTTCTGGGGAAGTTAAACAGAGACTCTCTGATGAACTGACTCTCCAGCAGACTTAGCGGCGATTCCAACAGAGAAGACAACCACGACATAAAGGTGTAAATATATACATTGCAATTATTTTTGAATGAGTGGCAGTTCATGTGCAAAGGATTAGCATTTCAATGAATATAATTATCAATTGTGTGTAGTGAATCCATTTTGTCTATCCCGCTCTTTATCTGTCCCCACCCCTTTCCATTGTCTACCACTTTTCATACCGGTTTAGTCGACTAGGGACTTATCAATGCATTGTGTTAGTAACCAATTACTATTTGTTTGTTTATGTATTTATGTGATTTGTTTAGTTAGTAAATAAATAATTAAGCCAATTTGTATATAGCTGATTCGTTATGGAGGCTAGGGTTCGTGCAGATTTCCAAGGGTTTGCGACGTTCAGTAATGAGAACCAATGAGGTAATAACAATACATTAATACAAGATTGTACTCTATAACATATGAAATATCTGAAGAGTCAATTTGGGAAATAGAGACCCTATAAACACTTTCTCGTGGTGCCCCAACTTCCTAGTTAATTAAAGTTTACATGATTAGTTTAATCACATAATAATAATTATACATAGAGAATTGATTTGATAAAATAACAGCCTTTCCATTTAATGATAGTCACAGACACGACACCACTAAAGAGTGTAGATGATGAAATCCACTAAAACATGACATCAGTCAGTCTTCCAGTTTGACATTACCAATGATCACTGTCTGTGAAGCTGTATTGTCAGAATCCCTGATGGTTACAGACAGAGTATGGGAGCAGCAGCACGTGTTTCTGATCCTCATCACAACTGATGGCCTGGAGAGACGCATGTGTTGTATACAGATGGTTATTAGAACAGAGACCTGTGACAGGAACGAAGCAGAACAGAGACATGGCCCTTGGTAATACAGTCAGCTCATTACAGTTCGTTTTTTGTTGTTGAGCGGATGTAGACTGCAAGAAGCCCAAACATATATAATATTTGACTAAAACAATCATTTCAAACCTTGCTTACATTTGTATATAGAGCCATAGCTGAACAGAACTCTTTACCAATCCATATTTCTCAGGAAAAAAAGTAAATCCATCCCAAATAAAATAACATCTAATGTGATAGACCATATGACTGGACAGGAAATAGAAAGCATCAACTGAATGTTAAATGTGTTTCCTGTCAGGTATTTGAATTGTCTGTATGGTCTACTTGTTGAATGTTTGTGAAGTCTTGATTTGTAATGTCTTATTAATTGGTGTTGGACCCCAGGATGATTAGCTAGCGTTACAACGTTAGCTAATGGAGATCCTAATAAAAAATACAAATACAATCACATATACAGGTATAGTATAGCTGTTCTAAGGAGGAGAGTTACCGGAGAATAGAGGAATGGCGACGATATGAGAGTACACGGCTAGCACGGAAGCCCGAGAGGCAGCCCCAATCATTTTTTTGGGGGGGTGCACACGAGGAGATTGGCTGAGTCAGCTCCTCGCATTTGCCGGGCTAGAATGGGCATCCAGCCAGGACGTATTGAGCCAGCTCTATGTTCTTGATCTCCAATGCCTCTACACGGTCCAGTGTATCCTGTGCCTCCTTCGCGCACTCGCCCTGAGGTGCGTGTCCCCAGCCCGGTACCACCAGTGCCGGCACCACGCGCCAGGCCTACAGTGCGCCTCGGCAGTCCAGAGCGTCCGGCGACAGTACCCAGCCCGGGGCCTCCAGCGACGGGCCACAGCCCGGGGCCTCCAGCGACGGGCCACAGCCCGGATCCGCAGTACAGAGCTTCCGACGATGATCCACGGGTCTGTGCTACAAGAGCGGACTCAGAGTAAAGAATGGGGGGCGGCGTCCAGAACCAGAGCCGCCACCGAGGTGAGATGCCCACCCAGACCCCCCATATAGGTTTAGGTTTGCGGCCAGGAGTCCACACCTTTGGGGGGGGGGGGGGGGGGGGGTACTGTCACGCCTTGACCTTAGTTATCTTTGTTTTCTTTATTATTTTGGTTTAGGTCAGGGTGTGAAGAGGCTGGTATATGTGTTTTTGTTTTGTCTTGGGTTTTTTGTATATCTATGGGGTGTTGGTATTGTCTAGGTAAATGTAGGTCTATGGTGGCCTGAATTGGTACCCAATCAGAGACGGCTGTTTATCGGGATACTATTTAGGTTGCCATTTTCCATTTTGGTTTTGTGGGTTATTGTCTATGGTTAGTTGCATGTCAGCACTCGTTATGTATAGCTTCACGTTCGTTTAGTTTTTTTGCATAGTTTGTTCAGTGTTCTCTTTCATTAAAGAAGAATGTATTCATATCACGCTGCACCTTGGTCTCCTCGTTATGACGAACGTGACAATGAATGGTCACCGAATGGCTTGATGTGTATGAAAACTGTGTAAACCACATGCCCGTCTCAGTCACCAGATCTCAACCCAATTGAACACTAATGGGAGATTCTGGAGCGGTGCCAGAAACAGCGTTTTCTACCACGATCAACAAAACACCAAATTATGGAATTTCTCGTGGAAGAATGGTGTCACATCCCTCCAGAAGAGTTCCAGAATCTATGCCAAGGTGCATTGAAGCTGTTCTGGCTTGTGGTGGCCCAACACCCTATTAAGACACTTTATGATGGTATTTCCTTTATTTTGCCAGCTACCTGAATCTCTCTATTACACGTGAGAATACAATGGAACAGATTCTCAAAATTAAAATCACTGATTTGCTGGTGTTTTTACAGTCCTTATGTCCAACAATAAAATAAAATAAATTTGGCCCTCGAGCCGCCATTTGAGGAACCCTGCCCTAGATGATTTGCCGAGCTCACACCCCAGCCTACCAGACACCACTGAGTATACTGTGTTTTTGTCTTTATGTCTGTATGAGTAATACAGTAAGTGTTTCTGTGTGTGTCTCTATGTGGCTGTGTTCTGTGGGTGATGAATACAGGGCATTCGGAAAGTATTCAGACCCCTTGACCTTTTCCACATTCTGTTACGTTACATCCTTATTCTAAGTAGCCACCATTTTGCCTTGATGACAGCTTTGCACACTCTTGGCATTCTCTCAACCAGCTTCACCTGAAATGATTTTCCAACAGTCTTGAAGGAGTTCCCACATATGCTGAGCACTTGGTGGCTGCTTTTCCTTCACTCTGCGGTCCAACTCATCCCAAACCATCTCAATTGGGTTGAGGTCAGGTGATTGTGGAGGTCAGGTCATCTTAGGCAGCACTCCATCACTCTCCTTCTTGGTCAACTAGCCCTTACACAGCCTGGAGATGTGTTTTGGGTCATTGTCCTGTTGACAAACAAATGATAGTCCCATTAAGCGCAAACCAGATGGGATGGCGCATTGCTGCAAAATGCTGTGATAGCCATGCTGGGTCTGTGCCTTGAATTCCAAATAAATCATGACAGCAAAGCACCCCACACCATTACACCTCCTCCTCCATGCTTCACGGTGGGAACCACATGTGGAGATCATCCATTTACCTTCTCTGAGTCTTAAAAAGCTACAGCAGTTGGAACCAAAAATCACAAATTTTGACTCATCAGACCAAAGGACAGATTTCCACCTGTCTAATGTCCATTGCTCATGTTTCTTGGTCAAGCAAATCTCTTTTTATTGCTGTCCTTTAGTAGTGGTTTCTTTGCAGCAATTTGACCATCTCCTTTGAACAGTTGATGTTGAGATGTGTCTGTTACTTAAACTCTGTGAAGCATTTATTTGGGGTGAAATTTCTGAGGCTGGTAACTATAATGAACTTATCCTCTGCAGCATATGTAACTCCAGGTCTTCCTTTCCTGTGGTTCTCTTCATGAGAGCCAGTTCAATCACAGCTCAATGGTTTTTGCAAATTCACTTGAAGAAACTTTCAAAGTTCTTGAAATGTTCTGGATTGACTGACCTTCATGTCTTAAAGTAATGATGGACTGTCATTTCTCTTTGCTTATTTGAGTTGTTCTTGCCATAATATGGACTTGGTCTTTTACCAAATATGGCTATCTTCTGTATACCACCCCTAACTTGTCACAACACAACTGCTCAAACGCATTAAGAAGGAAAGAAATTCCACAAATTAACTTTTAACAAGGCACATTTGTTAATTTAAATGCATTCCAGGTGGCTACCTCGTGAAGCTGGTTGAGAGAATACCAAGAGTGTGCAAAGCTGAAATCAAAGCAAAGGGTGGCTACTTTGAAGAATCTCAAATATAAAATATATTTTGATTTGTTTAACACTTTTTGGTTACTACATGATTCAATATGTGTTATATCATAGTTGTGTTCACTATTATTCTACAATGTAGAAAATAGTAAAAATTAAGAAACTTTTCACTGGTACTGTAAGTATTCAGACCCTTTACTCAGTACTTTGTTAAAGCACCTTTGGCAGTGATTACAGCCTTGAGTATGACACTACAAACTTGGCACACGTTCATTTAGAGAGTTTCTCACATTCTTCTCTGGAGATCCTCTCAAGCTCTGTCAGGTTGGATGGGGAGTGTTGCTGCACAGCTATTTTCAGGTCACTCCAGAGATGTTCAATAGGTTTCAAGTCTGGGCTCTGGCTGGGCCACTCAAGGACATTCAGAGACTTGTCCCGAAGCCACTCCTGTGTTGTCTTGCCTGTGTGCTTAGGTTCGTTGTCCTGTTAGAAGGTGAACCTTCGCACCAGTCTAAAGTCCTGAGCGCTCTGAAGCAGGTTTTCATCAAGGATCCCTCTGTACTTTGCTCCGTTGATCTTTCCCTCGATCCTGACTAGTCCCCCAGTTCCTGCCGGTGAAAACATTCCCACAGTATGATGCTGCCACCACCATGCTTCACCGTAAGGATGGTGCCAGGTTTCCTCCAGACGTGACGCTTGACATTCAGGCCAAAGAGTTCAATCTTGGTTTCATCAGACCAGAGAATCTTGTTTCTCATGGTCTGAGAGTCTTTAGGTGCCTTTTGGCTGTCATGTGCCTTTTACTGAGCAGTGGCTTCCATCTGGCCACTCTACCATAAAGGCCTGATTGGTGGAGTGCTGCAGAGATGGTTGTCCTTCAAGAAGGTTCTCCCATCTCCATAGAGGAACTCTGGAGCTCTGTTAGAGTGGCCATCGGGTTCTTGGTCACTTCCCTGACCAAGGCCCTTCTCCCCTGATTGCTCAGTTTGGCCAGGCGGCCAGCTCTAGGAAGAGTCTTGGTGGTTCCAAACTTCTTCCATTTTAGAATGATGGAGGCCACTGTTTTCTTGGGGACCTTCAATGCTGCAGAAATGTTTTGGTACCCTTCCCCAGATCTGTGCCTCGACGCAATCCTGTCTCGGAGCTCAACAGACAATTCCTTCGACCTCATGGCTTGGTTTTTGCTCAGACATGCACTGTCAACTGTGGAATCATATATAAACAGATGTGTGCCTTTCCAAATCATGTCCAATCAATTTAATTTATAACAGGTGGACTCCAATAAGTTGTAAAAACATCTCAAGGATGATCAATGGAAACAGGATGCACTAGAGCTCAATTTCAAGTATCATGGCAAAGGGTCTGAATACTTATGTAAATAAGTTATGTTTTTTCTTTTTAATACATTTGTAAAAATTCTAAAAACCCGTTTTCGCTTTGTCATTATGGGGTATTGCTTGATGAGGAAATGTTTATTTGATCAATTTTAGAATAAGGCTGTAATGTAACAAACTGTGGAGAAAGTCAAGGGGTCTGAATACTTTCCGAATGCACTGTATGTTAGTGGCTTGTGTGCTCTCATAGATTTAAGTTTAGCTCATAGAGAATGGTGTCCTAGTGTATTAGTGCCAGGTTTGCACTGTCCTTTGACATGAGGGGCAATGGCTCACACACAGACTCTTCTCCACCCAAACAAAATAGTTGAGTGACAGTTTTTTAATTAGCTGTGAGCGCAGTATGGAGCAGTGTTGTTCTTCTGGCTGCTGATTTAATTCATAAGGAAAGGCTATTACACAGGATTATGACCTAATCCCTTCAATGCTGCATTTTATACAATGCGTCTTACATCACTTCCTGTGGCCAGCCCCTCCACAACAAGCTAATTCCTGCTGCATCCAATCAGAGACTTGATTCCAGCAGACAATTGGATCCTCTCTCAAACCTGTTTTTGTGAGTGCATTGTTGTTGTGAGTGTAATCTTTAAAGCTTCATTTTGAGAATGGCCCTTTGAAGAGCTGTCAACCACATGACAGGATTCTAACCATTTTACAAGCTCTCTAATGCAGCCTGCAACAGATTACCTCTTATTTCTGTCACTTACCGGGAGGATGCTTGATTTTAGACTGGAAGACAGTGGACACACTGTGTCCAGAGTGGAGCTAAAGCTTGAGAATATATATTAAAGAATAGAACCTAAAGAACCTTGAAAATGAACGAATGGGTGTTTGTTTTGCAGTGAATATTACCAGACTAAGGTCTGTCTGTAGATAAAACTGTTAGCATCCTTATCCCTACTAATGCTACAAAGAATGTCATTACAAAGCAAAAATATCTCCTAATCTATGTCTTTGGTTAGGGCTATCCACACACACAAACCTACTTGGATCCTAATAGCTGTCCTCTCTCTGGTGGCTCTACTACTGGGGAGGTTTCCAGAGTCAGGGTGGTGTGGGTTCACTCGGAGGAGGTGTACTCAGAGCCGTGGAGTAAGCAGGCCATTGCTTAGTAAAAGAGAGACTACCATGGCTGACCCCATTCATTTTATTACACAGGAGGTCTCTCTGGAATCCGACAGCATTGAATCACGCAGGCCTGATCAATAATCTCAATTCAGGCTCATGAATACCATTAGCCCACTCCCCAAGCCCTACATAAGTCTCTACCCCCAAAGATCTACCCATATTTAATTTCAACCAGGGCTGCTTTTAAATCAACTGCAACTTAATTATGTTAAGTACCTAGCAGGATCCATAGCAACAGACCAGTTCAGCGACCCCCTCCATGGTCAGAGACTGATGGTGGATGACAGGTAATTCACTTTAATCTGATCAGAGATGGAAATGAGAGGGAGTGAAGGCCTGTATGACACAGTGGTGCTGCTACTATATCTGTGACAGCATACAGCCAGCAGCAGCCCTAGTGATGAGGGCTAAAAACAGCCATTGACAGCTAGCTAGCTCTCTCCCTGCTGGGCTGTTGAAGGAAGCAGCATCTGCCTGACTGCAGCTCACATCTATTCCCAGGACAGACAGCACCACACCACAGGCAGTGTTACCCACACCCACAACACTGTCACCGGTGTCACCTCAGCAGGCAACACCCACCTATCTCCTGGGGCCTTTAAAACGGAGACTGCTCCTCTGTCTGACTGCAGTCAACACAAAGCTTTCTCCATTTAACAACCTTAACCAACTTTCAAAGGTTTAGGTGTTCTAGCTTTTGGGTATCGATATATCCCTGCAGCACACACAGAAGCATGACACACGTGAGTGGAAAGCTAGTCTCTTTTAGTAACACTGTATTGACGCCATGCCTGGTTTCGATGCCTCCGACTGGTATGAGAGGCTAGTGGCAAGATGAGCACCAGTAAAATCATTTCAAAGACTCTGTTGATGTAGAGGATAATACATTCATGAAATATTGAGTGTTTTTGTCCTGAATTGAATGTCCATTGGGTGCGTAAAACCCACAAATTCAGATAAACAAAAAGGTGTAGTGGGTTCGCACTCAAAAAGATGTTGCATTAAGCTTACTTCATTGTTACATTTTTGAAAATTATTTTCACTGCATCCAGGATAGCGTGCATGCCGAAATGCTTTATGCAATATATTTTTGAGTGCGAACCCTCTACATTTATTTGTTTATCTGAAAAATAGTTTTTACCAGATGTTTTTCCAGATAGTTATGAGATTTTTGCTGCACCTTGACTCAAGTTGGTAGAAGCGCTGTGTACTCCCCTCCTTACCGAAGTTTCTTGTAGTTTTCATTGGGATTTAGGCTGTCATGGCAATGCCTCCCTCATTAGTTAGGATTGAGTGATTTGACTGAAAGCTGTAGTAAATCCATCTTCTTAGGGGAGTCTAATCAACAGTATTACCTGCTGTTGCTCAGCTCCGTCAATCCAACCGGGCCATGAATAGAGTTGAATCAATAGCCCTGTTTATACCTGGTGCTAATTATGTGTCCTTTGTCCGGGAACTTGTCCACATTCGGATTGTGCCCATATATTTAGACAGGTGTAGACAATTAAAAGACCCATTGTGATCTGATTGTGATCAAATTTTATAAGTGTAAACGGACAAGATCAGGACAATATCAGGATGAGGTAGGATGATAGCCCTGTTTATACCTTGTTCTAATGACAGCTTCTCCCATACTTCCATCACTCTCTACAAAGTGCATGTGGCCCTCAATGAACCTTTACCTCCTCCAGCCTCCCAGTCATGCTGTAATTCTTCCTCTTTTTCTCTGTTCTTAACCCATCAGCCACATACTGTATGCTATCAAAACGGATTGTGTGTTACCTAAGATATCAAATCTGTTTCAACAGCCTGTAGTTACTTATCAATATTGACAGGAGGGTTGCGTAAGGTGTATGCCGCCCCAGCTCAATCATTCTAAATTATTCAGTGTTTAAGAGGGGAACGTTACACTTTAATTTCGATGACTTAGCATATATTGATGTGTGAGCGAGAGAGAGATGGAGACATGAGATGGAGACATGGGGGAAGAGATTGAAGCAGAGTGTATGCATGTGCATGTATGCATACCATATGAGAACATAGTTGTACCCTCTCCAGAAATGAACACAGCAGACTGAGACATCCAGTGTTGAGTCCCAGTGGTCCACAGACAGACAGACAGACCGACAGACAGACAGGTCCACAGACGGACAGTTATCTACACTCACCCGGTTGAGCTGCTCCAGCAGGCGGTGGTTTTGCTCTGACAGCTCCCTGATGGCCGTGGACTTGTCACGGTCGGCTTCTCTCAGCTGGACCTGATGGCGCTCCAGCTCTCCCTGCAGCTGCTGGACGTCTGTCTCCAGCTCCGCCACACGGTCCCCCCACTCCCCCTCCTTGTTCTCCAGCCGCCGCCGCAGCTCGTGCTTCTCCTGCTCCAGGTGCTGTGGGTGAGGGGAGACAAGGGACAGGTTTAGATATGATGCTGGACTGGAGGGACCAGGTTAGGCCTGAGACTAGTAGTAGTAATAGACATTGGATTTTGAAAGGATGGCACAAAGCTTCAGCTTTTTTTCTATCCATCGCTTGATAAGGCTGAGGCAGGGGGTGAGGGGATTAGGGTGGGCTTTTAATGAGAGCACAAGGGGGTCAGAGTATGGGAGGTTGGGATGGGTGGCATGGCTGGTCACAGGGCATGCTGGGTGATCAGTCCTGAACAAAGAGGCCTCATCAGGAGTAAAAAACGGTTGGAAAAACAAAGTTGGTAAAAGGATAAGGAACAATATTAACTGCCCCTAAAAAGCCTGGAAATAGCTTGATGAATATTGTGCACTGGGTCATAGCATAGTACTGTGTTGTTAGAGATCAGTTTTGTGAGCAGATGTATCCTACAGTAGATACAATAGGCCATGCCCATGCGACATTCCCAGGGGATTAGACTTGTTCCAGTCCAGGCCAAGTGCAGTGGTGTGAGAGGGTTAATATAAGAAGGACAAAAGCTCTGCTGTCAGCATGAAAAATGCAAGAGACATCTATGGGATTTGAGGGCTTTAGTGACACTGCAAGATGTTGTGAACTCCTCCTCTCTAACTGTTGCAGTGCTGTCTGTGTGAGACAGCCAAATCATTGAAATAAAAAGTCTTTGTAGGAATTGAGTGACCTCCGTCTGCTTTAAGAGTACTGTTTCGCTCCCCGAATCTGATTTCATGAAAGAGGCATTAGACTGTTATGACACTGTGTGGAGGTGTTTGTAGCTGTACTGTAAGCTGTAGACAGTCTGAAAACACTGTCAGGACAGTTGTTTAAAGAGTGAAGTCTGCTCAACAGCATTACCAATAATGTGGGACAGTCTTAATCAGTTCAACGTGTTTACATACACTGCTTAACTCCACATTAATTGAATAATGATGGCCAAAACAACTGTGAATTGAAAAACGAATCTGGCATGATGGTAGCCTACAGTATTTGTCAGTGTGTGTTTGTACTACTAGCTTCTTACCTCAAGTTTATCGTTAAGATCTTTGTTCATTTTCTCATATTGCTTAGTCAGGTCTTGGTTTCGCTCTAGCAGTGCCTTGCCGAGTTTAGCAGCTAAAACCAAGTCCCTCTCCTTTTGACGGAAGAGCAACAAAAAGTCTGTATTCTGTCCCATTACAGGCGTCTCCAATTCGGATAACTCTTCCTCCTCCTCCTCGTCCTGCTCCCCGGTAAGCATGGCTAATTCTTCTTCCAACGCCATCCCGAGGCCTCCAGAGTCGGTATGTAGCAGCGAGTGGCCCTGAAATCCTCCCGTTTCTTGTGGGGTTTTGTTGCCCTGATCTAGCAGGTGCGCCATGCAGTCGCTGTCCAGTTCGGGTGGTGCTGAAATCGCGGCGGTAGATGTGTGCAAATCTAGGCAGAAAACTGACATCGCCGCCCGGCGGACAAAAATAAAAGAGATTAACCAATTGATTTATTCCGACTGAACCCGCTCTGTTACTGGGTCGGGATGACCGGATCCTCTTTTTGTAGATAATATCTCCATAGATACGGTTCCTTGGTATCAAAATCACGGCAATTGCTAACTTGTCTGACTAAAATGTCCCTCACACTCGGAAGACCTTACACACCAAGCTCTCCCTTTAATCATGCAAACAGTGCCGCCTCCTCTGCAGCTGAGTTGAAAACAAGCCTCTTGATGTCTGTTGCTGGCTATCTTGTATGTAAAGATTGTCGGTCCAGCGTGCTTTGTCCCCCGCGTTAACCGCCCTGACGAACTCTCCACAGCGGTCGGTCTGTCCACCCCGTTGCGGCGGGGTCCCAGTACCCCATAATAGTTGGCCCCTTTACACCCGAGGCATTTTGCAGAAGCTATAAGGCCCGTGCCAGATATCCAAAATACCCACTCGAGCAGAGCACGAGCCCGATGGCGCCACCTTCTTCCCTCCCTGGAATGCGCGCCCCACGTTGCTGACGTCAACAGCAAACTATTACAAATATCCACCCATTGGCTGAGGATGATAACGCCATATTTTGTTATTTTACATACAGCATAGGAATGGGGTACGTTTAAATAGGCCGCCAGGCATGGATTAAGCAGCTGCCTTCAATCATCCATATTCATGTAATGCTCTTTCTCTTATATACGAGATAAATGTATAAAAACAATCGTTGCTTCAAGATTTTTCAGTACAGTAGCTTCGCATCATCATCATCATCATCATCATCAATACCATAATCGCCATCATCATCATCATCATCATCACCACAGTGATGATATTAGTGTGTTAGTCTGTTCTTTGACTATGATTTGAATATGGATTTGACTATATTTTTGTTATAGGTTGACAACATGAATATGAGTTGCTAGATGTTAGAATAACACAGTGTTCATTCTAATTAACTTAATCATTATGACACACTCCTCACTATTGTCATTGGTTGCACTAATTGCACTGTTTATCTGCATAAACTGGTTCAAGCATTCATGACATTACCCTGAAGAAGGCACAGTGATGCCGAATCGTTGGTGATTTACCCAATAAATTACTGGGAGTTTAAATATAGAGTGTGCGACTCTCTTTATTTTTAAAGCTTATAGTTTATTTGCCATTAGTCAGCCACCCTACATAAAATAATTTTTCTGGGTGTTTTCTCATGTTTTTTATTCTACTTGGAGCTGTAAACATAAAACTGCATCCTCTCCAGGATTGCTTTGTACACTGAGTGTACAAAACATTAGGAACACCTGCTCTTCCCATGACATAGACAGACCAGGTGAATCCAGGTGAAAGCTATGATCCCTTATTGATGTCTCTTGTTAAATCCACTTCAATCAGTGTAGATGAAGGGGAGGAGACAGGTTAAAGAAGGATGTTTAAGCCTTGAGACAGTTGAGACATGGATTGTGTATGTGTGCAATTCAGATGGTGAATAAGGCAAGACCAAATATTTAAGTGCCTTTGAACGGGATATGTTAGTAGGTCCCAGGCACACTGGTTTGAGTGTGTCAAGAACTGTAACGCTTTTTCATCCTCAACAATTTCCCGTGGGTATCAAGACTGTGGGAAGCATTGGAGTCAGTATGGGCCAGCATCCCTGTGGAACGCTTTCGACACCTTGTAGAGTCCCTGCCCCGACAAATTTTGAGGGCAAAAGGGGCTGCAACTCAATATTAGGAAGGTGTTCCTAATGTTTTTTACACTCAATATATATGGTGCAGGTTGACTTTTATTGTTAATAATCTTGTCCTGAAGACAGAGTGGTTTCCTCTAGATGGCCCAGTCGCAAAGTCATAATTGGCCACATTATAAAAAATGTATGAAAACAAAATAAGCTTTTTGGTCTTAAGGTTAGGCATATGGTTAGTACTGTGATTATGTTTATAATCAGATGTTATAACTTTGTGGATAGGCCAGCTGATGACCACTCTGCATAGCTGCCTCCAGGACAAGATTCATCACAATAAATGCAAACCTGTGTATATGGCAGTGTAATGGCGCCCTCTGTGTAGAAGACATGGTATCTCCATCACAGACTCAGCTCACTGGTTAGTATTTTATTTATTTTAATTGAACCTTTATTTAACTAGGTGATTGTGATACAGCCTGGAATCTAACCAGGGTCTGTAGTAATGCCTCTAGCACTGAGATGCAGTGCCTTAGTCCGCTGCGCCATTTGGGAGCCCCGGAGTTCAGTAAGTAGCCAGCCTCCTTTCCCTACCTACAGTATTTATTACTTGCCAATGTCTTAAACATATGAACAGGCACACGCACAAATGCACGCACACACACACCACACACACACAAACACACACGCGTGTGCACGCACACACGCACACACGCTGTAAATTAGAGAAAAGGTATACCATTACAATGAATAACCGTACGAAATAGACAGTAGTAATAGGTACATTAAATATGCATTAAATATGCTACACTAACAGTCTCTGACTGTCTGGCACTAAGAAACTCTGGTGTGAGAGGAATACACAATGCATGGTGGGAATAGAGCTGTGGCTCCTTGTTACGGTTTTTGCTGATTTGCTTACACACTGAAGGTGAATGCTTAGACCAAAGCATCCAAACCTTAACTTTTGTAACCATGCCTTGAACAAAGTCCCCAAAAGTACAAACACATTTTCTGCTTTGCAATTCTGCAACACACTTTGCACTTTGTTTGCATTTCTGTAAAACACTTGCAAAACACTACACACTGTTTCTTACATTAGACACTTCATTCAAGAATGAAATCTCTTGCAATCATTGGGAAAACACTTTTATTCAGAATGCAAAACATACTAGATATTGACAACACCCACACACACGTGAAAACATTCATACAGTAATATAACACCAATTAGTCTGAGCCTTAGCACTGCAAATAGACCTCAGGTAAGCTCACCTCTTTTGTGATAACTTTGCAAACATGGAGGCAGTGAGAGCGAGAGGAAGAGGTAGAGGAAGAGGAAGAGAGAGAGAGAAGGAGTAGGATGAGGACGAGGACAAGAACAAAGAAGGGGACCAGGCAATAGACTGAGACATATTTCCGATGACATTAGGGACACTTTGGTGGACCATGTCATAAATCATGGCCTGACGATGAGGGAGGCAGAGCGTCCAGCCCAACCTGAGTCGCTACACGGTAGCATCCATAATACAGACATTTTAGACTGGAGAACAGGTATGTCTTCAACTTTCTACACTAGACTGTACCTATAATTGTTGCACATCATTCTGCATCACAGTACAATACAGTGTAGTCCTACAATATTAGGTCTATGCTCCTCAGTGAAAAAAAAAGGTACAGTGCCGTGAAGTACATGTAATACAGTTGTGATGTTACAGTGTACAGTATGACAGTACAGTATGTAAAAAATAACCTAACCAATTACATAATATTATTGCATTTTCTAGAGAACTGCCAGACGACCTCCTGAGGGTGGAAGGCCACGTCCGTTCACCATGAACAGGAACTGGCCATTATCAACCTAGTGTTGGCAAACACCACCATCCGCCTACATCAACTACGAGAGCAAATCATCGCAGATCACACAACATTCCATAATATCAAATCAATTCAATTGTATTTATATATCCCTTCTTACTTCAGCTGATATCTCAAAGTGCTGTACAGAAACCCAGCCTGAAACCCCAAACAGCAAGCAATGCAGGTGTAGAAGCACGGTGGCTAGGAAAAACTCCTTAGAAAGGTCAAAACCTAGGAAGAAACCTAGAGAGGAACCAGGCTATAAGGGGTGGCCAGTCCTCTTCTGGCTGTGCTGGGTGGAGATTAAAACAGAACATGGCCAAGATGTTCAAATGTTCATAAATGACCAGCAGGGTCAAATAATAATAATCACAATGGTTGTAGAGGGTGCAACAGGTCAGCACCTTAGGAGTAAATGTCAGTTGGCTTTTCATAGCCGATCATTAGGAGTATCTCTACCGCTCCTGCTGTCTCTCGAGAGTGAGAAAACAGCAGGTCTGGGACAGGTAGCACGTAATATCAACTGTGTCAGTATGTCGACACTCTGCCGCGTCTTGCGCCAACATCAACTTACGATGAAGCAGCTGTCCAGGGTTCCATTTGAGAGGAGCAGCGCTAGAATCAAAGACCTTCGCTATGACTACGTACAAGGGGTCTGTCGGGGCACCTGCCTTGACTGTGGCTTGCAGTTTTGACTGAATGTGTCTGACCCAACCCACCCCCCACCCCCATCCTGGTGTGTAAATGTAGACATTGTAGTCCTGTGTTTTGAGTTACTCCATATTCACGGTACAGTGTATGCATTTTCTGTTACAGAGAGTCCTGGACTTTGACGTAGCTGCACAGCCTCATGAGTTCATTTTCATTGATGAAGCTGGATTCAATCTAGCTAAAACCAGGCGTCTGGACCGAAATGTTATTGGACAATGAGCCGTTGTGAATGTCCCTGGGCAACGCCGGGAAAATATCATCTTGTGCGCCGGCATTAGTCTGCAAGGAGTTTTCCATCAACATGCCACCCTAGGTCCCTACAATACTACAGACATAATCATATTTCTGGATGCACTATATAATGCAGTTGTACAGGACGGACCAGAGCAGACCAGGTTTGTTGTCATCTGGGATAATGTTAGTTTCCACCGGGCTGCTCTGATCAGGGACTGGTTCACCAACCACAATAACTTCACAGTTGTATACTTGCCCCCTTACTCCCCATTTCTCAATCCGATTGGGGAATTATTTTCAGCTTGGCATTGGAAAGTGTATAACCACCAACCACATGACCGCCTGCCTCTTCTGAAAGCAATGGAAGAGGCATGCGGAGACATTGAGGTGGGGTCAGTCCAGGGTTGCAAGGCGATATTTTCCCCATTGCCTAGCCAGGGATGACATTGCTTGTGATGTGGATGAGGGGATGTGTCCAGACCCTAACAGAACACGGGATCCATAAACCATCCACCCCTATCCCTTACAGTCCCTTACAATCCCTTACAGTCCCTTACAATCCCTTACAGTCCCTTACAATCCCTTACAGTCCCTTACAATACTATTTTTTGTTTACCACTGCACTGTAAGTTTTTTTGTTGTCAGCCTGCAATGGCAAAAAAATAAGCTGTACACAGCAGTGTTTTGTATAAAGTACATCAGTGTGTTGTTGCTGGTTTGAAAGAGTAATTCAAATGGTGTATCATTTTTGTTGCAAAAATGCAATTTTGAAAAAGGATTGTTAGGTTTTGATTGCAGAGTTTCATTTTGACATAGAAGTGAGATGTTTATCTCCAAGTGATGTGTCTTATTTGGGTTGTGTGTAGAGTTTTGACACAATGAGTCAAATTCCACAACAAGTGTGTGAGCAATCGCAAAAAAACTGCAATAGCAGTGGTATAAAGTACTTAACTCGTTTTTTTGGGGATCTGCACTTCGCTTTACTATTTATATTTGACCACTTTTACTTCCCTACATTCCTAAAGAAAAAGTACTTTTTACTCCATACATTTTCCTTGTCACCCAAAAGTACTCGTTACATTTTGAATGCTTAGCAGGACAGGACAATTGTCAAATTCACGCACTTATCAAGACATCATCCCTACTGCCTCTGATCTGGCGGACTCACAAAACACACATAAATGATGTAATAAATGTGTAAATTATGTTTGAGCGTTCCCCTGGCTATCCGTAAAAAAAACAAAAAAACAAGAACATGGTGCCGTCTGGGTTGCTTAATATAAGGAATTCGAAATGATTTATACTTTACTTTTGATACTTAAGTATATTTTAGCAATTACATTTACTTTTAAAACTCAAGTACATTTAAAATCAAATACTTTTAGACTTTTACTCAAGTAGTATTTTACTTAGTGACTTTTACTTTGACTCAAGTATGACATTTGGGTACTTTTTCCACCACTGGTTAACAGTAAATATTTTCTACTAGGTGAGAAGAGAACACTTATGTAACATCTGCCTTAGTCATACAGCAGACCTGCTCTGGTCTGACACTATGTCTGCCTGTCAGTGTGCTGCCTGTTCGCTGCATTTCAGCCAATGCAAGGGCGATCTTCCAGGCTCCAGTTATGTAAGAGTCACTTTTGATGAAGAGGCACTCACCTCCAGACTGCAGCAGTGTTCCTCTTTAAGAACTCTACCCTTACATAAACCATCACGTGTTATAGCCAGTAATGTCATTTCATTTTTGTACCAATGGAGGGCAATATTTAATCACTGGTATTTTCTCTAGGAGAGCCTCAGCATGTTCTGCACACATTGGTCACCACTCTCCCAGACTAACCATCTTAGTCCTACAGCCTTCTTACAGTCTTCCAGCCGTATTGAGCTTTGCATAGAGCTTTCATGCAACTTTTGTCCTCCTGATGTCCCTGAAATTCAGCATGTCTTGAAAGAAGTCTGTGACACGTTGTTATAAAGGTGAGTGGAATATAAGATTTAATTGATTGTGCTTTGTGGAGTGTCATTTTCACTGGATTAAGAATTCCCCTCTGTACTCTAGCAACAGATGAATCCAGTCTGAATGATCATTTATACAAGCTCAGTGAATTGTGATGAAACTCTCATTATTCTCCCTCCTTCGATATTAAGCTGTGATTGGCCTAAGGTATGTACAATACCTTGTTGCTAGGTAACATCAGCAAAAAGCCTCTGCAAAAGCCTCTACCCATCCTCATATTCTCTCAACGAAACCAGAACCAATTTCATACTGATGTGTTTTGGAGAGGAGTGTAATCCAAGATCTGCCGACAAAATGTTGACAATTGTCCTAACCTAATTAGCTAACTTTATTATACTGTACACCATTGCATGCATTGATCTCTATTAAATGGCACAAAATTGCATACTTTTACAGAAAATTATGTGATGTGTTTGAATTGTAACAGTTTGTAACAGTTTTTTGTGTTTGGTCAGGTTGAATGGTCTTTTAGAGAGACGTCATCAGGAGGCAGATTGTCAGGTTTTAGCTGCAGTTAGCTCAGATGGAAGTGGAGATACAGCAGTAAGGCTATTGATCATGTCCTTCTGGCAACACACTGCATTACGCAATGCTTTTGAGCCAAAAGCGGGTTCTATTTCTAAATCCTAACAATTAGTTGCACTTCAAAGGATATCAAGAGATGTTTAGAGAACACTGATTGGTTCTGCAGGTCTATGTATACAATGCACGCACAAACATCAAATGGCATAGCATGGTATTCCTTAGGGGATAGTACTGTGCAGTATTTTGGTTTTCAGCCTGGTCCAAAGACAAATGTACTGTTTTCATAGACCTAGAGCATGACCTCATGCTGTAATAGCAGAAGTCTTCTCCGAGAAATCAGTAATTGAGGATTCTTACTGGATTTGATTTCTTGCAGGCCCAGATTTCTGTTCAGATTGAGACGGCTGGTTGTCTGAATCACTGGGAGTCTGAAACAATTATATTCTCAGCTCATAAGACAAAGCATGCCTCCAATGTTTTTCTTTCATCTGAGCTGAGTAAACACTCAACAGAAACAAAGTCAAAGTCATTGTTGTGGTTTGTTTGCTGGTCCATTTTCCCCACTCATGCGCGATGCAAGTTTATAGCCTGCTTATTGCCTGCTATGCTCCACATCCAATTTGATTTGAAAAGTTCATTTCAAACAATTCTACACTTTAAGATCTAAAATCAGTGAATGATTGCATACACTCATAACAGCAATAGTAGCCCGGAATATGAATGCCGAGTTGTGTTCTGGTGGTTGACAGGGCCATAACAACCATTGATTGGTTACTTGAACTTGCCAAGCTGTTTCATATCTCTACTGCTGTGATGGAGTTTTGCTTACCAGGACAGGTCCTGCCGTCTGCTCCCAAGCAGGGACCTCAGCGGCCCCAGTGTGATGTGTGTGTGTGTGTGTGTGTGTGTGTGTGTGTGTGTGTGTGTGTGTGTGTGTGTGTGTGTGTGTGTGTGTGTGTGTGTGTGTGTGTGTGTGTGTGTGTGTGTGTGTGTGTGTGTGTGTGTGTGTGTGCGTGCTTCTGCTCACATGTGCGTGTATGTGTCCGTTTGGCTAAACTCAGCATTGATACAATGACAGAAAGGCCAACCAGCCTGACTAATAATAAGATTTTTTTTTGTGATGGATTTGCTTCCTCACTGACTTCTCTAGAGTTACTAATACAGCTTCTCTAGAATGACTAATATAGCTTCTCTAGAATGACTAATACAGCTTCTCTAGAATGACTAATACAGCTTCTCTAGAATGACTAATACAGCTTCTCTAGAATGACTAATACAGCTTCTCTAGAATGACTAATACAGCTTCTCTAGAATGACTAATACTGCTGAAACGCATGTCTAAACAGCTTGGCATTGAAGTGTATTCATGTGTTTATCATTGGAGTTGATTTGGAGCAGCTGTGGACAGGTGTAGCTTGAACTTGTTTTTATTGCATAGAAGCAGTCTTATCAGTTACAGGACCACTGTGCCGTCCACTAAATTGGACATTTGATAGCAGTGCAGTGTGATAGGAGAGACTGCGATAGGTAACCAACCGATCACTGTGTTTGATGTCTGAGAAGAGCTGGGGTCTCTGTGGAGGGGTTGTTACTGAGATGCATGTGTTATGCAGGAGAGAACACAGTTTCGGCAGTGAATCTGGCTGCATGTATTACAGTGATTAGCGTAATCTATTGCAGTGTGGAGAGAGAGAGAGAGAGAGAGAGAGAGAGAGAGAGAGAGAGAGAGAGAGAGAGAGAAAAATAGAGAGTGGGGAAGCGAGATTTCCCTGCGTGTCTATGCGATTGTGTTTTCACTGATCTACTGCATTACTCTTCAATGCAGTTTCCCTCTCTCCTCCATTCCCTCCCTCTCTCCTTCACTCTATCTCTCTGTGTGCTAATCTTCCCTCGCTCTCACTGCTCACATCTCTCTCTATTGCCAAACCTCTTCTCTCCCTTTCGTTTGGCTCTACTCTCTACAGTGAAGATGACATCCCCAGTTTTGATGAATCAGCGAGTCCCTCGTACTGGCCGGTGGCTGCCCAGCAAGACCCCACATGATCGGGCTTTCTGGGTGAGGATGTGCCCCCTCTAAGGTGGTTCTTCAGCAAGGCACCGAGAGCACCGGCCAGGTCTGAGTAAGTACTGCTCTGAAGGAATCTTTCACTAATAACAGGGTGGAATTGATTGCACTGACAGAGTAACAACAAGGACTGTGTGTAACAACAAGCCTGTGTGTGCAGAACCTCTAAACTGCCTCGACACACTGCAACTGATCTGCCTTTGTTTGCCCATCTCAGCATGCTGTTCAAATTGATTGATTTGTGGTTGTGCTATTGTCAGGGGAGTTTCAGTCAGATGTGATAGCGGTATAGCACAGGTGCCTGATGCATCAGTGGGAGAGCAGAGTCTTCTATTGTCACGACTCTGAGATGCTGTGTTAGCATTAAATGGTTGTCTTTGTTTACCCATCCTCTTCAGGCAACGGTGTACATTAGCATATCCCCTCTCATAGCGTCTCTGTCTCCTTTCAGCAGATCTCCATCAACTTCTTAGGGGAATCACAGCTCTCACATTCTGACTTCGCTCTCTGCTTTGATGTACTGTTTCAAAGATTTCTGAAATTATCAGTTTTTTCCTGATGGGTTTCTTTTGCCTAGAATTTGAGGAAGTAGGAAGTTCATGTTGGAAAAACAGAATCTAGGCACTGTGTGCTTATTGTCCTTGTTATATCGAAGCTTGGTAGAACAAAGAATCATCTCTATTGAGAGTTCGATCGTGAATCACATGAACTGTTCACTACAAATTGAGACAGTTGCCATTGATAAGGCACTTGGTGAGTTACTGTTAGGGAAATGTGTGCGTAGGAAGGCCTGTGTGGCCAAAAATAGATTCTGTAACAAGAAAAGAAGTGCTGAAATGCCTGAAATGATCAATCAAGTCTATGTTGAGAGAACATGTATTTCGATGGAAACAGTTGTTTCACCTCTGTCTCTATCTCTCTCCTCCCTCAGCTACCCCTCAGAGCAGGTGAAAGGAGAAGGTAGCTCCTGTTTCTTTATCTGGCCAACATTCAATTAGACTACAATACATACATATTCATGATAGTTAAGTAATAAATGTTGATATTTAAGTCTTTAGTCTTGTTACAATATCCCTCACACCACGGTTGTTTTAAAGTAATCATCATCAATAATGTATGATGATGAAATATCTGCCTTTCCCCTTTGTCTGACACTGAGATGGCTCATGAATGAATAATACTGTGTATCTTACTCAGATACACTGGAATTGTAACGATTTTCAATGTACGAAGTTCCAATCAAAGACAGAGAAGTGGTTTGTATAGGGTCTCACTAGGGACAGATATAGTTGGCTTTATTAGTGTTCTCAATGGGACACAGAGGGCTACGTGGAGTGGACTGAGTAAGGGGCATTTCCCCACTCTTGGAAAAAAATGGGTTCTACAAAAAAAGGATTCTACAAAAGGGTTCTACAGAGAGTTCTACGTGGAACCCAAAAAGGGTTCTACCTAGAACCAAAAAGGGTCTTCCTATGGGGAAAGCCAAAATAACTCTTCTGGAACCCTTTTTCTAAGAGTGTACATATTTAGGATAAAGTACACTACATGACCAACAGTATGACATCTGCTCGTCAAACATCTCATTCCAAAATCATGAGCATTAATACGGAGCTGGACACATCTTTGCTGCTAAAATAAACTACTCATCAGGGAAGGCTTTCCACTAGATGTTGGAACATTGCTGCTGGGACTTGCTTCCATTCAGCCACAAGAGCATTAGTGAGGTTGGGCACTGATGTTGGCCGATAAGGCCTGGCTCGCAGTCGGTGTTCCAATTCATCCCAAAGGTGTTCTATGAGGTTGAGGTCAGGGCTCTGTGTAGGCCAGTCAAGTTCTTCAACACCGACCTCAACAAACCATTTCTGTATGGACTTCCCTTTGTGCACGGGGGCATTGTCATGCTGAAATAGGAAAGGGCCTTCCCCAAACTGCTGCCACAAAGTTGGAAGCACTTAATCGCCTAGAACGTCATTGTATGCTGTATCATAAAAATGCCCCTTCGCTGGAACTAAAGGGCCTAGTCCGAACCATGAAAAACGGCCCCAGACCATTATTCCTCCACCAAACTTTACAGTTGGCACTATGCATTCTGGCAGGTAGCGTTCCTCTGCCATCCACCATACCCAGATTCATCCGTCGGACTGCCAGATGTTGAAGCATGATTCATCACCCAAGAGAACGCGTTTCCATTGTTCCAAAATCCAAAGGCGGCGAGCTTTACACCACTCAAGCTTGGCATTGCGCATGGTGATCTTATGCTTGTGTGCGGTTGCTCGGCCATGGAAACCCATTTCATGAAGCTGCTGACGAACAGTTCTTGTGTCGACGCTGCTTTCAGAGGCAGTTTGGAACTTGGTAGTGAGAGTTGCAACCGAGGACAGATGATTTTTACATGCCATTGCGCTTCAGCACTCGCCGGTCCCGTTTTGTGAGCTTTTGTGGCCTATCACTTCGCGGCTGAGCCAACATTTCCACTTTACAATAACAGCACTTAAAGATTAACGAGGCAGTTTTTGCAGGGCAGAAATGTGATGAGCTGACTTGTTGGACAGGTGGCATCCTATGACTGTGCCATGTTGAAAGTCACTGAGCTCTTCAGTACGGACCACTCTACTGCAAATGTTTGTCTATGGAAATTGCATGGCTGTGTGCTCGATCTTACACACCTGTCAGCAACAGGAGTGGCTGAAATAGCATAATCCACTAATGCGTGTCCACATACTTTTGGCAATGTAGTGTATATTAGAATATTAAGACTATATTTAGGGAGTATCCATATGATTACATAAGTGTAAGGCAAGAGGAATTGGCAAGAGAAGAATTTGTTAATTTGCACCTGTAGACAGGAGGCGGCACCGAACAGTGTGAAATGTGACTCGGAGAAAGAGAAAGGGCTGAAGGCGGCGAGCAGATACGGTCAGGTGGTGTAGCTGCTCTCTAGCGCAAATCCATGCATGTTAATGTGAGTCGTGATGAGAGGAGAGCTCTGCTGCTGTAGCTCTCCCGTACCCTCAAGTGTCATTTCTAAAAGGCCCCTTACCTCTTCTGTGATCCTCTTTGTGGGATCTCTCCACATCTAGTAGTTCCTTTGTAAAGAGTCTGAGGTACGATTGATTGTACCCATGTGGCATCAGGTTCACTGAGTTGCTGTTGTCATGACCAGGGACTTAGCTATAGAAAACAATCCCTGTCCATTTTAGGGTTTAGGGATTGGACCTGATAGGGGAACTAGAACTGGGAGCTTGACAGAATCTGTGCTTCTGCCAAAATAAAAGAACACCAACATAAAGTGTCGTAACAGGGCGTTGGGCCGCCACGAGCCTCCAGAATAGCTTCAGTGCGCCTTGGCATAGATCTGGAACTCTATTGGAGGGATGTGGCACCATTTTTCCATTAGAAATTCCATCATTTGGTGTTTTATTGATGGTGATGGGAACGCTGTCTCAGGCGCCGCTCCTGAATCTCTCATAAGTGTTCAATTGGGTTGAGCTCTGGTGACTGAGACGCGCACACGCACACACACACACACGCACACGCATGCGCGCACACGCACAAATAATAGGCAACTGGACATATTTATACATTTATACATTTAAGCATGAAGGGATGTTAATTGCTTAATTAACTCAGGAACCACACCTGTGTGATAGCACCTGTTTCTAATATACTTTGTATCCCTCATTTATTTAGGCAGTTACCTGTACATTTGCAACAGGTGAGTGATTCACTGCCACCCACAGCCCATATGTTACAGCAGAGTCCCAGTAGCTGCTGGTCCTCCTGCATTCTGAATGTAGAGCAACACCATGACTTCTCTCTCCTCCTCTGCAACAGGACTGACTCATGCCACACAATATTCAACCCACAGAAAACATCTCAGAGTGTTGATCTAGCAGCAGATATCAAATTCTCCACGATGTGTTTTCCCTTTGCTGTTAATAAAGCTCTTATCGCTGTAACTAAATGAATAGAGAGCATCTGGTTATCTGACTGGCTATGCACCAACGTTATTGTAATAGAGTCAATCTGAGGTTGAAGCCCTGCCAGCTCAACAACTGCCCAACAAAATGATGGGTAACCATGGGGGAACTAATGCATTTCTCTTTCACTGTCTGACCAGAGAGCATGTGAGAAAAGCTGCTTCAGTGCTAGCAATCATCCAAAACATGTAAAACCCTTGTAAAAAATAGTTTGCATTTATTTGATCAAATAGACTTTAAAGGGTAGACATGCAGATTCCTCTTCAAAAGTATTTCTTCATACAGCGTAACAGGTTACAGGGTCTTCCAGGAGGAGCGCTTGAGCCGCTTCATCATTGCTGAGAAGACCCTGATTATCAAGGAGCGTTATTTGATAGGCTGAGAGATGGACCGAGAAACCTCTCCAACTGGAGATTCAGCACCCTGAGCCCCAATGTGGGGGCCTAGAAACACAAGCGAAAGGGGTGGGTTTAGGGGTGAGAGAGATAAATATAATAACTTTATGTATAATAAATATTAATAAATGACAGTTCTATAAGTTTACTAGACCTACTCTATGTTTCTACCACACCTAAACAAAACGTCAAGCTATAGCAGAGCTTTAAAACATCCTTACCTATGCAGTAGAGGGAATCTCAGTCTGGTCCTAGACTGAATGGCAGTCATTTTGTTTCCTCTCTTGGAACGCTAAAAGAGAAAGGTAAAGAAAATGTAAATAAAATCTTCTGAATGCAACGCATCAATATAGTGAGGAATAAAACATATGTATCTCATATATTTATCTCATCATAGCCATATCAATGACACCAGCCCCTAATTGGAACATAAAGCAACATCTCCTATACCTTATTGTTGATCCTGAGTTTGGTCATTGAGAAGCAAAGAAAGCTCCTTCTTGCTCTCTGCTCATTCCCACTCTCAGCCTGGTCTGCTGGGTTTGTTGCAGTAGAAGCTGGTCTTGATGCCTCCTTACATCCCTGCACCAGCTGCTGGGTCAATGATTTTACCAGGACTCTGTCAAATTCAGATTCCTGGGAGGCCATAACGGTTTGGAGGGCGTTACAAGAGCCAAACGCCTCCAGGGGGGTTTTATGTGCACCCCTGAACACAGTGTGGATGTGCAGGTCCTGAGGGTACGCCTGTGTCCTTGAGAATCCAGATGCAGCACAGAACTCAGACAGAACTTGTCTGATGAGCTGCTGAAATATTGCTGTCATATCTACTGCCTGTTGGGAAGGTCCTTCTAGGGCTGAGGGACCGATCTTTGATAGCAACCTTATCACCAGTACCGTGACAAAACAGATAAAATCATCTTTGTCGGAGTCCATCAAGGAATGCAGAGGGAATGCAGTAGCACTGCTGATGTCTGAAGGGATGAATAACTCCCTCAGATGGCCAGAGCTGCTAGGGTAGCACACTTCTTTCTCTTCCATGTCAATCCCAACTCCCTTTGTTAGCAAATATGAGAAGAGAGGCTTTTGGCACTCCATTGTCGGTTACTTTCAGTCCTTGGACTATTACGATGCAGGGCTTCATCTGTGTGTGTCATCATCTTTGTCCTTAGGTCACTCATAGAAATCCCTGGCATTATAGAGTCCCTGGTGTCGATGCAGGAGCTCCTGGCGATGTGGAAGGTCAAATCATCAGGCACCTCATCAGGGATGGGAATACCAGGGAGGTTGATCTCTAGCTCACACTTTGACCTTGGACCCTTTTTCAGATCTGGATAAGGAACAATGTCACTTTGAAGAAATGGACAAAGATGAACAGGTTCTAAGGAATGACATATATAGGGAAGGTAATCAGGGAGGTGATGGAGTCCAGGTGAGTCTGATGACTCCCAGGTGCACGTAACAATGGTGACAGGTGTGCTCCATAACGAGCGAGTTATGACCTAAAGGCCGGAGAGGGAGCACACATGACAGTTCCCCCTCCCCGCCGCACGGCTCCAGCCGCAGGACTCCGACCAAAGGGTTGATCCCGGGGATCAGGAGCGGACTGGTCGCCCCTGCTGCTGTGCGGGAACCTGTCGCCGGCTGGGGCGTGGGAACCTGACATACAGGCTGAGGCAGGGGTGCCTGGTGATCCAGCTGAGGCATGAGAGCCTACCAGGGCTGGCCTGAATGGCCACTGAGAGGCCAGAGTTAAGCTGGTGTATACCTCCCCCGCGATAGCACAGCTCAGCTGAGAGGAGCTGGAGGAGGCGAGGTTGTCCCCTTAGACAAGGACATCAGGAGGCTTTCCACTGTTACTCCAAAGAGATCCGTCAGAGGCTCTTCTATGAGGGCAGCCTCTCCAGATGCATGCGAGCTCTGTAACCAGGTCTGTCATCTTGAAGATACACACACAAACATCACTGATGCCATGCATAGAATCCCAAAACTAACATTTTTAACATGATTTTGATGTTTTTACAACATCAGAATTTGATTATTTCTGAAAGGCATGTACTGCCCCCAATTTCTTTATTCATAGTTTACTTTATAATGGCTTACCCAAGACCCATCCCCTCTGGGGTAAATTTTTTTATCAGAACATAAAAATACAAGGTGTGTTTTCCAATTGATGTTAGGTATGGGTCAGGGATGAACTGAATCAATATGTTGAAATATTGCTGTGAGCATACAGTGCCTTGCGAAAGTATTCGACCCCCTTGAACTTTGCGACCTTTTGCCACATTTCAGGCTTCAAACATAAAGATATAAAACTGTATTTTTTTGTGAAGAATCAACAACAAGTGGGACACAATCATGAAGTGGAACGACATTTATTGGATATTTCAAACTTTTTTAACAAATCAAAAACTGAAAAATTGGGCGTGCAAAATTATTCAGCCCCTTTACTTTCAGTGCAGCAAACTCTCTCCAGAAGTTCAGTGAGGATCTCTGAATGATCCAATGTTGACCTAAATGACTAATGATGATAAATACAATCCACCTGTGTGTAATCAAGTCTCCGTATAAATGCACCTGCACTGTGATAGTCTCAGAGGTCCGTTAAACGCGCAGAGAGCATCATAAAGAACAAGGAACACACCAGGCAGGTCCGAGATACTGTTGTGAAGAAGTTTAAAGCCGGATTTGGATACAAAAAGATTTCCCAAGCTTTAAACATCCCAAGGAGCACTGTGCAAGCGATAATATTGAAATGGAAGGAGTATCAGACCACTGCAAATCTACCAAGACCTGGCCGTCCCTCTAAACTTTCAGCTCATACAAGGAGAAGACTGATCAGAGATGCAGCCAAGAGGCCCATGATCACTCTGGATGAACTGCAGAGATCTACAGCTGAGGTGGGAGACTCTGTCCATAGGACAACAATCAGTCGTATATTGCACAAATCTGGCCTTTATGGAAGAGTGGCAAGAAGAAAGTATTTTCTTAAAGATATCCATAAAAAGTGTTGTTTAAAGTTTGCCACAAGCCACCTGGGAGACACACCAAACATGTGGAAGAAGGTGCTCTGGTCAGATGAAACCAAAATTGAACTTTTTGGCAACAATGCAAAACGTTATGTTTGGCGTAAAAGCAACACAGCTGAACACACCATCCCCACTGTCAAACATGGTGGTGGCAGCATCATGGTTTGGGCCTGCTTTTCTTCAGCAGGGACATGGAAGATGGTTAAAATTGATGGGACGATGGATGGAGCCAAATACAGGACCATTCTGGAAGAAAACCTGATGGAGTCTGCAAAAGACCTGAGACTGGGACGGAGATTTGTCTTCCAACAAGACAATGATCCAAAACATAAAGCAAAATCTACAATGGAATGGTTCAAAAATAAGCATATCCAGGTGTTAGAATGGCCAAGTCAAAGTCCAGACCTGAATCCAATCGAGAATATGTGGAAAGAACTGAAAACTGCTGTTCACAAATGCTCTCCATCCAACCTCACTGAGCTCGAGCTGTTTTGCAAGGAGGAATGGGAAAAAATGTCAGTCTCTCGATGTGCAAAACTGATAGAGACATACCCCAAGCGACTTACAGCTGTAATCGCAGCAAAAGGTGGCGCTACAAAGTATTAACTTAAGGGGGCTGAATAATTTTGCACGCCCAATTTTTCAGTTTTTGATTTGTTAAAAAAGTTTGAAATATCCAATAAATGTCGTTCCACTTCATGATTGTGTCCCACTTGTTGTTGATTCTTCACAAAAAAATACAGTTTTATATCTTTATGTTTGAAGCCTGAAATGTGGCAAAAGGTCGCAAAGTTCAAGGGGGCCGAATACTTTCGCAAGGCACTGTACCTCTTAGGAGAGTAGCATGGTGGTTTGGTTCTGCCAACAGATTTTTGGCAGCACCCTGCCCTGCCATTCCTCCTTTCCTTGGTCCAGTAGTTAATCTCACTGATCAGTAGCCTTTTCTCCCGCTCATCCAGACTGTCTAAGGAGTCCTTAGACCCTGTCAAAGAGCACTGGGATTCTGGGGAGGTTGCCCCACTCCTCAGGTTCACCCCCATGATTACGAGCCAGCACTGGTAGCAGAATGTGGAGGGCCGTCTGGGTCACGACCCTAACAATCTTCAGACACATCATGGAGAGCTGCTCAAATGTCAGCTATGGCCAACAGAGTAATATTAAATCAAGCTATTCCATGATACATTCTTCTAAATAGTGCATTACTTTTGATCAGATCCTTATGTGGAGACTGCGGAGACTTACGTTATTCTTCATGCAATGCTGAATCACTCTCCATTGGCTAGAGAAAAGAAAGGGAACATATTTGAGTTGCATATTTTAGTGTTGAGTTAGTGTATTTGATTAAGCCATTAAGTACATGAGACATTTTGTTCTTGATTTAGGGATAGAGATAAGGGTATGGTTAAGGTAGTGGTTGAAATCACATTTGTGGTTAGAAGGCACATTATGACTGCAAATTCAGAGTTGTTGTATGTGAGGTTGAAGAAAGACGTGGGACTTACTCATTAGTTAGACTACTCAGGAAGGAGAGGAGGATTGGGGCACAGCTTGTCCCAATATTGAGAGAAGGCATTAGAGTCCTCTGAGCCTCCTTCTCCAACTGCTCAATGATAGATCCCCTGTCCTGGAAACTACACCTGGGTGCATGAGAAGACCCTGGGAAACCACAAAGAGAAGTCTGAAGTTAAATCATAACTTTATTTCTCATTTTCGTTCATTGGTACTGATTTGATTGCACTGGACAGGTGAAAGCATATCTCTCTGTGGGCCTCCACAACCTCGATTCGGTCTTATGCAGTAACATTTTAAATTTTGTTTTTTAAATTGGATAAAAGTAGAGACTCGAAGATAGGAAATGGCATATCCAGTGGCGATTTTAGCATCGGGCAAACAAACAAAAAACATTTTGGGGATGCATGCCACCAAAGCCACTACACAACACAACATAACTAAACACACACTAAACAATACATAAATTGCACTATAACGGTGTCAAACAGTGCCCACAAGCTGTTAGGGCCTACATAAAGCTGTCCCAGCAGCAGAGTCCCTATCAGCGGAATTGTGCAAGTTCTTAAGTGAAAGTTCTCCCACTTAAAACGATGAGAGAGGCCTGTAATTTTCATCATATGTACACTTCAACTATGACAGACAAAATGAGAAAAAAAATCCAGAAAATCACATTGTAGGATTTTTTATGAATTTATTTGCAAATTATGGTGGAAAAATAAGTATTTGGTCAATAACAAAAGTTTATCTCAATACTTTGTTATATACCCTTTGTTGGCAATGACAGAGGTGAAGACTTACAGAAAACGTTTGACAAGGTTTTCACACACTGTTGCTGGTATTTTGTCCCATTCCTCCATGCAGATCTCCTCTAGAGCAGTGATGTTTTGGGGCTGTTGCTGGGCAACACGGACTTTCAACTCCCTCCAAAGATTTTCTATGGGGATGAGATCTGGAGACTGGCTAAGCCACTCCAGGACCTTGAAATGCTTCTTACAAAGCCACTCCTTCGTTGCCCGGGCGGTGTGTTTGGGATCATTGTCATGCTGAATGACCCAGCCACGTTTAATCTTCAACTTCTTGTTAACAAGACATTTGTGGAGTGGTTGAAAAACTAGTTTTAATGACTCCAACCTAAGTGTATGTAAACTTCCAACTTCAATTGTATCTTCCTGGCATATTACATTATTTACGCAGGAGCATACAAGACATATTTGGACAAACCTTGTTGTGCTGTGCTTACTTCAACAGGAAGGTGGCATGGCGGTCCTTCGTGGGCAAATTTCGTCATCAAACTTTGTCATCAAAGTCTGGCATTCTCTGGATTCATGGTGCTTTCAAGACAAAAAAACAGGGTCGAATCATGATGACGTCAGTGATCTTCAGGCCGTAGCTCTAGAAAGAGGCCCGAGTTCCCAACTTACAATTCCGAGTTGGATAACCGTTCAAAACTTTTTTTACCAGTCGGAGCTAGTTATTTCCTGAGTTCCCAGTCGTCTTGAACTCACTAAAGTCAGATTTCTCAATTCTGAGTTTACTGTTTATTTGAGCGCGTTAGAAATCATGCTGGATTGACAGCATTGCCAAAGTTGAAACTCATAGTTTTAAGCTTGGAAAAGAGACCCTTAAACCCAGACTTGGGACCACACAGCCACTCCACTGAATAGCAGGCTATTCATATGACAAGGATTCATCAGGATTTGCCAGTAGATTGTCGACTTGATTCATGATGATAACTGCTAGCTAAGATTTTGAAGGTATGATGTTGACGTGATCAGTCCAATCAAAGCTACTGTAGATAAAACGTGATTTTACGTCATTTTATCTGTGGCCAATGACCTTGAGCCTTCTTGGATGGGCACTTCTAATGTTACTCTACGGCAGAACCCAAGGTGCTTGAAATTTCAAGCTCTACCCTTAGATTTGGTGGTGACATAGTGTCCCCATGAGGGACAGAACACTGAGCCAATTACGGTGCAAAACTGAAACCGCGAACCACAGCATTTAGCCATGGCAAGGTGACTGGGAATATGGCTGAATACAAATAGTGTAGTTATTCCCTCGGTAAGGCAATCAAACAGGCAAAATGTCAGTACAAAGACGGAGTGGAGTTGCAATTCAATGGCTCAGACGCAGGGTCTACAGACAATCATGGATTACAAAGGGAAAACCAGCCACGTCGCGGACACCAACGTATTGCTCCCAGACAAGCTAAACACCTTCTTCGCCCACTTTGAGGATAACACAGTGCCACCAACGCGGCTACTCCCAAGGACTGTGGGCTCTCGTTCTCCGTGGCCGACGTGAGTAAGACATTAAAGCTTGTGAACCATCGCAAGGTTGCCGGCCCAGACAGGCATCCCTAGCCGCGTCCCCAGAGCATGTGCCGACCAGCTGGCTGGAGTGTTTACGGACATATTCAATCTACTCCTATCCAAGTCTACTATCCCCACTTGTTTCAAGATGTCCACCATTGTTCCTGTACCCAAGAAAGCAAAGGTAACTGAACTAAATGACTATCGCCCCGTAGCACTCACTTCTGTCATCATGAAGTGCTTTGAGAGACTAGTTAAGGATCATATCACCTCCAACCTACCTGACACCCTAGACCCACTCAATGTGTATACCGCCCCAATAGATCCACAGATGATGCAATCACCATCGCACTGCACACTGCCCTATCCCACTAGTACCCTCCAAGCTCAGGTATTAGATTTCTCCTCGAAACTCAAAGTATGCGTAATTAACCATACCTTGGTATCGTCAGACATGATGTGTAGCCTATTGTAGCAGGCTATTTGGAGGTAATACTGATAGTCCTTTTAAAAGCACATGGGTGAACCGTCGGCAGACGCAACTGAAGTGACATGGACGTTATCCTTGAATTTTACCAAGACATTGTTGAATACTCGTTTCTGATAGGCTTAAGCATAGGGATCCGTAAAATACATTATACACATGATGTCACAATTAGGCCTAAATCTACTGCATAAATCTAATGGATTTGTTATATTTCTATTGTCTAATGTCTAAACGCTTTGTCGACAATATCAGAAAACAGGTCTTAGCATGTAATATATGGTTCATCAAGCATCCTCATCCTCTTCTTAGGCATCATCATCACCGTGCTCAAAAACGTAGCTTGTTGCAACCCATTAGCTATAATTCTGAGGCTGCAAATCAGCAAAACTAACATGTGCAATACATTATATTCACTTGCACTTAAAGTAGTTTAAAATCACTGATGTTCTCTGGGGCTCAAACTATTTCAGCACTGTTGAGCTGTCAATGTCTGAGTTTGTAAGCGTTAGTGGACAGCGCCATGGTCCTGAAATGTTTTGAATCTGGGCAGCACCTGAGACAGCGGATGGTTCTGAAATGTTTTGAATCTGGGCAGCACCTGAGACAGCGGCATGGTCCTGAAATGTTTTGAATCTGGGCAGCACCTGAGACAGCGGCATGGTTCTGAAATGTTTTGAATCTGGGCAGCACCTGAGACAGCGGCATGGTCCTGAAATGTTTCGAATCTGGGCAGCACCTGAGACAGCGGATGGTTCTGAAATGTTTTGAATCTGGGCAGCACCTGAGACAGCGGCATGGTTCTGAAATGTTTTGAATCTGGGCAGCACCTGAGACAGCGGATGGTTCTGAAATGTTTTGAATCTGGGCAGCACCTAAGACAGCGGCATGGTCCTGAAATGTTTTGAATCTGGGCAGCACCTGAGACAGCGGCATGGTTCTGAAATGTTTTGAATCTGGGCAGCACCTAAGACAGCGGCATGGTCCTGAAATGTTTTGAATCTGGGCAGCACCTGAGACAGCGGATGGTCCTGAAATGTTTTGAATCTGGGCAGCACCTGAGACAGCGGCATGGTTCTGAAATGTTTTGAATCTGGGCAGCACCTGAGACAGCGGCATGGTTCTGAAATGTTTTGAATCTGGGCAGCACCTGAGACAGCGGCATGGTCCTGAAATGTTTTGAATCTGGGCAGCACCTGAGACAGCGGCATGGTTCTGAAATGTTTTGAATCTGGGCAGCACCTGAGACAGCGGATGGTTCTGAAATGTTTTGAATCTGGGCAGCATCTGAGACAGCGGCATGGTTCTGAAATGTTTTGAATCTGGGCAGCACCTGAGACAGCGGCATGGTTCTGAAATGTTTTGAATCTGGGCAGCACCTGAGACAGCGGCATGGTTCTGAAATGTTTTTGTTGACAAAGCAGCAGTGGCTTACATCCCACTGGTCACACACTTTTTGAATCAACGTTGTTTCCAAGTCATTTAAAGGAAATTATCTTGAACCAACGTGAAATAGACGTTGAATTGACGTATGTGTCCAGTAGGATATACTTATGTTCTATCTTGCGTGCAATGATGCACGAAGCAGAAAAAAAACTGTGTTTGTTGTTTGCAGTAACTTATCTGCTGTTGTAATATTAGACGTGGTAGTTTCACCATTAAGTATTCCAGCATTAAAAATGCAGTATAAGGTCTTCCCAGTTATGGTAGATTAATTTAGCAAGACATGAACAAATCCAACACTGTTCTACCGAGTCCTTCTCAGCCAGAGGTGACTGACTGTAATGTCGCTAGTTATAATGGTGCTTTTAAAAACAATATTAGTTATTTGTAATTGCTTTCTGGGAGGTAATTATGAGCCCAGTTGCACAGCCTGCTCGCTTGGCTCATCATGGACTGGTGGTGAGAAATGAAACAAGTCAGCCAGATCTGATCCCCATCTGCTACTCCATGCTAGGCTACTGTAGCAACTTGCCGGCCTGCACCATCCTTCATGGCACTGATTCTACACGTGCAGTAGGCTCATGGCACGCTGACATCCCACAACAATTACCCAGTTGGAATTACTTGCTGAAACTTCAAATCATACTTCTGCCCTAATATCAGTCACATTTGACCTTAAGGAAGAACCTCCCTTTGAACAACGTGTAATTAGGAACATTCTAAAGCTACTTACTGATTCCTCTATTAAACTTCAAAATGTAGGCTTAAATGAACCTTATCTGGTTGTCGTCAGCCATTATGTGTGACCCGTTAAGTTGCCCGCTCTGCGTCTCTGATAATGTAGCTCGGTTGAAAACCTGTCTGTCAACCTTCCGCAGACAGAATGAACCGAAGTGAATATGGACATTACCCATGGCATAAAGACATCATATTCATGACATCAAATACGTCTAGACGCCATAGAGATCCTCTTAAATGTGTATTCTAATACCTGATTCTATGCCAGACGCATTGTTGACATCATTAGAAAACAGATAGTGTCACACAGTACATGCTGTTGACAGCCTACCCCAAAATCAAACAGTAATCCACTCCACCATGATAAGAAATCTATCAAATAGTTTTGACAAATTACACAGGATATGACAGAGTTCCTGATTTGAGATACTGTATATAAACAACAGGAAATGAAAAAAATATGTTTATCTATTTCAAACGTTTCTGGTGGTTTCTGCATGTGTTGGGGAATGGGGCCTGGATATCTCAGAGCGCATCAACCCTGTCTTGCATTGCATCAATAATGTTATGTACCAATTAAATATACATTGCCTAAGGCTGCAGTGCTATACTCCATGCAGACAGTGCTCATTGTTCCTTTCACATGATGGATATATGCTACTCTGTCTGTTTGGATGCGATGTGGGAAGTGTTACCTTATGGGGTTGGTGATTGTCCTGTGTGAAGCCATAGTCTCCGTTGTATCATGGGATGCAGAATGTTATGTGAAACCCCTGGGCCTGTGGCTGTCAAACTCCTCCACTGAGCTGCTGCTGTGAGCAGGAGTGGGAGAGAAGCCCATGCTTAATAGACAGTGACAGTCTTCTTTTCTTCATTCTCCTGCCTCTCCATCTCAAAGGCTGCCAAATATAGAGAATAGTGCTTAAAGAGGCGGCCATGTGCACACACACTCAGAATCACACTCTATTTTTAGGTTTGTCTTATTCCAGAATATACCCATACGGCATGGTCCACACGGTATGGTTCTATGTTTTTTCACTCTGTGATTAAAAGTAGTTCTCAGAATGGATGCTAATTATGTGTGTGATTATGTAATATAAGGAGTGTGCCTTGAAATGTAAAGCATCGCAGATTGAGCTACTGTGGAGTTTGGTGCTACTTTGGCCCCTCAAGTGTTGGGTTTGGTCTGATTACGGATTTTTGACTTCTGAGTTTTGAACATGGGCATGAAGGGGCTCATGTCGTTTTTTTGAATTCTTTGACTTGCGTTTCACTTGATTAGTTTAATTGTTTATTTACCTTAATTGTTTGATTAGAAGATAACATTCAATGATGATTATGAATGGCACTAAAGGCAGCTTTAGTATGGGGTTTTCTGCTCTTAACCCTGTTTCCTATACAAGCTACAACATGTTGGAAAAGGAATGTGAAAGTCCATTTATGTAATGTTGTCACGACATTAAACATCAATTCAATGGTGCTAATAATTTCCCATTTGATAAACTGTAAAAGGTGGTGTGGTATAACATAATGACATGAAAAGGTAAGTGCTGTAAATAAAAGCCCCACAGCTTTCAGGAGAGATTGTGTATATAGAGTGTTTACTGCAATTAGTCTCTCTCCCACGCTCTTTTTTTCTCCTGCAGATTAGTGGTTACAGCCCTCAGCTCTCTAGATAAGACCCGCTAAAGACATCAAGACACTAAATACAGAGAGCATTGAGAGACACAAGACACATGTCACAGGTACTCTTATGTTTGATATACTCTGTGTGTGTCAAGTTACTCTGTGTGTGTCAAGTTACTCTGTGTGTGTCAAGTTACTCTGTGTGTGTCAAGTTACTCTGTGTGTGTCAAGTTACTCTGTGTGTGTCAAGTTACTCTGTGTGTGTCAAGTTACTCTGTGTGTGTCAAGTTACTCTGTGTGTGTCTATGATTATGTGTTCATGTCCTGTGACTGACTGATGGTTCTCTGATTTGAGACTACTGTTGTTATGTGGTGTCTGTGTTGTCACTCCACATTACTGTGGTGCCTTGTGTTGCTACCCAGTGCTGGGACTCCATACCATAACCTTTTTTTTGTGTGTTATGTTGTGATTGTGTTAGCGGTAGCACTCCAACACAGCATGTAGTCTATGCACTCCAGTATGCACTGTGATTGTGTATCTGTGACACAGTTGACGGCCCTGCACCCGTGACTCTCAGTGCTCCTCAGGGGCTCTAATGGCTTCTTTAATTGCATCCATCCATCACCCAACTGGCTCATCTCTTAAACCACACATACTGAGATGAGCAGCTTGGCTTAGGAGGTACAGAAATAGCTTCCTATAGCTTAAAGGAACCCCCCCCCCCCAAAAAAAAAAAACGAGGTTTTGATATTGGGTTCATTAGTCTATTGTTGATATAGTCCCAACATGTTTTGCATGTCAGCAATCAAGATTTCAATCAGTATAACTTTCAGAATACAGAAATTCAGCTGGCACGGTGCATTTAGCATCATCTGATGCTGTATTTTGAAAGTTCTATATCTTGAAAACTTGATTGTAGTTTTTGGGTGGAATTTTCCTTAAAGATTTTTACCTCACAATTTCTTCATAGTAGGCTGGGTTCAAAGGAGATTTGGCAACGGTCATTTCTTTTTACATAATGGACTTAAATGTGCTGTTGTCTTTCACGTGCTTTCCTGTGAAGCACTGCTGCAAAGCCTTCTTCAATCCCAATCGCTGTGATCAAGGAAATGCTTTGCACAATCAACTTCAGTCCTTTGGTTTATTATAAATGGCCATGTTTATTACAGTAATGTAAGGTTGTGGTCACCTGCAAGAGTTCAGTTGACTTTGGGAAGATGAACTAATGCTGAAATGGACAAATAAAGCTGTCCTCCATGTTGCTGTATTCAGATGGAACAGGAGATCTCTCTAGTCCAGAGTAAGATGTCTGATCTGGAGTCAGTGCTGCAGCAGAAGGATGTGGAGCTGAAAGCCTCAGAGACACAAAGGACCATCCTGGAGCAAGACCTGGCTACCTACATAACCGAGTGCACCGTGAGTGGCCCAAGATCCTGTGTGTGTGTGTGTGTTTGTGTGTGTGTGATTCTGTAAAGCAGATAGGTACTATGGGTGTGTGTGTGTGTGTGTGTGTGTGTGTGTGATTCTGTAAAGCAGATAGGTACTATGCTCTTGTGTACTACATGCGGTGTTACCAACAGGCTTTATATAAACTCAGCAAAAAAAGAAACGTCCTTTCACTGTCAACTTCGTTTACTTTCAGCAAACTTAACGTGTAAATATTTGTATGAACATAACAAGATTCAACAACTGAGACATAAACTGAACAAGTTCAGACATGTGACTAACAGAAATTGAATAATGTGTCCCTGAACAAATGTGGGGTCAAAATCAAAGTAACAGTCAGTATCTGGTGTGGCCATCAGCTGCATTAAGTACTGCAGTGCATCTCCTCCTCATGGACTGCACCAGATGTGCCAGTTCTTGTTGTGAGATGTTACCCTACTTCCACCACGTCACCTGCAAATTCCTGGACATTTCTGGAGAGAATGGCCCTAGCCCTCACCCTCCGATCCAAAACGTCCCCGACGTGCTCAATAGGATTGAGATCCAGGCTCTTCGCTGGCAGAACAATGACATTCCTGTCTTGCATGAAATCATGCACAGAACAAGCAGTATGGCTGGTGGCATTGTCATGCTGGAGTGTCATGTCAGGATGAGTCTGCAGGAAGGGTACCACATGAGGGAGGAGGATGTCTTCCCTTTAACGCACAGCATTGAGATTGCCTGCAATGACAAAAAGCTCAGTCCGATGATCGATCCTCTAAATCGATCCTGCTCCAGAGCACAGGCCTCGGTGTAACGCTTATTCCTTCGACGATAGATAATAAACTGGTCAAGCGACGGTGGGTTTGTGCCCATAGGCAACATTGTTGCCGGTGATGTCTGGTGAGGACCTGCTGCGCAGTCCTACAAGCCCTCAGTCCAGCCTCTCTCAGCCTATTGCGGACAGTTTGAGCACTGATGGAGGGATTATACGTTCCTGGTGTAACTCGGGCAGTTGTTGTTGCCATCCTGTACCTGTCCCGCAGGTGTGATGTTCAGATGTACTGATCCTGTGCAGGTGTTGTTACACGTGGTCTGCCACTGCAAGGATGATCAGCTGTCCGTCCTGTCTCCCTGTAGCACTGTCTTAGGCGTCTCACAGTACGGACATTGCAATTTATGGCCCTGGCCACATCTGCAGTCCTCATGCCTCCTTGCAGCATGCCTAAGGCACGTACACGCAGATGAGCAGGGACCCAGGGCATCTTTCTTTTGGTGTTTTTCAGAGTCAGTAGAAAGGCCTCTTTAGTGTCCTAAGTTTTCATAACTGTGACCTTAATTGCCTACCGTCTGTAAGCTGTTAGTGTCTTAACGACCGTTCCACAGGTGCATGTTCATTAATTGTTTATGGTTCATTGAACAAGCATGGGAAACCGTGTTTAAACCCTTTACAATGAAGATCTGTGAAGCTATTTGGATTTTTAGGAATTATCTTTGAAAGACAGGGTCCTGAAAATGGTCCGTTTCTGTTCTTTGCTGAGTTTTATGTGTGTGTTTCAGAGTCTGAAGCTCAGTCTGGAGCAGGCCCGTATGGAGGTTTCCCAGGAAGACGACAAGGCGCTGCAGCTCCTCCACGGCATCCGGGAGCAGAGCAACAAGCTGCAGGAGATCAAAGAACAGGTAGAGGAGAGCGCCTCCTGTGGGGCATCAGATGCCTGGCAGGGGTTGTGGGTGGTGGAGGAAGTAACACAAAGTTGCCTCTAAACGCTGTTTAACTGTAATGTTTAGGGTTAAGATTTGGGGAGGGTAAGCTGATCCTAGCTCAGTGCCTACGGGCAACTTCTACCCAGAGTGCTGTGGAGGGATGTGCTGTCGAGGGTTGATTGCCCATCCCTATGGGGTGTGAGTCGTGTGGGGTGCGAGGAGAGTGCTACCCTGTCAAAGCCGGGTTAATTACAGAGGAGGAGGGTGTTGAGGCTTATCCACTGCTCCCTGTGTAGGTGGAGTCAGTAGACTGTTAAACACCCGGGTCTGGATTCCTGACTACATGGAACCAAATTCATGTGAATTAGTGTTGTTACTGTTGTTTCATTCTCAGATAATAGAGAAAAAGCCTTGAGTGCCACATAATAGAAGTCTGAAACAGACGTTCTAGTAGCGCCAGCCTTCTGTGAGTGTCAGCATTGACAATTTACTAGGAGTTTGCAGTATGGTGTCCAACAGTGGGCGTGAACTCAAACGCACTCTGCCGTGCACACAGGACTTGTCCTGACCATAAAGAAAGTCTCAGTGGATATCTCTCTAGTAGTGGCGTGCCTTTGCATAGCTCAGCGCCCCAGTACATCAAGGCGTCTCCTGTGTGTTTATCACTCGCCTCTTTCAGGAGTGATGTAGTGTCTCCTGAGTCTCTGCTGATTGAGGAGTGTAGAGGAAGGATAGAGTCACGTTCAGCCCACCATTATCCAAATAGTGTGTGTGTGTGTGTGTGTCTCTTTGTGTGTGTGAGTTTTTGTGTTTGTGCGTGGGGGGTTTGTGTGTGTGTGTGTGTGTGCTTGTGTGCGTGTGTGTGTGTGTGTGCAATGCGGATACAACAATGATCTGATTTGGTGAAGGGTTTCCAAGTTCGTGAATTAAGATATTGAAAGATTGACAGCAGAGGACAGTTAGACAGTATGAAAAAGCCCCCCCCCCCCCCCCCCCCCCCCTCCACGGCACAGAGCAGAATCCCTGGCAGTGGTTACCAGGCACAGGCGCTATAGCGCAATGGTTGCCATGGCAATGTGAACCATCCATACCTAGAAGTGGAGAGTGTGCAGTGCCGCTGATGCAGTGGGCAGCCTGTCGTGATGAGGCGATGGGGTTTTGGATCTTACATTATGGGAACCAGGGTGTTGGTGTTTCACCACTGTACTGTTGTCTTCACACCCACTCCATGGTCCCCCGTGGTGGTATCGTTACCGCTTACTGATACGGCTAATGCAAACCTGGGAATTAGCTATGGAAATGATTGACCCACTTAGAGTTCAAGTTCATAAAGTGGTTCGTAATTGTCATACATGCGAAGGAGTTAGGCTATTGGATATTTGCAGAGGTACTTTCCTGCTTGATTTTGAAGGCTGCATAAGGTCTTGAACAGTGCCTCTCACCCATGCTCTGTTTTAGGAGGCTGGAAGTCATGTTCATATTTATGCAGAATGTATTCAGTGTTGGCTCAACAAACATGGAAGATTGGGGATATGAGCAATACATGCTTTTCAGTGAGAGAAAGAGAAATCCATTGCAAGACAATCAGTACATGCAAATTCCGTAATTCTGAGAAGCAGTGAGAATTAAACACTAGGCTAATTGGAACCGATCCCTAACACTGAACACAAAGCACGCAGGCTGACAGACTATAACTGGGATAAGACAACTATTCTACCTCTTAGTATTGTATTTGTGATAGGTAGGTTTAATCCAGTTCTAAGGCCTACCTAAAGTAAGCTTCATTTGACCACTTTGTCAGCAAACTTACCTTTGGCACATACAACATGTCTGAAGATGACTGAAAGGAATGATTATTCTGTTCTGTAAGGCAGAGTGAAGCGTTAGAGGCAAGGCAGTGTTTTTTCCCCCACAGTACCATGGATTAGTCTCCCCCATCTTGAGAGGCTACAGCAGAACTATCACTCTCCCTGTCAGGGCTACACCTACTGCATTTGAAGCTCCCAGTGGGACTGTGCAGGTCGGGACGATAGGGAGGGACTTTCTGTGTGATTGTGTGTGTGCGTTTGCATGTGTGTGTGAGTTAGGTAACTCACACTCTGAATCAGCTCTTCTGGCGTGCACTGTTCCATTCTATTCACCCTGTATTCCCCCTTTTCGCTCTCTCTCTCTTTAATCCTATCCACTCCTTCCTGCCCCTGGCTCACTCCTCCCTCCTCCTCCATGGGTATCACTCAGCTCTGTACTTAAGCCCAGGCCTAGATCAGTTCTCCTGCTAATTGATGTTTAGGGCTGCCAGAGATTTGCTGTGATCCAGTCAGGGACCTAGGGGACTGGGGACACTGAGGAACTGATATGCTGGCGAAACACACTGTCATTTTGTATGAAGATTCTTTCCTACTTGAAATGGATTTGAATTTGACTCTACAAAGAGATTAAACGAAAGGTACCTGTGGTTTTAGGTTTATTCAGTCGATGCAAGTATTGCTCAAGTGAAAACCTTAATTATCAATTTAATTTACTGTTTACCTTTTTCTTCCTCAATTCATAGCTTCATGCCATGAATCCTAATTGACAATGCCAATCATCATTTACTCAAATAGTAAATGCTTTTTGTATCTTAATTAACATTATAAGGAGGTCCAAACATCATTTGGGAGGAAATTGTACTTGATTATGAAATTCCCTTGTCTTTCATTTTAATTTTTAAAACACGGCTTGAGTCATTTCTTACACATGACATTTTCTTATTATAATAGTTAATGACTCATGAAGTGTCTTCCTGTCACTTACTGTAGACAACAGGTGGACGTCCTCGGAGACACGCTTTAAGGGTTGATGGAGGAACACTTAGCAAGGTTTGAAACTGGATGGAAACAGGAGGAGAACTTTGAAATGAAAAGGGGCTAAGGAGGCGCTGGCTGGTGCTGCTGATGTTATCTGCTGCGCCTGTCGTGTTCCATTGTCAGGGTGTCCTCACCCTTCCCAGGCACAGAGACCATGCTACTTTTCATTAGCCTCTGCTAGTCCTAACCAGCCTGGTTGACAGGACTGCTGCATGCCCCGTGACCAGACCACGAGATGGAAATGAAAGCTGTTAGCCATAGCTAATCATTCATTACAACTTTAGAAGAGAAGGACACTAATGGATTTTAGCTGATGCACTTCTTCTCTGCCCTACCTTTCCTTGTTCCATAATGCTTTGTTCAATAGATTCCATTACACAGTATGTCCTTTTCTGTCTATTCGTTGTACCTCCCCTCCCCATCCCTCCCTCTCTCATGTCTGCCTATCTAATCTCTTTCTGCGATGCTTTCCGTTCCTTTCTATGTACTTTTCTTTCTTTTTTGGCACTCATCCTTCTCCTCATGTCTTTCACCTCTGCACTCCTCCGCTATCCCTCTCTCTCATTCCTCGTTCCTCTCGCATCCCTCTGCAGGAGTACCATGCCCAGCTGGAAGAGATGCGCGTGGCCATCAGGCAGCTGGAGGAGGACCTGTCTGCAGCCCGCCGCCGTAGCGACCTGTACGAGTCGGAGCTGAAGGAGTCTCGTCAGACCAGCGAGGAGCTGAAGAGGAAAGCAGCTGACTATCAACAGAGGATGCAGAAGGTTCTGTAGCTGTTCACACTGATATTGATCTCTTGGCTCAGACCCACGTTCAGAGAAGTTGAAAGGCATGTGTTGGTTTGACTGATTTTCAGCTTTTTGTCTTACAGGCTAAGGAGCAAGGCAAAACTGACACGGAGGAGCTTCTGTCAAAGCTGGAGAAGGTACCGCTTCAGTTCCATTGGCTCACATGTTGACATCCTATATGGTTCGATATGGTCCTTCAAGGAATGCTGTTCAGTCAATGGTTAGGAGACAAATGCCAAATTATAAAACAAAAGTTATTATGAGTGAAACAATGAAGATGGCTTGGGTGTAAAACTCTTAGGGACCAAGGAATGTGCAGCTTAAAAGGATGATGTTCTCTATCTTTCTCTTTCTGTTTCAGACCAATACTGAACAGCAAGTGAAAATTCAGGATCTCCAAGATAAGCTTGCCAAGGTAGAATATTTTGGTTGAAAACTTGCTGGATAATTAATTCATATTCAGCATATGCTGTAAGGGGAGAAGATATGTTCACCACACACAGACATGTGAAAAGTCCTCTTTCTCTCCTGCTAATGATGCGTGTCAACTCCTGATTGTCCTGTGAAGCAGATGCTGAGTTGTGGCCTGAGAGTAATTCAACTGTCTCCGCTAAAACCATCAGTACTTTGTTTCAGATTCATTGCCAGCGTTCAAACTATTCTGCCCCTGTCAGACATTGGCTGGTTTCTCCATTTATTAGGTTTTATAGAGATGAATATACATTTAATACCCTTTTCGTAAAAGTGATCATTTTTTAAAATCCAAATGGAATTCTCTAAGCTGTATGGGCACAATCAATCACATTTTCACCCAGTATTCTATGCTATTCATGGATTCAATTATCAATCAATCACATTTTCACCCAGTACTCTACGCTATTCATGGATTCAATTATCAATCAAGTCTTTACCGTTTGAACCACAACAGTTTAAAGTTATTTCAATGTAAGATAGATGACAGACCGTGTTTGTTGTACCCCGGTCCATAACACAGGCAGTGAAGGGAAGTAGTGAGACCACAGATCTCCTCCATAGTATTCGGGTGGCTAAGGAGCGCATGGAGCGTGAGCTGGAGAGGCTGCAGACCAAGGAGGACTCCAGTGACAGCCTCCGCAGACGCCTGAGGGAGACAGAGGTATGCAGTACTGACACACATTAGACAATAACTGCAAAGAAAGGACTAATTGAAACTCCCTGTTACTGTTGGCAGCAGATGTTCTCTAGCCTGAGTGATGTGTGTCTGTGTGTGTGTGTGTGTGTGTGTGTGTGTGTGTGTGTGTGTGTGTGTGTGTGTGTGTGTGTGTGTGTGTGTGTGTGTGTGTGTGTGTGTGTGTGTGTGTGTGTGTGTGTGTGTGTATGTAGGATGGCAGGAAGACCCTGGAGAACCAGGTGAAGAGGCTGGAGATAGTGGAGCGCAGGGAGTGTAAGCTGAAGGAGGACATGCAGAGCAAGGCCCAGCAGATCCAGCAGATGGCTGATAAAATCATGGTAAGGGGAGGGGAAAGAGGGCAACTCAGCCCCCCTCCGGTCCTCACAACTTTGCCCTTCGTTGGAGGATTGCTCTCCATCCGAGTGAGCATCACAAAGCCCTCCGGGAGTATGTGTTCTCAGTGCTCATACATACACACACACTCGCTCTCTTAGTTACACACACATACACACACACTCTCTCTCTCTTAGTTACACACACATACACACACACTATCTCTCTCTTAGTTACACACACATACACACACACTCTCTCTCTCTTAGTTACACACACATACACACACACTATCTCTTAGTTACACACACACACACACACACACACACACACACACACACACACACACACACTCTCTCTCTCTCTTAGTTACACACACATACACACACTCGCTCTCTTAGTTACACACACACACACTCTCTCTTAGTTACACACACACACACACACACACACACACACACACACACACACACACACACACACACACACACACACACACACACACACACACACACACACTCTCTCTCTCTCTCTCTCTCTCTCTTAGTTACACACACACACACACACACACACACACACTCTCTCTCTCTCTTAGTTACACACACATACGCTCTCTTAGTTACACACACATACACACACACTCTCTCTCGTAGTTGCACACACATACACAAACTCTTTCTCTTAGTTACACACACATACATACATTCTCTCTCTCTTAGTTACACACACACACACACACACACACACACACACACACACACACACACACACACACACACACACACACACACACACACACACACACACACACTCTCTCTCTTAGTTACACACACATACACACATATACTCTCTCGTAGTTGCACACACATACACAAACTCTTTCTCTTAGTTACACACACATACACACACTCTCTCTCTCTTAGTTACACACACACAAATCAAATCAAATCAAACGTATTTATATAGCCCTTCTTACATCAGCTGATATCTCAAAGTGCTGTACAGAACCCCAGCCTAAAACCCCAAACAGCAAGCAATGCAGGTGTAGAAGCACGGTGGCTAGGAAAAACTCCCTAGAAAGGCCAAAACCTAGGAAGAAACCTAGAGAGGAACCAGGCTATGTGGGGTAGCCAGTCCTCTTCTGGCTGTGCCGGGTGGAGATTATAACAGAACATGGCCAAGATGTTCAAATGTTCACACACACTCTATCTCTTAGTTACACACACATACACACACACTCTCTCTCGTAGTTGCACACACATACACAAACTCTTTCTCTTAGTTACACACACATACACACACACACACACACACTCTCTCTCTTAGTTACACACACACACACACACTCTCTCTCTCTGTCTTAGTTACACACACATACTCACACACACTTGTTATTCAGTTTGTGCCAAATCCTAATTGAGATCTGCAAGCACATGTGTAGTGTTAGCGTACCTCCACGTTATGAGCGTGAATCTCACATTAGGATTCGGGCCTTCCCTCTCTGGAGATTATTTATAGCTCTCTCTCTCTCTCTGTCTCAGACCCAAAAGTGTTTGTTTTCTTTTCCTGAGAACAATTATTTGTAGCATTTTATCCTTGCTGTACTGAATAATTTCATGGTGTTTGGGTCCTGAATTGAAAAGGGTGAATTAACAATGTACTGTACTGTAACATGTGTGTGTGTGTTTGTTTGCATAGCACCTGGAGGAGAGTCTTCGTGAGAGCCAGTCCACAGGACAACGAGTGGAAACACACATGGAGCAGAAGGAGAAGCTCTATGATGAGAAAATCAAGGTAGAGCCTCAAGGGACCTCCACTGTTCATCACAAACATTCTGCACTGTAGAATGTTATGGGCTACTGGTGTGTTTACATTGTTAGGGGAGGTTGTCGGCTATAACTGGAGCACAGATCTCCTGGGCAGGTTCCTTGGATCCCGGTTCTGGGCCTCTGATCCTGAGCTCTAGCATGGTTGATCCTGTGTTGTATCTCTCTTATATTGACAAGGTTCTGGAGAACCAGATGAAGGCAGACATGGCAGATAAGGAGATGCTGGAATCCAGTCAGAGCAAGTATGAGGAGGAGGTCCAGGAGAAGTGTTGCATCATCAGCGAGCAGAAGGCGGTAAGAGCTGCCCAAGCTAGTTAGGATGTGGCCAGGACGATTTTTACAATAATCACATGGACCTGGTTTATTTTTCACATTAACCACGCTGACTTGGTTTAATACAAAGTTCCAATAACCTTTTGCCAGGAAACTGTGATGTATCGTACATGTGCTGTGTTGTTCTGACAATAGTAGTGAGCATTTGATACTTTATAAATGCGATGCAAACTGTCAGACATGTTAAGGCTGCGTGAAAATGTGCTTTGAAACGTGTCTCTTCTGTCCATCCCAGACCATCAATGCCATGGACTCTAAGATGGCCAGCCTGGAGCAGAGGATTGCCGAGCTGTCTGAGGCCAACAAACTGGCAGCCAACAGCAGCATCTACACCCAGAAGAACATGTGAGTGTTGTGGACTATCTCAGTTAGTTACATAGTTAATTAGTTAGTTAGGAAGATTGTCTACTGACTGTGCTGCGTGTCTATTTATCTGTCTGGGCCGGACAGGAAAGCCCAGGAGGAGATGATCTCGGAGCTGAGGCAGCAGAAGTTCTACCTGGAGTCCCAGGCTGGGAAACTGGAGGCCCAGAATGCCAAGCTGGAGGAACATCTGGAGAAGATAAGCCAGCAGGAGCAGAGCAACAAGAGCCGAGTGCTGGAGCTGGAGACGAGGTTGAGAGAGGTGAGGAGAGAGGAAAGAGGAGATGGGGAGAGGACGAGGGCAGACAGGGGAGGAGAGGGTAGGAAGGTTGGGGTCACAGGAAGGAGGAGAGGGGAGGAAGGTTGGGGTCACATGAAGGAGGAGAGTGGAGGAAGGTTGGGGTCACAGGAAGGAGGAGAGGGGAGGAAGGTTGGGGTCACATGAAGGAGGAGAGTGGAGGAAGGTTGGGGTCACAGGAAGGAGGAGAGAGGAGGAAGGTTGGGGTCACAGGAAGGAGGAGAGGAGAGGGGAGGAAGGTTGGGGTCACATGAAGGAGGAGAAGGCAGGAAGGTTGGGGTCACAGGAAGGAGGAGAGGGCAGGAAGGTTGGGGTCACAGGAAGGAGGAGAGGAGAGGGGAGGAGGGTTGGGGTCACAGGAAGGAGGAGAGGAGAGGGCAGGATGGTTGGGTCACAGGAAGGAGGAGAAGGCAGGAAGGTTGGGGTCACAGGAAAGAGGAGAGGGCAGGAAGGTTGGGGTCACAGGAAGGAGGAGAAGAGAGGGGAGGAAGGTTGGGGTCACAGGAAGGAGGAGAGGGGAGGAAGGTTGGGGTCACAGGAAGGAGGAGAGGGGAGGAAGGTTGGGGTCACAGGAAGGAGGAGAGGGGAGGAAGGTTGGGGTCACAGGAAAGAGGAGAGGGGAGGACGGTTGGGGTCACAGGAAGGAGGAGAGGGGAGGAAGGTTGGGGTAACAGGAAGAAGGAGAGGGGAGGAAGGTTGGGGTCACAGGAAGGAGGAGAGGAAGGTTGGGGTCACAGGAAGGAGGAGAGGGGAGGACGGTTGGGGTCACAGGAAGGAGGAGAGGGGAGGAAGGTTGGGGTCACAGGAAGGAGGAGAGGGGAGGAAGGTGAAAAGAGGAGGAGGAAAAGAGGGCCAGGGGAGCAGTCGACGGGTTGGGCAGAGAGGGATGCCAGATAGAGGGGTCATGTAAGGTGAAAGGTCAAGCTCCACTGTGGGTTGTTGATTTGCCAGATCAGCATCTTTCTGACTCACTGACCCATCTGGATCCCTACTTCCTCTTCCTGACTCCTTTCTGTCTCTCCCTTCTCTCTGTTTGTCCCTCGTGTCGTTAGATGGGCTTGGAGCACGAGGAGCAGAAGCTGGAGATCAAACGTCAGGTGACAGAGCTGACTCTGTCGCTGCAGGAGAGGGTGTCTCAGATCAGCGGGCTGCAGGCGGCACGCCACTCCGTGGAGAGTCAGCTGCAGCAGGCCAAGTCAGAGCTGGAGGACACCACCGCTGAGGCTGAGGAGGAGATCTGTGTTCTCAGAGTGAGTGCAGGAGGGACACCCATACCAGTCTGCTGTTATTACTGTGATATTATGACGTACAGTACAGCCACCAAACCTGTCTCTCTCTCTCTGTCTGGTAGGCCCACCGAGACGAGATCCAGCGCAAGTATGATGCGCTCAGAGACAGCTGTGCGGTAGGCCACCCCTTTGTATCACCTTTTCTCTCTCTCTCTGCTACCTCTCTTTACCCTCTCTTTCTCTCTCCTTCTATTCTCTCTCACTCCTTTCAGGATTCGAAGGCATTAACTGAGTTGAATCAGATAAGATCAGCTATTACAGATTTCCATTGGCCGTGTTTCCAGCCATCACGCTCAGTGAGGCCTTTGTTTTTCCAGGAAAAAAGTAGAGCATCAATTAGGTTATCCGTCTGTTTTCAATCCCCACTGCTATTTCTACTATTTAGAAAAATATCAATTTGTTTTATGCGGTTCCTCCATATCTTTTTTGCCAAGAATAGAACTAAGTCTTGTATTTAGGTTGATGTGATGAATAATATATACCCATATCTTTTCATATCTCTTTGTCAGCGAGCGCATGAAAACTAACCCTGGGAAGATGAGGTTATTGTGTTGTGGTGAGGGATTTAAAAACCTTCAAAGTCACATTGTTTGAATCACTGCTGGGTCTCACTGTGGTTAATACATAATGGTCTCTCTTTATCCCCTTGCCCTACTTTTGTGATCCTCCCACTCGCAAGCTGTTGAGAAAGAGTATTCTTCCTAGATTCGGCTGGCCGATATTCAGGCAATCATTCCCAAGTTCGGAAACAAAATTGAGATTGTTACGCCTGGCCCCCCCCCCCCCCCCATGTCTATTTCTGTGTATTCTGTTTGTTCTGTTTAGATCATTGATAACACAGTGCTTCTTGCAGCCCTGCACCATTCAAAAACAGCAGAAATGAAACACGGGCAAGGTTGCATTGACATGAGGTAGTAGTGTATCAATAATAGATACTGTTATGTACTGATGACAAGTGTTATGTAACATGCCTGGAGGTGAAGGTCTGGGTCCTTTGGCTGTTGTTGGGAATTGGCTAGGCTTTGTTTACACATCTTCAGAGGGTAGTGAATTCTAACCAAACCCACTGTAATAAATCACAAACACCTGGATGCTAGCACCAGTGTTAATCTAACCCGGGTTCTGCTACTAGACTGTCCTGTGTTTCTGTGTGTCCTTTAAGGAAACTACAGAGCTTCAAACATGGCTTGTCCTGGAGTGTGTGTGTGTGTGTGTGTGTGTTATCATGAGCACCCAGTAGGATGGAGAGAGTACATTGCTGATGAACAGATCCCGGCTTATCAGTCCCGTTGTTGACCTCCCATCTCTTCTGAGCATTTTGACATTTCTGTCAGTCCTCAGCCCCTAGGGCCTGCTAGAGAGAGATGACTGATGTTTGTTCACTCCTCTGCCCTGTCGTCCTGCACGGTACAGAGCAGCCGGCTCCCCAGAGAGAGGAATAACATCTAACTCAGCTTCAGAAACCTCTAACCTTCATTTGCATAGGGTATGCACTAGTATGCTGGCTGATTAAGAGGACATAATGGTGCAGATGAATAGATGATGCAGTTCCCTGCTCAGCCCTGGAGAGTGACATGAAGGCTGTCTAAGATAATCATGTTTCCATGGATATGTATCTCTAATTGCAAAATGGTTGCCTTAGCGGGCTGTAATGTACGCAGCATTCACTGAAGGAAACTCACGGTGATCGTCTCAAGTGTTCGGTAATCCAACGAAACGCTGTGCGGGTTTCGATGAAATCCATACGCTCTGGTGAGGACTTTTCACTCTTGTCCGTCAACGTTCATCACCGTTCATTTAAATGATGAGTCTTAATGCCCTCCTCCCCCCTTCCCATTGATTGGTCCTTCTATTTCACTACATGATGAACAGGTCCACCACTACATCACTACATCGTAGTATACATTGAAAACATATACTGTTGTGTTGAGATGCTGGTAATGAACCTAGTGTAATTCTTCTCCATCCCTCCCTCAGGTGATCACAGACCTGGAGGAGCAGCTGACCCAGTTGACCCAGGAGAACTCTGAGCTGAACAGACAGAACTTCTATCTGTCCAAGCAGCTGGACGAGGCCACAGACGAGACGGAGGAGCGCCTGCAGCTGGGCCAGGACGTGGACCGCCTCCGCCGCGAGGTGGCTGACCGTGAGATGCACCTCAACAACCAGAAACAGGTGTGACTCACGCTCACACCCATCCTGCTCAGTGTACAACACTCGAATGTTACTAGAATGTGTTCATGGAGAGTCTAGTTTCTCATGTTCTCAATTCAATTCAATTCCACAGGCTTTATTGGCATGGGAAACACATGTTTACATTGCCAAAGAAAGTGAAATAATCTCCCTCTCTCTCATATATGCCCCAAAACACATAACTCTCCTCGGTCCTCAACAATCAATTACAGGTGACAACCACACTTCAGCAGCTACTGTGATTAAGTGGAGTATAAATCAGGCAGAAGATACTGGACTGTTCTTTTGTTATGAAGCGCTAGCTCAGTGAGCAGAGAGAGGAATAGGAGGCTGTGTGACGCTGTGCTCTGCCCCTGTGGGAGGGGGTGTGTAGGCGTTCAGTAGCTTCATCTCTCCGTCTCTCTGTCCTAGCTAGTGGTTGTGTAACCAGGGATGGAAGTCATAGATGAGGGATCCGACCGTGAGTGGGAGGGATGTGTCATCCACATCGTTCCCAGGTCGTGTCAGCCCTGGATGCGTGGACTTCAGAGGACCATGGTGCTGCTGCAGCTATATTTGTATCCCAGTGTTTGTCTCAAGCAGAGAAATAGGAAGCATAAAAACCTAGCTCAGTGTCAGCCCTATGTACAGTACAT